>NC_036242.1:21367230-21375948 GCF_002742605.1 Olea europaea var. sylvestris | reverse complement strand
GTAAAATGGGGCAACAAAGCGGAAGAGTGTAGGGTGGACCTAGGCTTGGGGATGGCGGGGCACACCCACGCCTCGAACCCAACCCACTACCATATCTGAACACAATAATATGTAAGTTTTTGGACAAATCAAAAAATAAATGATACAATAACACATGTTATCCATAATATAATATATTAATTATCACATCAACTAAGAATTACTTTTTGGACGATTCTATCTTTATTGTAATTCTATTATTTTAATAATACCTTACTTTTTTCAATATGTATTTAATTTATTAATCATTTGAATTATTTGGACAATATTATCATTAATTATTTTGTCAACTATATAATTATGATGGATGTATATTTGACACATTCATTTCCTTACTTTTTCTTTTTAATATGTATTTAATTTTATTTTTTTTAAAAACTAAATGAGTTTTATTGATGAACCCTTACTTGTGGCGAATGAATACCGTAGTTACATAAGATTAGCAAAACACCATCCATATAAAAGTAAGCCAAATTACTTGTAATCTAGAATAACATTGGAAGATTTAAAGACAAACTGTGAAGAGAAAAGCTACGAAAATTGGGGATGCTCAATTTATCCATACGCAAAGCTCCTCTAACTGATGATGGGATTGTGATGGAGTCCATCCAGATATGTGAAACACAAGATGCTCCCAATTTCGACAGGATATCAGCTACTGAGTTACTCTCCCGATATATGTGTTGAATTCTACAAGAGATTATAGACATTAGGTCTTGTATCTCTTCCCAGTAATCTTCTAGATACCAAATACCACAAATCTTCCTCCTTAACCAATTAACGATAATCAATGAATCTATCTCCACTTCAAGACGGTTAATCCCCATCCTTTTAGCATGTTGAAGCCCATATAATAATGCTAATAGCTCAGCTCCATTATTAGTACCCTCACCAAGTTCCTCAGCAAAGGCTATGACAATATCATTTGAGTAACATTATCATGAATTATTTTATCAATTATTTAGTTATGATCAATGTATATTTAACAGATTTATTCCATTTGATTGATAGTAAATTAAATTCATTAAAAAATTTTGGAACAAAAGATGAATTTTTTAAAGTTTTTATTCAACGAATGTTAAGATACAGAGAAGATAAATAAGGAACATAATATATATCTATAATAAATAATTTATGTTGATATATTCAATGCATATTAAGCGAATATGAAGAAACGGTGATATTCATTGGATGTTCAATTTAGATCAAAAGGATATAGAGAAATTATTCTAATTGACTTCTTCAACTATTTAAATTATTTTCACGAATTGATTTTTATTTCATTCGAATCAAAAGTTCATTCCACAAATAATTTTTACTAATTATTTTTTATATTCTCACAACTTATAATATCATCTAACACCTATAAAGTATTTCAGACGTTTAACTATGACTACTGCTAAAAAAAAAAAAAAAAAAAAAGAGGTTCTCTCAATTAATACACACATGTCAAGTAAGGTAAAACTAAAATATTTCAGAATTTTCAAGTAAAGTGCAATAGACATCATTCAGCAGATAAACGTGGGAATTAAATTCTCAACTCCGGTCTCATAGTCATTTGTAAACTTAGAAATTTCCGACGCGCAAAACTCTTGAAACCTACTATTCATCCAGACATTGAACTCGGACCTTTTTTCTTTTGCATAAATAATTGGTCCTGAATTTGACCTAAACTTTGTTCAAATTATTGTTGGCCTAATTGGATGAGGTATTAGGCCCCGTTTGAATATTTATTTTCAATCAAACATTTTAAAATAATTATTATTTTTCATAATTTTATCTTACTTTTTACTTATATATTATTCAAAAAATTATTTTAACACGTGCGCTAAACAAGAAGGGATAAAATCAACTTGCACTAAAGGTGAAGGAGATTTTAATTTAAACAAAATTATTTATAAAGTGGGTCTTATTAAAAAGAAGTGGTCCCCTGACATTAGTAAAGAAGCATGATTGCATTAAAAAGTAGCTTCAGTTGAAGTCATTTTGATAGTTTTTTTTTTCTTCTTCCATTTTTTTTTTTTTAAATACCGTGTGTGGTGGTACATATTTTTGTCATTGATTTCAACAGTAATCAATGACACAAATTTCTAGGCACCCACAATGTTAACATTAATGTACACTTTGAATGTACAAATAGCTTATTCCTAAAAAAGAATTTGCTATAGCGGAAAAATTAGTATCCAATATTTCACTTGTTTTTATTCTTGTCATTGTTGCTTCTTCTTAATAATAATAAATTTTTTTTTTTTTAACTTAGTTCTTCAAGTTTCGCCTAACTAATCTTGAGGAGTTGCGACCTTCCCTCTTGATCCGCCACCTAGACAAATTTGGATGCGGACATAGCTTATATACACTTGGATTGAACATTTGGGATGCGGTTCTCCTCCCTGTAGACCTCCATTTACAACGTGTTGACAGAACTCTTGGAAAGGCGACAAAACGCACCATAATTTTGCATCCACAGGACAACTCTCTTTCTGCATAAATATTGCCTTCCAGCTGCCACTAGAATTCGAATCTCCAATGTTTCGTGTGGAACCCTCCTTCTTTACCACAGTGCCATGCCCGTAGCGGCAAAAGCTTCTTCTTAATTTAATTTGAAAATAGGAGGGTAAGGATATTTTTGACATATATATTTTTTAAAATAAATTTTATGAAAAATAATTTTTTTATTTAGAGTTTTGTATAAGAAAAAATTATAGATTCACGTAAAAAATATTTTATTAAAAAATGTAATTAAAAATAAGTTATGGAAAATAAAATAAATTTTAAAGAAAGTGAATGAACGATATTTCATATTTAAAAATATTTTTTATAGTCAAATAGATAAGGCCTTGTTTGGGCTGCATCAAAATCAAAATTTGGAAAAAAAAATATATTTCAAATAATGATTTTACAGGATCGGCATTTTTTTATTCATAGTGAAACTCACGACAATTGTGAGATGAAGTCAGTGCTTCGATCATGAATTTTTTGTCACCAGAACAAAATTCTAATTTTATTAAGAAACGTGTGATAATGGAAAAAATATATATTTTTAGAATGGAGCCCAGACGGGAATAAATATCTACTCGCCCTCCGTTTCGTCTCTCTTTTGCTGTCGGAACTCATTTTCAATTCGAATTAACACTTGACTTTTCACCCTGCCTTCTCCCTTTTTTCAGTTCCGATCATACGAAGTCGTCGTGTCCTTCTCTCCCAGAAACCGTGCCTTTTTCATCTATCGCCGTACTCTATCTCCTTCACAAATCACGAATCGATTTGTTAATGATTTAGAGAATTGAAATTGGAGTTCTTGCTCAACAACTGTTGCGGTTCTATTTTTTTGTGCTGTATAGAATTAGTAATATGCAAACAGGTAAAATGATTTTCAGCATTTCTCATGATTTGCTATGACTGCAATTTTATATTGATAGATTTTTGCACGATGGAAAAATAGAGTTACATAAGCAATTGTGCTCTGAATTTCAGAATATGATATCAATCATTTGGCGCGAGAGGCTCAAACTCGGTGGCTAAAGCCTGCTGAAGTGCTTTTCATATTGCAGAATTACGAGGAGCACCAGCTCACACACCAAATTCCTCAAAAACCATCTGGTAATTTCATGACTTTCACATTTATTCAATTAAGGCTTTTTACTTTATCTTGATGTTGTTTTTATGTCCTTATTGATTGCTTAAACAGGTGGATCTTTGTATCTATTCAACAAGAGAGTCCTGAAATATTTCCGTAAAGATGGTCATAGTTGGCGCAAAAGGAAGGATCAGAGAACTATTGCTGAAGCACACGAAAGGCTTAAGGTTGTTAATGTTGTTCTCATATTGATGTGCATCATTCTTCTTTTGGAATTAGCTAAACAAGATAATTAATTAGTTCAAGGAAAATGCTGTTTGTTCATATTTATGAAAATTTTCTAATCAGCAAGAAGAGAGCAAAAACATCTTGCATGTTTCTGGTCTTTTAAGGCATAAATTTTGTAATCTGTTAATGTTTAGAATTGCCATCAATTGTCAACATAGCTATGAAATCCGCATTGGAAGTGTTGATATTACGCGAATAAATAACAGAATCCATGTCATGTCCTTTAAAAGTTTAAATGCTACTGTGGGTACAGCTATTTGAACTGTCACAAGGGGACAAGATATATCACTATATCAGTTTCGTGGAGAATTTTATATATGAGACCTCATTTAAAAGTACTTTACAGCTGAGATAGAGTATGCCAGTTGATGTAAACTCATTGCATGGAATTTTTCTTATGGCTAGGTTGGGAATGCTGAAGCAATAAATTGTTACTATGCGCATGGAGAGCAGAATCCTAACTTTCAGAGACGCAGTTACTGGATGTTGGACCCGTGAGTATTACATATTTATTTGGTATTACCTTTTACACAGTTATCGTTTCTTGGCTATAGCAGCAATTTAGACTAAAGTTGTAAGAAATAGAAAAATTTCCATAATGCCAATATCATTTCTTTAGTATATCCAATGTATGTGCTTCCTATAATTTACATTCCCTGTTATTTTTAAGATAAAGTGGGCTGTGGAGTTGGCTAGACTATTTTCCTTTCCAAATTCATATGCTTTTGTTTTGTCTGTTCTTTTTTCTTTTCTTGGGTCAACAGGGCTTATGAGCACATTGTTCTCGTTCACTACAGAGACATTGAGGAGGTGAGCCTTCTTTAACCTAACTGTGGACAAAGCACATCAAGTAATTATGTTTTTCTATACTTTTTACCATAACCTCCAACAATCCACAAGATGCTCACTCTAACTTCTCTTGTGCATTTATTTTCATTTTAAACTTGCTATATCTTCAATATTCATTTGTATACTTAGTAGAACTGAATGGCTATAGCTTAGATCTTGCATTGTCTTGCCTGACAATCACCAATAGAAATTAGATATTCTGATATGTTTACTTCTGATGCATCAGAAATTGCTAATTTTTGCATCAAAACTGTGTGTAGCTGCTATGGTTACCTGGATTTCTGCCTTGAGTATTGGTGGATTAAATAAGCACAGCTGTTTAAAGTCAAATTTTGGATGTCGTGTATTATTCCACCTAGTTCCTGGTGTATTATTCAGACATGTAAACAATGGTTACATTCCGCTCGTGATGGCTATAGTAACAAGTGAACTCATAGATAGACAAACACTACTTGACCTGCAATAAGACATCCAATTTATTTGTAAATTACAGGGAATGCAGAATGCTATATTGGCATCGCAGCTCTCACCATTAGCTTCTTCAATCTCCAGTCCAAGTCCCTTCTCTTTTACAACTCAGCAGCAAGGCTCTTCTGTTGTCATTAACGAATCTTATGAACCAAATCAAAATACATCAAGTCCTGGATCTGTTGAAGTACATTCTCAAGGAGTTGAGAGTCGTGGGATATATCAGTCGGACATTACAGGGAGGATAGACGAGACTAATAACTCATCAGATCCTGATTTAGATCAAGCATTGAAAAGTATCAAGCAGCAGTTAAGTTTAAATGATGATGTGGTGGAAGAGATCAATATGTTGTACAATGAGAATAAGGACTCAAATTATTTAGGAAACGCTCTAGATGATTATGATTTGTCTGCTCAGTGGCCAGAGGCTTCAGACGGTCTTCTTTTGCAACCATGTTCAGGTATATGTTAGTTACAACCTATTTATGTAATTAAAGGGGAGTTCTTGAAACGATTATCAATGACAATGGTGTCAGAAGTGGAAAGAGCTGCTAATGGAGTATGACCTTGCAGGTGACAATGTTGAGCATCATCAATCACTCGCAGTCTCAGGTGTCGAAGTAAACAATTGGGAAGAAATATATGGTAGCTCTAAGAATTTTCCAGATGTCAAATCAGAAGCATATGATGCCCACTTGAATGAAAATGTGAGATCACTCTTGAGTTATTATTTTGTGCTATGCTTGATAACATACATGCATACATATATAGTGGGAAAAAAAAAAGTTTCTCCCAATATAATTATACTTCTAACTGTTTCATCCTTTTTATGCTATTAATTCCGTGTTATGAAAATATGCAATGGGGCAAAATGTTTCTTTATTTATTTTCTTGTAGTATGAGATTCCTCTTTTTATCATTTTTGATTGCTTAATAATTCAACAGAAATATGATTCAATTACTTTTAGGTAGGCATTTATTACAAAAAAAAAAAGGTTCCTATCTAGATTCCTTCCTTTAACTTAGTCAAATTTATTTAAATTCTCGATTTATCTCTTTTTTTCTCCTACGCAATTTATAAAAGGAGTGCATTTCAGTCAAGGTAGGATCAAGTTTGTAAATGTTGGCAGTTACCTAAAGGGTAAACAATCTCAATAATTTGGCTTAGTCATTCTTGTGGTAGGCAATAATTTGACTAAATGATTTATGAATCATCTGATTGCTGATTATGGGATCTCTTTCTTTTTTAGTTTCACTCGATTCATATACTTCTTCCTAGCTCTAAGACTATTGACAAGCAATTCCAAGTACAAAGAGAATTAAATTTGATTTTATTCATTGGTCTAACTTCTAGGGCTGGTTGAATTCAGCAGGTGAGTGCACATGGCTTCTTGTCTGATTGAAGAATTATTGAAAGATCAAAAATGAATCTTATAAATGAGACCAGCAGTGCTATGCCACACCAAATGTTGGGGGTTATTAATAAACAACATAAAAAAGAAAGAATCCTTTGATGTGAAAACTTTTGCATTGAATATATTTTCTGTCATCAAATATTTTCGGCCTAAATAACTGGAAACCTAGATACTTCTGCTATGATAACATATTCGCACTTAACAGGGGCTCAATTCATCATCGAATGAGCCAGCAAGGAATCAAGAAATTTACAATTGGCCGAATTTTGGTGGACAAGATGCCCAAAAGTGTAAGATCTTCTCAAGGAATACTTCAATTAAGAACTTTTTGAGTCTTGTGAGTTTGAAGGCATTCTGACCACCCTCATAAATTGCCAGATCCTGTAATGATTCCCCAGGAACATGGGTCTATCAGATATCCTTCATACTCTTCCATGATGAATACTTCTGAAACCAATCAGGGCTACTATCAAACCGAATTTGGGCAAGGGCAGACCAGTTCTCTTCATGAAAATTTTATTTTGATGCAGAAGTTCACGATCCGGGAGATATCTCCACAGTGGTGTTATGCCTATGAGGGTGCAAAGGTATACTCTCCGTAAAACAAATTAAAGCTATTTCACAAATCATGTTCACCTATATTAAAATGCTTTAGAAGCCAGTGAACATGTACTTGCATGATAGTATTTTCTATATGTTTTGTAACATAAGATAATTAATCCCAAGTTTCAATTAGAAAAATTCTTGTAAAGGTTTGTCTTATATTTGTCTATTTGCTGAAGGCCTAATAATTCATTATTGGCTGTTCTTTACCGAGATAGATGAATATTTCTAATCACATTGCTATTTGACTGAATCAATTATGATCTTTTTACTATTTTTTTGGCTCGAGTATGATATAGGGTGATTTACTTATCACCTAACAGTTTTTTGTGTGATTTGTATTTAAAACAGTAGCTCATGCTCCTTAGTATGAATTTTCCTCCAGATGGCTTTATCTTCAATCCATCATAACATTTTTCCAACTTTAATTCATGGGCATGCTTGAAATCTGTAGAACAGTTTCTCATATAGAAGATGGAAAAGTTTATTGATTAACTCGAAGATGGAGAAGAAAATTCTGTGAGAATTGATCAGAAAAGGAGTTCCATTTCTGTAACCAATATGACATCTACAATAATTGCGATCTACTTTGTGTTTGGAGTTTATCATTTTGACATTGATATTCAAAGTTAGCATAAAAAATTAAACTTTGCAGGTGATAATCATTGGTACTTTCCACTACAAACCATCAGAGTCTACATGGGCTTGTATGTTTGGTGACACTGAAGTGCCTGTTCAGATTATTCAAGAAGGTGTCATATGCTGCCATGCTCCTGCACAGTTGCCTGGAAAAGTCCCGCTTTGCATTACATCTGGAAATAGAGAGACCTGCAGTGAAATCTGGGAGTTTGAATACCGTGTTAAACCTAGTGTTTCCGCAGGCAATAATATCCTGGAAAAAGAGGCTAGAAAGAGCCCAGAAGAACTCCTGTTGCTTGTGCGATTAGTGCAGATGCTTCTGTCTGATCCACCGGATCAAAAAGAAGATGGCTCTGAATCAAGAAGTGATTTGTTGGGCAAATCCAAAACGTCTGAAGACTCATGGAGCCAAATCATTGATGCTATTTTGGTTGGCACTTCAACATCATTAAGCACCATGGAGTGGCTTATGCAAGAACTTCTGAGAGACAAGTTGGAACTGTGGCTTTCTTCTAGATTACAAAAGAATAACCAGCTGACCTGTTCTTTACCTAAAAACGAACAAGGGGTGATACACATCATTGCTGGATTGGGTTATGAGTGGGCATTGCAACCAATTCTCAATTCTGGAGTCAGCGTAAATTTCCGTGATATCAATGGTTGGACTGCGCTTCATTGGGCTGCACGGTTTGGGAGGTATGACATTTTTATTTATCTTAATCTTCTTTGGATTTTTCATTTTCTGGTATGTTGACACTTGTTTGTAAAACTTGACTTGGTATAATAACTTGTGTGTGCAAAATGTCTTTTTTTTTTTTTTTTTTTCCCTTTTTTTAATAA
>NC_036242.1:21353973-21365863 GCF_002742605.1 Olea europaea var. sylvestris | reverse complement strand
GGAGTCTGATACATCATCCCCGTGTTCACTTATGGAAAATGATTACAGTTACTAGAGCTAGTCAAAGATTCCGGTAATTTGACACTACGGTAGCTTCTGTAAAGTTTTTGAATAAAATAGATTTGTATATTATAGTTTGCCCTTTTTTATTTGAATTTTTTTTTTCGGTTGTACTACTGATTCTTAAACAGGATATATCTTTTGTAAATGTTTGCGTTAATGAGAAGCAATAGGGGGAAGAAAACAAGCTTAAAAATTGTTATGTGCTTATTTTTAATATTTTAGAATTTTTTTTTTATTTTTTAATATAATCTAATTGTATTCCACATCTCGTGAAAGACGCTTTGTGGGTTTATAAATATTCTGAGCACCCTCTTCTTACAAGTATGTTTTAAGGGTAGGTTCTCAAAATGGTTATAGTTGGTATCAAAATAGGGAAACCAATGTACAATCAAATATGTTCGAAAGCATACCTACAACATTTACTTCAGCCTCAAACGAGAGGATTGTGAGAAAAATCTAGAGAAGAAAAGTGAACTTTTTTAGTTGTGCGTGTTGTGTCATCTTTCGTGTAGAGTCATACTAATCTTCTCTGTACGGAGAATGATACGTACAGATCGAAGAAAAAAAAAAGGTCGATATTTTCTTAGGATGTGTACTTTCTTATTGAGAATCCCGATTTCCAGCAATTTCAATTAAATTAGAAGATTTATTTTATTTTTTGATATAGTGCTAGATCTACTGAAAAATTTAATGCTGTTAAATGATTAGTAACTGCATCATCATAATCTCATTTGTTGTAAAACTTAAAATTGGTAGTTTTAATAAAGAAATGTTTGATGAGTGTATTTTTTGAAATGCAAAGACAAACTTATATTAGAAAACAAGTCACCATGGAACCCAATTACAATTCAATTAAATGGGGAATTAGTAGCAACATAAAGCGAGCACATAATTTATTCTATATCTATCTCTAGTCGTAAAATAGTACGACCCACAATCTACATCCCAAAATAAAGCTACAATATCATATATGAATACATTGGTAGCGAAAATATTCCTTCTTTAAGCGCCAAAGATTTTGCATGTGTCAAAAAAAAAAAAAGTCCATAATTACGTTGCGAGCAAGCAACTAATCAACTATAAGCATACCAAAATGAATTAATAACTAAATGATGCATTTTTACTAGTTTTGGTCATTGCTACATATCGAATGGTAGAACTAAAACAAAAATGTCATTTAAGTAATCAAATTGAAGCAAATCAAGATTTTTTAGTGACCAACATGAAATAAATATATAATTTGTGTGACTTTATGAATATTATATTTGCCCAAAAATGAAATAGAGTTAGTGCCCGTTTGACACATTATTTTATGATTTGTTATAAGACCATTTTCAACAATATATTTATACAATAAAATATTCTACACATATAGTAAAAAAAATTTATTACTTTTTAACCAAATATTCTTTTAAAAATGTTATTCAAAACTCCTTTTTTTTCCCCAATCATACAGGCTCTTAATCGTGTTATGATATCTTCAAAAAATAAAGTCAGAATAAAACTAATTTCAAATTGGGATTTTTTTCACTTATCTCAAAAGTAGGGACTCTCACTGCAATTTTCTATTAAAGTTCAAAACATAAAAAGTAATAAGAATCATTCAGGCTCTTAATCTTGTTATCAGATCTTCAAAAAATAAGGTCAGAATAAGAATAATTTCAAATAGGTATTTTTTTCACTTATCTCAAAAGTTAGGGACTCTCACTGCAATTTTCTTTTAAAGTTCAAAACGAAAAATGAAACGTCGACAGCAGGGTTCGAACCTGCGCGGGCAAAGCCCAACAGATTTCAAGTCTGTCTCCTTAACCACTCGGACATATCGACTTCGGTTTTACATGAATACGTTATTTAAAATATTTTTAAATCAAAACTGGTAAGTTAAACCCTAACAAATGTGACCAGTGATAAAACGTTAATTAGTTTATCGTTATCATTAACAGAGTATAACACTAGAACTAATATATGTTAGAATAGATGCCCATCTTTCTCTAGATGTTAATAAACAAACAAGTTTCGCACGTGAATTTTACTTTACACCGCTATTTGACCTCTATGTTCTAAAATTTATTTTTTCTCAAATTCATTTCATTCTGGAACTCTCAACTTTTATCCATTTTCTAACCACATTTTTCATAAATTTTTATCAAAATTTAATAAAATTCTAATAATAACTTAAACCAAATTGGGGCAAAGGCTCTTTAGAAGTAAAGTGGAAGCCCTCGGTGCATGAATAAAGCTCCAAATACAGAAAAAAAAAATTAATAGAATGTGTATCGATGCCAATGTGGCAAAATGTGATTGGGAAATTTTATTTTTTATTTTTTATTTTTTTTCCAGTGATACCGAGTCATATGTTATCAGTAAGGATTTTCTGTCAAAATATTTTATACTTTAGTATGATTATCGGTGCATTTACAAATACTTGCACCACTTCATATTTTATTTTTTTAATGGTTATTCCCTTTGTACAAGGAAATTTTGTACAGGATGTATGTAGGAGCTGTGCCGTTATGGTTGAATTTTTTATTTTTTTTTCCAATTTCCAATGTGAAAATGGTAGTGTGCCTTGTAAATTCCCTGTACACATAACATGGTCGTTTTTTAATAAGTAATATTATTTAATTTCACTGAAATTATGACAATAGTCTATTTGATGCTAATTTAGCATTAAATGATAAATACAATTAAATGAGTCATTTAATTCCATGTTTTATTTAACCTATCACCTAAAAGTACATAAACTGAATTATAACTCCAATAAAGTTATATAGCTTCTTTTTTTTTTTTTTTCTAAAAAATACTACCACTATGCAGTCTATGCTACTAGTAAGAGAATAGATTATTCTAAAATAGACCTGTTAAAGATTATTCCTTTTCATTCACTGCAATATTCCCGAAATGAAGAAGCATTTTACGTATCAATGCTGTCGGTCCAACCTCCAGGGTCAGGGACCAACTCAAAAACAGGGGGCTGAAATGGCCTTAGCCCTTGTTTAAATCCCATGGACCCAGATGAAGGTCACCACCTCAGCCCCTGTTTTTGAGCCTGTCCCTGATCCTGGTCATGTATGCATTTCTACCTGCTACTTTCCTTCTGACTATATTACAATATATCCACCTAAAAAATCTCGACTTTGTTCACTTTGAGGAGGTTACTAACTCGAATTATAATCACGTCCAGCTGCAGACTCTTTCAATGGTATATAGAAATGAATCATATCTGATCCACGATGAGCTTCCCCATAAACAAAGCCTCGACTCTATCTACATTCGGCACCACTCCACATTCAATCTGCAGTTAATGACGAGTGGAACTTTAAAATCGCAAAACTCCTGAGTTACTTCACTGATTATGCAGAAATATCAGGAAGGTTGTTAAATACTAAATTTATGTGAGTAAATGTGAGGCCTTTTAAATACTCAAAGTTTCACCACCTCCCATTTATGAAACTATGCACTTGTCAGTCCGTCGATGAAAACATAATTCCGGCCTATACGTGAAGGGGCTTGTTAAGGACTAAATTTAAGTCACACAAGTGTCATTTCTAATAGCTTAGGATTTTAGATAAGATGTTTCAGCTGGCATATTTCAGCAGCTCATTATGGCTGATAGCTCACTAAATTCAAGTATTAAGCAAGTCATGGATCATATAAAATATATATATTTATAATTCACCTTTCCTGAGAGCACATCAATCGATATAGTGCGTGTTTGGCCCCCATTTTTACCAAATTTTTATGCTAAAACTTATTTTTCTACTGTATTTGACAGGTGACTGCCCTGCACACGTAAGACAGTGTCAGAAGTGGACAAAGACAATATCATCCGTTGAGATTTGAAGACTAATTTGCCCTCAATGAATAAATTATAATTCACCTTTCCTGAGAGCACATCAATCGATATAGTGCGTGTTTGGCCCCCATTTTTACCAAATTTTTATGCTAAAACTCATTTTTCTACTGTATTTGACAGGTGACTGCCCTGCACACGTAAGACAGTGTCAGAAGTGGACAGAGACAATATCATCCGTTGAGATTTGAAGACTAATTTAAAATTCCAAGTGAAGGGCAGGAAATGAAAAGAATAAAATTCTGATTGAAGGACAAAAATGGAAAGACGTAAACGCCTAATTTCAAACAGAAGCCTTAAACGATTTTGGCCTCAGCTTTTGTCAGGGTGACTACCTCATTTTCTAAAATGGGGCCAATAATTGTTGACAAAGGGTTGGAAAAAATTGGGGGCAAACAGGCTAATAATGTGTGCAACAGTATCTTGTGCAAAGATAACAAGGGCATATTCCTCTTGCACTGGTGATGGCTCGAGGTCTACTGAATCATACTCATCTTCATGAACTGGGGTTTATTCAATGCTATCCATTCTCTTAATAGTCCATCCTTGTTGAATCTCAAATTGCTCTCCTTCGGAATGGAGAACCCTTGCAGCATATGCCACTCCACCAGTAAGAGGCCTCTCAAATGCCGTTCTTCCTGTATAGCTCACAAAAGTTCTCTGCAAATTTATACAGTCGAATGGTTTATTTACGGGATGAAAGGTTACGAGAATAAAAAATTTGGAAACTTTTTTGAATACGTATTACTGACGAGAATTTTCTTAGCTCCTTTCCTCTGACCTAAAATAAAATGGACTAATAGCATATTTGAAATGCTGGACTAATAGTACTAAAGAGTATTAAGCTAGAAAAAGAAGCTAACCTGTTTTAGTGTTATCTTGTCCTATCGAGTTCATGTTTACCGAACACGCCACAAATGTATAAACCACAAGGAGAATACGAAGAATGGATCAAAGCACAGGAATGAATGGATCCTCAATTATGATACAAGTTTACTCAAACAAACAAGATCAGATAATGAATAGTTATACCTGATCAATGGCAGAAGGGTTCTTTCCGTGGTGGAAAGTTGCGATCAAAACCGACATGGCCTGAATATGGTTCTTCCTAGCATTGAATTGATCCCGCAGCATTCTAACCCTCTCATCACACATACTAGTAAGTTCTCCTTTCCTCTTCTCCACTGCTTGGGAACTCATACACCAGAATATGCCGAAAGACATTGAGATCCAAAACATCATACATACTAATTGGGTCAGAAAGATTAGTTGTATCATACACATTCACAAGGATAACTTGTTTGCTAGCAAGATGTTGAAGTAGTTTTTCTACAAGAGATTCAACATCGAAGATTCCACCAATATATCTACTTGGAAGAAGTAAAAAGCTGAAATATTTATCATTCAACGTCCTAGCCAACATCGAGCTTTTATTAGAAAATTGAAGTTGATTATATAAATTTGTTTCTTTATATTTGGGTGAAGAAGAATATTGGAAGTCAATAGGGGGTTTGATAGTTTAACATAAAATGATGTAGAAAGAAGAAAGAACTGTCTTTAATTGGAGGAAATGTGCGAGTAGACCGCATACTCGATAGTTGCTTCGATCCTTTCACTCGAAGTTGCATAAGGCGGAAGATCTCTTTTGTAGACAGCAAAAGTCAGTATTACTTCAAGGCGGTTTGTTTTCAGTAGCCTGAAAGGCGCAGTGAGAACGCCCTTCCCTGATTCTCTCGCACGCAATACATTCTCACAATCTTACTCATCTTTTATTCTTCCATTTATCCATTCAACTATGAAAACCAATACAACGCGCAAGATAAACAATGCTAACAATGGCCTTTCAAAAATGAATATGACCACTCCACATTCAATCTGCAGTTAATGACGAGTGGAACTTTAAAATCGCAAAACTCCTGAGTTACTTCACTGATTATGCAGAAATATCAGGAAGGTTGTTAAATACTAAATTTATGTGAGTAAATGTGAGGCCTTTTAAATACTCAAAGTTTCACCACCTCCCATTTATGAAACTATGCACTTGTCAGTCCGTCGATGAAAACATAATTCCGGCCTATACGTGAAGGGGCTTGTTAAGGACTAAATTTAAGTCACACAAGTGTCATTTCTAATAGCTTAGGATTTTAGATAAGATGTTTCAGCTGGCATATTTCAGCAGCTCATTATGGCTGATAGCTCACTAAATTCAAGTATTAAGCAAGTCATGGATCATATAAAATATATATATTTATAATTCACCTTTCCTGAGAGCACATCAATCGATATAGTGCGTGTTTGGCCCCCATTTTTACCAAATTTTTATGCTAAAACTCATTTTTCTACTGTATTTGACAGGTGACTGCCCTGCACACGTAAGACAGTGTCAGAAGTGGACAGAGACAATATCATCCGTTGAGATTTGAAGACTAATTTAAAATTCCAAGTGAAGGGCAGGAAATGAAAAGAATAAAATTCTGATTGAAGGACAAAAATGGAAAGACGTAAACGCCTAATTTCAAACAGAAGCCTTAAACGATTTTGGCCTCAGCTTTTGTCAGGGTGACTACCTCATTTTCTAAAACGGGGCCAATAATTGTTGACCAAGGGTTGGAAAAAATTGGGGGCAAACAGGCTAATAATGTGTGCAACAGTATCTTGTGCAAAGATAACAAGGGCATATTCCTCCTGCACTGGTGATGGCTCGAGGTCTACTGAATCATACTCATGTTCATGAACTGGGGTTTATTCAATGCTATCCATTCTCTTAATAGTCCATCCTTGTTGAATCTCAAATTGCTCTCCTTCGGAATGGAGAACCCTTGCAGCATATGCCACTCCACCAGTAAGAGGCCTCTCAAATGCCGTTCTTCCTGTATAGCTCACAAAAGTTCTCTGCAAATTTATACAGTCGAATGGTTTATTTACGGGATGAAAGGTTACGAGAATAAAAAATTTGGAAACTTTTTTGAATACGTATTACTGACGAGAATTTTCTTAGCTCCTTTCCTCTGACCTAAAATAAAATGGACTAATAGCATATTTGAAATGCTGGACTAATAGTACTAAAGAGTATTAAGCTAGAAAAAGAAGCTAACCTGTTTTAGTGTTATCTTGTCCTATCGAGTTCATGTTTACCGAACACGCCACAAATGTATAAACCACAAGGAGAATACGAAGAATGGATCAAAGCACAGGAATGAATGGATCCTCAATTATGATACAAGTTTACTCAAACAAACAAGATCAGATAATGAATAGTTATACCTGATCAATGGCAGAAGGGTTCTTTCCGTGGTGGAAAGTTGCGATCAAAACCGACATGGCCTGAATATGGTTCTTCCTAGCATTGAATTGATCCCGCAGCATTCTAACCCTCTCATCACACATACTAGTAAGTTCTCCTTTCCTCTTCTCCACTGCTTGGGAACTCATACACCAGAATATGCCGAAAGACATTGAGATCCAAAACATGTTCCATGCCCCTAAAAGCTTCCTCCACCAGTTTTTCCTCACTGTCCTATACCCACTATTCAGAGAATAATGATGGTGAATCTTGAGAAACACTCTGAAATTTAATCCAACAGTTTCATCCGTTTTGCCCTCCATCACTAAATAAACTACTTTTGGTGCTCATCACTCCACCATTATTACTTAACCAAATAAAAGAAATCAGAGGTAAACACCAGCGACTTAGCATCAAAACTAGACGCCATAACTACAACACAAATGAATTTTGTCAAAAGCATACATCAAATCTGCGTCACTCTTTTTCAAAGGCTACTGAAAAATACATTACCATGGAGTAATGATCACACTTTAGCTGTCTAAAAAGTCAAGCTAGCTATCAAAAATATTCCATGTCTTTCAATCCTTGACCCCACTGCTTCCATTATTGTTGAGACTGATGTGTCTGACATACCCAGCCTCTCTGCTTCACTTGTATTGCTGACCTCCGCGACGCCCTAGCTCTCTGCTTCCATTTATTTTTTTTCTTGGGCACCTAGGTGCCCGATGTGGCACCGTGGTGCCCATCATACTGCCTTCTCTTTTATTGCCCATTTTCTAGCCTCTTTTCCATCGCATTCTTCTCTCATTTCGCTTCCATTCCATGATCAAAATTGGCTTCATTCCAAGCCCAAATCAATGCCGTTTTGTCCACATTGTCCAAGCTACAAACCAGCACGAACAAACGCATCAAAATGCTCAAAAGTGCTCAAAAACAAACCGAAAACTATGATTTAGAGGTGCTAGGTCAATGAGTAAATTCCACTCATCAAGCGTCTTACATGAAGCTTGATTTTGTCCTCTAAATTATACTTTACCCACTTTCACGTCTAAGTTCAGTTAAGCTCGTAAAAACTTGCTGGAAAAAATTGAAACTGGCACATTGGAAAATAAAATTATTTTAACGATAGGAATGGCTATCTGGTTATTATAATATAAAGTAAGGGTATTTGTATGAGGGGTCTTTATATTTCCACAACAAATTTCACTTACATCACAACAAATTTACAATTATGGTCCTAATCTAACAAAAAATAAAGAGAAAAAATGTAGTATTACTCCTCATTTTTTCGTATCTTTTCCAACCCATTCTTCTTGATTATCAGGTCCCATAGCACACTCAAAATTCCTGTCATTTAACTTGATTTTAAAATTTTGTAGTCTCTGCTTATCAAGCAACAACCATACAATTGAGATCAGCTAAATATCTCTCTAGCACTAGCAGATTGCTACTTGCTCTGTATGGTGACCAAATTTAGAAACCAATATATCCCTTTTGGCATACCAATATTCTCTGTATTAAGCCATTCAACTATGTGTATTGGAGAGCTTGGAGAGCTTCCACTAAAGGAACTGAAGTATGTGTTCAACCCAAATTCACAATTATTTGGAAGCGAGGTCATAGTTGAGTATCTATTTACCAAGTTGCTCCTGCAACGAGAGGCTAGAAGTACGCTTTTGAAATAGTGTAGATAGATCCATGTAACGGATGTTAGCTTAGTGAAATTGAGATGTTATCGACTATATTATGGACAGAAACAATGTTTTTCATTGGTTAGAATGAATACCGTGTTTTTTATTCAAGTTAACTAAGATGGACAATGCTACATTTACATACACATTTTTACCGAATCTTTTACCTACACTCACAATAGGAGGGCGGGTCCCACAAGTCGAAATTTTTAAATGCACGTGGACCCGCACACATGTGAGAGTAGGGCACCAATTCGGTAACCCATTTTCGGTACATATATATTTATCCTAACTATGATACTCTTGTTTATGGGCAGTAAACTCAAATCGACTGCCATTTGGTTACGGATTCTGTAAACCTTTCGCCTTGAAGAACTTCAAATTGTGCGGGAATTTAAGTTGAAAGCACCAAAATAATGTCCTTGTACCTGACACTATGCTAAGGTTTGAGCAGGTGGGGAAGCAACATTTAAGTTTGTCAAATTATACTGTTACAAAGCACCAATTAAACAATTGGAAATTCAACAAATAATAACAGGCAAATTCTGAACAAAAAATAAACTTCGTATGGAGAAATACATCTATGCATTGTACTGAAAACAAGAAGTGGCATACATTCTTCGAAGCACTTTAATAGAGAACTGGAAAGAAGCAATTCCTCGAGATCGAGAAAAAGGTTAGAACATATTTGTGTCATATTCCTAACAATATGAAGGCAACAAAAGTAGGCTAAGAATCTTTTACTCCATCAATAGCAATGTTTCTTGCTCCGACAACCTCCATCAAGTAATTTTACTAGGCTCTTTAAGTAAATAAAAATTTATTTAAAATTGTCGTGATAATATAATTACACTTCGACAAAGGCTTGATGTGACATCCACTTCTCTTTTCGTTTGTGTTTTGGGCTGTGGGCCCAGAAAGCGATGGCCCACCTCAACCAACCTCTTCTTTGGGCTGGACCAATGGAACTCAAGTACGTGTAGTACTCATAATGGAGTAAAGTTATTTTTTATTTGACAGTTAATATAAATAGTTTTATTTATTTTTAAATTTGGTTGTTTACCTATAAATGAACCATTTAATGTAAGTCAAACATGAATTAAACTTACTTGAGTTGGATGAGTATTCAGACAAATTTCAATCTGTAAATTAGATTTATTAAACAATCAAATTACAAAGACCATTATTAATAATATTTTTATTTGTGCTTCTTCTAGAATTATTAGAGATAATTTAAAACAAACCTTAGTCATTCTCAAACTCTTAACTAATTAATTAAAGATTAAGACATTCTACCAAAAACCTCCAATCTAATCTATGCATAGAAATGCTGACAAGCAGCTGAGTTAAAGTTCAAACCCTCAAACTACAATCTTTCCATTTTTCAAACAAAACTTTATTTTTAATGCTCAATTATGTCTTTTTTTAACTTAATTTGGACGAATAAAATTAAAGGGAAAGATAACTGACATTAATTTAATCACTTGTCATAAACATTAAATTAAATATATCTGTATGCATCGATTAAACTTGTCTCATTAAAATTTCGTCACGTGATTCATGTTAAAAGTGGCCAAATTTATTGCAGACAAAATTAATTTAAATTAATTAGTTATTTCCTTGTTTGACAGTTACAATAAGGTATCGTTTGATATGCACCAATTTTCTAGGGAAAATGTAATAGAATGCCAATATCCAACTTTTGTGTGTTTGATAGTGTTTTCTTTTCAATGGAAATTAAATTCTTGGATTTCTTGTCAAAAAAATTTTGACAAATTATAAGAATTATGGTAAAAAAAAATTCCGTTTAATTGATAATTTTCATGTAAAACAAGATCAAACGAATATCAAAAGATATATGATTTTTTTGACAATGAAAACAAACTTCATCTCCAATACCAATAAATTTCATCCATTTAATTGACAATTTTCATATAAAACAAAGCCAAACGAACACAAAAAATACATTTTTATTTCAACATTTTCCACGTGAAAAATTATATCAATCAAACAAAATAATTTACAATTTCCAGAAAAATAATTTCTAGACAATTCAATTCCCTGAAATTTGTTTTCTTTCCATCCAAATTTCATATTTGCAATCAAACGGACCCTAAGTTGTAAACAAGTAATTTTATTCGGGAAAAAAAAAACGCAATTTAACTTCTGAACGAGTAACCATTATCAAAAGTTGAACACTCAAAATCTTAAATAGTGCGTTGTGGTCCTGCTAATTTTATTTTGTTTGTTTTTTCCTTTTCTAAACAAAATTAAGAATTCTAAACAGCGCGCTGAAATGATCTATTTATTGACCAAATCAAGATTTGAATTTGGTCACGTGTTATTGTTATTTGTGTAACGCACGTATTTTGCATAAACCTCGAGATTTATTCTAATATTCCATGCTTAAATTAAAATAGATAAGACACATTTCTTTAATCTTGTTCATCCTATAAAGATTTAGCCCCCGTCTGAGCCACATTATTGTAACAATAATAATGAAAAATATAGTCGTTATGTACCCCACACAAGAAATAAAAAATCAAATATGATGACTTGTTGTGATGAATAACGGATACGTTTTTCATTTTAATGAGGAGATAATGAGACTCAAACAGGGCCTTAAACTTGGTTCTTGAGCTTTTATAATATAGTACTGTTATTTATCACCACTGATTCTAAGCATTGACTTGGATGTCATGTACGTATACTATATATTACTTTAGAAATAAAAAATTAACTCACATTTAAGATGCCTTATCATTGCCAGCAATTTGGATTGGTGTTATAGCATTAATAATGCTATAAAACATTATTTGTTATAAGATGTCTGATAGAAATTTCGGCACGTGATTCATGTTAAAAGTGGCCAAATTTATTGCAGACAAAATTAATTCAAATTAATTAGTTATTTCTTTATCTGACAATTACAATAAGTTCATATGGTATCAAAGTAAACACGTATTTTTATTTGTAAAAGTTGGGTACCTTTTTTTT
>NC_036242.1:21328702-21349109 GCF_002742605.1 Olea europaea var. sylvestris | reverse complement strand
TAAAATTCCAAGTGAAGGGCAGGAAATGAAAAGAATAAAATTCTGATTGAAGGACAAAAATGGAAAGACGTAAACGCCTAATTTCAAACAGAAGCCTTAAACGATTTTGGCCTCAGCTTTTGTCAGGGTGACTACCTCATTTTCTAAAATGGGGCCAATAATTGTTGACAAAGGGTTGGAAAAAATTGGGGGCAAACAGGCTAATAATGTGTGCAACAGTATCTTGTGCAAAGATAACAAGGGCATATTCCTCTTGCACTGGTGATGGCTCGAGGTCTACTGAATCATACTCATCTTCATGAACTGGGGTTTATTCAATGCTATCCATTCTCTTAATAGTCCATCCTTGTTGAATCTCAAATTGCTCTCCTTCGGAATGGAGAACCCTTGCAGCATATGCCACTCCACCAGTAAGAGGCCTCTCAAATGCCGTTCTTCCTGTATAGCTCACAAAAGTTCTCTGCAAATTTATACAGTCGAATGGTTTATTTACGGGATGAAAGGTTACGAGAATAAAAAATTTGGAAACTTTTTTGAATACGTATTACTGACGAGAATTTTCTTAGCTCCTTTCCTCTGACCTAAAATAAAATGGACTAATAGCATATTTGAAATGCTGGACTAATAGTACTAAAGAGTATTAAGCTAGAAAAAGAAGCTAACCTGTTTTAGTGTTATCTTGTCCTATCGAGTTCATGTTTACCGAACACGCCACAAATGTATAAACCACAAGGAGAATACGAAGAATGGATCAAAGCACAGGAATGAATGGATCCTCAATTATGATACAAGTTTACTCAAACAAACAAGATCAGATAATGAATAGTTATACCTGATCAATGGCAGAAGGGTTCTTTCCGTGGTGGAAAGTTGCGATCAAAACCGACATGGCCTGAATATGGTTCTTCCTAGCATTGAATTGATCCCGCAGCATTCTAACCCTCTCATCACACATACTAGTAAGTTCTCCTTTCCTCTTCTCCACTGCTTGGGAACTCATACACCAGAATATGCCGAAAGACATTGAGATCCAAAACATGTTCCATGCCCCTAAAAGCTTCCTCCACCAGTTTTTCCTCACTGTCCTATACCCACTATTCAGAGAATAATGATGGTGAATCTTGAGAAACACTCTGAAATTTAATCCAACAGTTTCATCCGTTTTGCCCTCCATCACTAAATAAACTACTTTTGGTGCTCATCACTCCACCATTATTACTTAACCAAATAAAAGAAATCAGAGGTAAACACCAGCGACTTAGCATCAAAACTAGACGCCATAACTTCAACACAAATGAATTTTGTCAAAAGCATACATCAAATCTGCGTCACTCTTTTTCAAAGGCTACTGAAAAATCCATTACCATGGAGTAATGATCACACTTTAACGGTCTAAAAAGTCAAGCTAGCTGTCAAAAGTATTCCCTGTCTTTCAATCCTTGACCCCACTGCCTCCATTATTGTTGAGACTGATGTGTCTGACATACCCAGCCTCTCTGCTTCACTTGTATTGCTGACCTCCGCGACGCCCTAGCTCTCTGCTTCCATTTATTTTTTTTCTTGGGCACCTAGGTGCCCGATGTGGCGCCGTGGTGCCCATCATACTGCCTTCTCTTTTGTTGCCCATTTTCTAGCCTCTTTTCCATCGCATTCTTCTCTCATTTCGCTTCCATTCCGTGATCAAAATTGGCTTCATTCCAAGCCCAAATCAATGCCGTTTTGTCCACATTGTCCAAGCTACAAAACAGCACGAACAAACGCATCAAAATGCTCAAAAGTGCTCAAAAACAAACAGAAAACTATGATTTAGAGGTGCTAGGTCAATGAGTAAATTCCACTCATCAAGCGTCTTACATGAAGCTTGATTTTGTCCTCTAAATTATACTTTACCCACTTTCACGTCTAAGTTCAGTTAAGCTCGTAAGAACTTGCTGGAAAAAATTGAAACCGGCACATTGGAAAATAAAATTATTTTAACGATAGGAATGGCTATCTGGTTATTATAATATAAAGTAAGGGTATTTGTGTGAGGGGTCTTTATATTACCACAACAAATTTCACTTACACCATAACAAATTTACAATTATGGTCCTAATGTAACAAAAAATAAAAATAAAGAGAAAAAATGTAGTATCACTCCTCATTTCTTCTTATCTTTTCCAACCCATTCTTCTTGATTATCAGGTCCCATAGCACACTCAAAATTCCTGTCATTTAACTTGATTTTAAAATTTTGTAGTCTCTGCTTATCAAGCAACAACCATACAATTGAGATCGGCTCTATATCTCTCTAGCACTAGCAGATTGCTACTTGCTCTGTATGGCGACCAAATTTAGAAACCAACATATCCCTTTTGGCATACCAATATTCTCTGTATTAAGCCATTCAAGTATGTGTATTGGAGAGCTTCCACTAAAAGAACTGAAGTATGTGTTCTACCCAAATTCACAATTATTTGGAAGCGAGGTCATAGTCGAGTATCCATTTACCAAGTTGCTCCTGCAACGAGAGGCTAGAAGTACGCTTTTGAAATAGTGTAGATAGACCCATGTAACGAATGTTAGCTTAGTGAAATTGAGATGTTATCGACTATATTATGGACAGAAACAATGTTTTTCATTGGTTAGAATGAAAACCGTGTTTTTTATTCAAGTTAACTAAGATGGACAATGCTACATTTACATACACATTTTTACCGAATCTTTTACCTACACTCACAATAGGAGGGCGGGTCCCACAAGTCGAAATTTTTAAACGCACACATGTGAGAGTAGGGCACCAATTCGGTAACCCATTTTCGGTACATATATATTTATCCTAACTAAGATACTCTTGTTTATGGGCAGTAAACTCAAATCGATTGCAATTTGGTTACGGATTCTGTAAACCTTTCGCCTTGAAGAACTTCAAATTGTGCGGGGATTTAAGTTGAAAGCACCAAAATAATGTCCTTGTACCTGACACTATGCTAAGGTTTGAGCAGGTGGGGAAGCAACATTTAAGTTTTTCAAATTATACTGTTACAAAGCACCAATTAAACAATTGGAAATTCAACAAATAATAACAGGCAAATTCTGAACAAAAAATAAACTTCGTATGGAGAAATACATCTATGCATTGTACTGAAAACAAGAAGTGGCATACATTCTTCGAAGCACTTTAATAGAGAACTGGAAAGAAGCAATTCCTCGAGATCGAGAAAAAGGTTAGAACATATTTGTGTCATATTCCTAACAATTTGAAGGCAACAAAAGTAGGCTAAGAATCTTTAACTCCATCAATAGCAATGTTTCTTGCTCCGACAACCTCCATCAAGTAATTTTACTAGGCTCTTTAAGTAAATAAAAATTTATTTAAAATTGTCGTGATAATATAATTACACTTCGACAAAGGCTTGATGTGACATCCACTTCTCTTTTCGTTTGTGTTTTGGGCTGTGGGCCCAGAAAGCGATGGCCCACCTCAACCAACCTCTTCTTTGGGCTGGACCAATGGAACTCAAGTACGTGTAGTACTCATAATGGAGTAAAGTTATTTTTTATTTCACAGTTAATATAAATAGTTTTATTTATTTTTAAATTTGGTTGTTTACCTATAAATGAACCATTTAATGTAAGTCAAACATGAATTAAACTTACTTGAGTTGGATGAGTATTCAGACAAATTTCAATCTGTAAATTAGATTTATTAAACAATCAAATTACAAAGACCATTATTAATAATATTTTTATTTGTGCTTCTTCTAGAATTATTAGAGATAATTTAAAACAAACCTTAGTCATTCTCAAACTCTTAACTAATTAATTAAAGATTAAGACATTCTACCAAAAACCTCCAATCTAATCTATGCATAGAAATGCTGACAAGCAGCTGAGTTAAAGTTCAAACCCTCAAACTACAATCTTTCCATTTTTCAAACAAAACTTTATTTTTAATGCTCAATTATGTCTTTTTTTAACTTAATTTGGACGAATAAAATTAAAGGGAAAGATAACTGACATTAATTTAATCACTTGTCATAAACATTAAATTAAATATATCTGTATGCATCGATTAAACTTGTCTCATTAAAATTTCGTCACGTGATTCATGTTAAAAGTGGCCAAATTTATTGCAGACAAAATTAATTTAAATTAATTAGTTATTTCCTTGTTTGACAGTTACAATAAGGTATCGTTTGATATGCACCAATTTTCTAGGGAAAATGTAATTAGAATGCCAATATCCAACTTTTGTGTGTTTGATAGTGTTTTCTTTTCAATGGAAATTAAATTCTTGATTTCTTGTCAAAAAAAATTTGACAAATTATAAGAATTATGGTAAAAAAAAATTCCGTTTAATTGATAATTTTCATGTAAAACAAGATCAAACGAATATCAAAAGATATATGATTTTTTTGACAATGAAAACAAACTTCATCTCCAATACCAATAAATTTCATCCATTTAATTGACAATTTTCATATAAAACAAAGCCAAACGAACACAAAAAATACATTTTTATTTCAACATTTTCCACGTGAAAAATTATATCAATCAAACAAAATAATTTACAATTTCCAGAAAAATAATTTCTAGACAATTCAATTCCCTGAAATTTGTTTTCTTTCCATCCAAATTTCATATTTGCAATCAAACGGACCCTAAGTTGTAAACAAGTAATTTTATTCGGGAAAAAAAAACGCAATTTAACTTCTGAACGAGTAACCATTATCAAAAGTTGAACACTCAAAATCTTAAATAGTGCGTTGTGGTCCTGCTAATTTTATTTTGTTTGTTTTTTCCTTTTCTAAACAAAATTAAGAATTCTAAACAGCGCGCTGAAATGATCTATTTATTGACCAAATCAAGATTTGAATTTGGTCACGTGTTATTGTTATTTGTGTAACGCACGTATTTTGCATAAACCTCGAGATTTATTCTAATATTCCATGCTTAAATTAAAATAGATAAGACACATTTCTTTAATCTTGTTCATCCTATAAAGATTTAGCCCCCGTCTGAGCCACATTATTGTAACAATAATAATGAAAAATATAGTCGTTATGTACCCCACACAAGAAATAAAAAATCAAATATGATGACTTGTTGTGATGAATAACGGATACGTTTTTCATTTTAATGAGGAGATAATGAGACTCAAACAGGGCCTTAAACTTGGTTCTTGAGCTTTTATAATATAGTACTGTTATTTATCACCACTGATTCTAAGCATTGACTTGGATGTCATGTACGTATACTATATATTACTTTAGAAATAAAAAATTAACTCACATTTAAGATGCCTTATCATTGCCAGCAATTTGGATTGGTGTTATAGCATTAATAATGCTATAAAACATTATTTGTTATAAGATGTCTGATAGAAATTTCGGCACGTGATTCATGTTAAAAGTGGCCAAATTTATTGCAGACAAAATTAATTCAAATTAATTAGTTATTTCTTTATCTGACAATTACAATAAGTTCATATGGTATCAAAGTAAACACGTATTTTTATTTGTAAAAGTTGGGTACCTTTTTTTTTTATTTTTAAAGGAAAAAAAAAACAATTTAACTTCTAAACGATAAACCATTATCAAAAGTTAAACACTCACAATCTTAAATAGTGCATTGTGGTCCTGCTAATTTTACTTTCTTTGTTTTTTTCCCTTTTCTGAACACAATTAAGAATGCTAAACAACGAGCTGAACTGATTAATTTATTGACCAAACTAAGATTTAGTCATATGTTATTGTTATATTTGTGCAACGTATTTTGCATAAACCTCGAGATTTATTTTAATATTCCATGCTTAAATTAAAATAGATAAGAGTCCATTGAGTATAATTACACACAATACCACTTCTTTAATCTTGTTCATCCTATCATGATTTAAGCTTGGTTCTTGAGCTTTTCTAGTTTAGTACTGCTATTCATCACTATTAATGCTAAGTATCGATTTGGATGTCATGTAGATAAACTACTAGCTGCTATCACGTGCGTTGCACGAATTTTGTATTTATCGTATTTTTATTAGTATATGAATTTTAGTTTTTTTGGAAAGTTTTTGAAGGAATATCTAAAAATATTTTCATGATAAAAGAAAATAATTGCAAATTATTTTTACAATTGTATAGCAGTATGTTATCTACAAAAATATGCTTGCATATTTCATGTTTGAATAAGAAATATACAAACTATTAGTGTTGATATGATTGAATTGAATGTGAAGATTATATTTCTAAATTTTGTATAATTCAATATTGTAAAATTGAAAAAAAAAAAAAAAACTTTTCACATGGTGCAGAGACAGTTCAACCAAGTGCGGAGTAAAAATAAAAAAAGGTGCAGAGAGAAAAAAAACTTTGGCATGATGCGTGTGTGAAAGAATATTTGTCAATCATGATAAAAAAAATTCTTCACAAAATGTAAAAAATAAAAATGCATAATAAATCTTCTTATTACGCTAATAAAATTACAATAAAATTTTTTTTACAAATAATATAAAAAAATCATTTTAATCTTCAAGAAAAAAACACATTTAAAAATTAGTAATTTCATAATATATTTTTTTTTAATTCTCGAAAATAGAATTATAAAAAAGGAAACAATATTGAATTAAACATTTAATACTCAAAAAATTCAATATTAAATAAATTTTATACATTTATAACAAATTATAAATCAGCTTACCGTATTTGCAGGTAGTTTATCGTATATGCTGCCTATCGTATTTGTAGGCTACCATATTTGCAAACAATTTACCGTATTTGCAGTCTACCGTATTTGTAGGCTACCGTATTTACAAACAACTTATTATATTTACAGCTTACCGTATTTGCACCTTATCTTATTTGCTGCCTATCGTATTTACAACTTACCGTATTTGTATTCAATTACTTTCTGGTTGAGTTGTGTATGAAAGTTATTGAGGTACTCCATATCTGTCTATAATGGGCATGTATATATATTTGGCATAATCCTAACATGCTTTTGAAGTTTGAATAAAAATTTTTGACATGAATCTTCTCAGGCAGTTAGTAAAAATTAGATTTAAAATTGTGGGAATATACACAATTGGTGTGGGGACCCCGCGCAGTCTGTGCGAGTTCCCCGCACCAATTTCGTGCGGACGGATTCCCCACACAGTCTGTGCATTTCATAATAATCAGGTAACTTGACAAATGATTCATAAAAATTTCTCGATATAATTGATTTCTCTTTTTCTTTAAAATATTCAAATTTTCACTAACGTATAGAACATAAAAACTAATTTAGCTTATAAGCTTTTCATACTTTTCCGTTAACTCTTGGAATAAACAAGATATTATTCTTGAATTAGAAGCCAATTAATCCA
This sequence comes from Olea europaea var. sylvestris, assembly GCF_002742605.1. Lineage (NCBI taxonomy): Eukaryota > Viridiplantae > Streptophyta > Magnoliopsida > Lamiales > Oleaceae > Olea > Olea europaea. Next base: position 21,341,770 of record NC_036242.1, on the reverse strand, counting down.
TTTCCTTATTAATAGTAGCAAAATAAGAACCAAAATATGATTTCATTTATTATTTTAGTTAACTTATACAGGCAAGGGCAAGGCCATCACCTTGGTTCCATATTCTCTTACTTCTCACTTTTTCTTCTCATCTAACATATTGCACGTCTACACCAATCCATATCTGGCTAATTCTAGTAAGCAAGATTCATATTATTAATCCAATTTTCACATTTTTCCTTACTGACATCACTACTCATATAACTCCTTAATCTGCCTTGATTATTCCTTTTATGGATTCACGTGTTTCCAATTCCACAATTAGAGTATAAGTACATATACTGAAATAATTATCTTGCCAAACATTTTATCAATTCCAATTCATTTTGTTACACGCTTTGTTGTGAATAAGGGATGAAACGAGATTTGGGAATGAGAAGAACAAAGCAAAGATTGTCGAACTCTCTGCACAGTGTGGAGAGTGCACTCTGCACCGTGCGAAGAGTGCGGAGAGTACGGAGTGTTCTCTCCAACTCTCCGCACTGTGTGAAGAGATGGCTCCGTGCTATGCGGAGAGTGCGAAGAGATGGAGAGATGGCTCCGCGCAGTGCGGAGTTTTTTTTCATTTTTTTTTTCTAGTTTATATATATTTAAAAAAAACAATGGATAAAACAACCAATTGCAATAAATTTTAAGTTCAACAATCCAATTGGAAGAAACAGCTTTCCACACAATTGCCTAAATCAAAATAAGTTTACTTCTCTTAAAGTAAGTTGCAAGTATCTTATGATAAAGCTGCTGAAAATAGTTATGTCCTTCAAAGAAGACCTATTATATAGAATTCATCATTCAAAAGAAAATATGCATACACTGAACACAAAGACTACCACAGATTAGAAAATGATCTGAGAAAAAATTTCTAAAGTACCTATGTCACTAGTCAAATATGCTTCATGCTTGAAAACTTGCTGATGAAGATATGTAGCACAAAATTTGGCAACCACCTTGTGAAATTCAATGCATTGATAAGAGAACAATAACGCACTGACCAGACAACAAAGAAATTGGATAGCAAAACTTGATTTATAGCAAAACATTATTTCAATTCAAACTAATTATAATCTTTAATGGATCTGTGTTGTGACTTGTGAGTACAAGATCTCATGACATAGATTATGGTATACAAATGCCTACAGTCAACACTCCATCTTTCTTTTGTCTAGTCATATCTTTTGAATCATAGGTATATGTTAAGGAATGAAAATTTGTATTCAAAATATTCGTGCCATGGTAAATGGTAGGCACCCTAATTTAGTATGCAATATAACAACAACAGAAGTAGAAAAACTTACCCCCATGACCATCATAAACACCCAAAGACTGAGGTGGAAGCATCTGAATCAGTAAGCGTTGCATGCTTGAGAAAAAACAATAAGACCATAGGTTATTCAAGGTAGTGAATAATGCATCTCAATATTACAAAATTTGCATTATAATGTTATACAACTGTCTTCCCTTATTTTCTTTCTTGCACTACTACATTCGCAAGCTCCCTCTCTCGAGCAGCCTAGGTGCCCATGCACTCTATTAAGAAAATGTCTACATTGATCAAATTACCAAATTGAAATTACAAATTGCCTACGTCGATCTCAAGCAACCTCTCATAACATTGTTCAAATTACCAAATTGAAATTATTTATTAATAAAATACGCTCTCATTTTTGTGTGAAAAAGGGGTTGCTTGTAGTCTCTGATTTTTGTGTGAAAAATGGAGAAACAGAAGATTGTAGGTAGGAGAAAGAGAAATGGAAACGATGGTTGCCTGTTGAAATTGAAATAATTTTGAAGCTGTAAAAATCGGGATGGGACGAAAGAATGAGATTAAACACTATTGTAGACATTGCATCTCCAGAGGCATAGCCATAACATATGAAATGGAGAATGGAAAAGTTAAAAAATAAAAAATAAAAAATTGACGCCATTTTTTCTCTTGTACAGTAACTTGGGATTGGTTTATTATTCCTTCTACAATAGCAACTACTTCTCCTTTTTAATAGAAGTTACATATATTACTTTAGAAATAAAAAATTAACTCACGTTTAAGATGTTTTTATCATTGGTAGCCATTTATATTGATGTTATAACATTGGTAATGCTATATAACATTATTTTTTATAATATTGTTGTGGATAACAACTGCCACGTAGCTAAACAGGAAGAAGTTGAGTGAGAATCCGATAAAACCTCCAAGTCACTTACCTAATTCTCGTCAAATCTTATTTAACAAACAAATGTAATTCTAACATGATTAGTAGTTTGTCAACAACTTACGTAGGACACGCAGTGTTTTGAAGCATAGAGAGTATTTGGTGGGGAATAAAATTAGATTTTTTAGTATATTGGGATACAAGTTTTTGAAATGTGTGATTAAAAAGTTGTAGGATCCATGAAAGATATAATTAATATTGATTGTTTGACTTTAAATTAAATTAAAATCAGATTTTAATTTGAACCAAACAAGCTCATATACTGTGAATATCAAAAAAGTTTGAAGGATAAATCTTTAAACCTTTTATATTTAGAGAATAGTTGCATACACCATAGTCCAAAGTTAAAATTTCAGGTAACATTATGTTGACCTCAGAGAATAGACAACAGGTGTCAGATGACGTTAGTGAAGTTTCCACGTGTTGCTTTTGATGGCTAATATAATATAGTGAGTAACACATTACGTACTTAAACTTTAATTTTTTTTAGCCTTATTGGAATAACTCAACATCCAAGCTGATTGGATTTGAGAATCTATCCTATTCCACCTACTTTCACTTCATAATGTTCTCTCGAAAATATATGTACATAATGAATTCCTCCAAAACAAAGACCAAAAGGTTGGTTAATAAAGCCAAGCCTATGATTATTGCAACAAGTGGCATCCATACATGCCTACACCAAATGACCAAATCCAATCAATCATAAAAATGGAAGATTTTCTTTTACACGCATAAAAGTGGTAAATGGGCTCACCATGGTGGCTCGCGCAGGGACAAGGGGCACTTCACTTCACTTCACTTTTAAAATTAGTGGAAATTCAAATTTCACTATAAACCTTCGTCTTCACTCTCATCCAATATTTATATCAATAGCAAACTAAACTTTAATCTCTAAAAAGTAGGGAGTTAGCCCTTGACATATCATTCAATTACCAATATCGCCAAATATTCTATTAGTTATCGTACAATTTTCATGATATCGCTAACTTTCATTGGACAAGATGAAATTCGTATCTATGATACCAAGGATCTCTTGACAATTTAACAAAGACTTAGATTATTCATGTCATTAAGAACAGATTTGTACATATATAATAAAATATTAGGAATCAATCTGATTCTTTTGAAAGTTTTGTGTTAGACCATAAATTCTTTGGTTAATTGATCCAATCCACCCGCACAACTTTTTGAAAACGTTAACAATAATATGTGGGTCCCTAAACAAATGCTTGTTTTAATTATTATTATTTGAACGAATAAAAAATAAGAGTTCCAAGTCGGAAGCAAAGAAAGTCTACTACTACTAATGCTATGCACTTGTGTGTTGTTACTTTTTAGCTGTCGGATTGCATGGATAATGAATAAGAGCACTTCAAATAAGGTAAGTTGTGTACTTGCTTTGAGAATCACAGCGCGGCACAACTTGTAATTTGATTATAAATAATTAGTTTATAACCAATGTGTAAGGGTTGATACCTTGCATAGCACCATTGTCACCGTAACCATCACCACATCCATATGAAATTCAAAATCACCACTACCACCATAAATCCACAACAAAATTGCTTACTGTAGCATCGGAGGGCCATCTTTCCCACAATCATCAATCGATTCCTTTAACATGTAGCCCAAATTTCTTCACATCGCAGCTATCAATCAAGCCCATATCAACAACCACTATTACTGCTTCACCACACCCCCACCTCCACTTAGATCTCAAAATCGTACGTTGCTACTCATGGATCCCGTTGAAAAAAATACACCAATGTCACACGTGGAGAAGGTGGGTGCGTCGAAATGTAGATATAGGAAAAACAACGAGGTCGATTTGAGGTAGTGGATGAAAGATTTGTGGATGGTGTTGATATATGTCGAAGGTGGTGTAAGCCAACTAGAGGAATTAGAAGATGATGGTGGAAGAAATGAAGAGAAACGACGGTGGCTAGCTTTCATGGCTTTGGAGATTTTTTGGCTTTGTGGGTAAAGTACTGGGGCGTGGGGTGGGGGAGTTGGGCATGTGGAACGGGACTAGGGATGGGGGCACCTGAATTTTGAAAGATAAAATTTTGTACTTGATTTTTGAAATGGGAAGATAAAGAGAAGGTTTGATGGTAATTTCCTCAAACGTATTTGTGACTTGCTTGCTGCACAAGTAAAATTAATTGAAACCTAATAGAAGTCATTACGTGATTTTGTTTTGGAAATTACATGCTAACAGGTATATAAAGATTGCAATTTTTAAATAAGCTATAAAGTTTATTTATTCACATACCAAGTATTAATATAAGAATTAAATATTAAATATCTCAACCAAATTCAATTTCAAACCCTAAAAATCATTTCATTCTATTCTCACTCTCTATCTTCTATCTTCTCACTCTCTCTACCTATCAACATCCCTTCAATTTGGCGATGGTGACTGCGACACACCCATTGTCGGAGACTGTCGTCACACATGCGACGATGACGTACCTACCATTGGAGACTGGCATCGTGCACACACTTTCTCTTCTCGCTCTCTCTCACTCCGGACATCACGCTGAGCGCCAACTCACAGCGACGCTCCACCCATTGCCAGAGATGTCAGCGCTTACAACAGAGATGCACCCACTTTCGAAGATCGTTGCACACATTTTCTCTTCTCAGTCTTTCTCACTATCGAAGTATCATGTCGAGCACCACCTCATAGACATGCTTCACCTATTGTCGAACATGACGGCTCTGTGAGCGTTGGTGCCCGCAACCCTGCACAACAGCGACGCTATGCAACGACGACAGGACACAGATTTTTTTGGTTTTCATTGTTGGTGATTTGCTTGGTTGTTGGGTTGTTAGTGGTTGTGGCAATTGTATGATAATGGTGGTTGTTGTAGAGTGTTAAAGTGGTGGTTATTGGTGGTTGAAGACCTAATAGTGGTGGTTGTAGTGGTTTTTGTTAGTAGTGGATTGGATCTGGTGGTAGTGATTTTGTTGGTGTTGATGTTGTGGTATCGGTGTTGTGGTGCTAGCAATGGCCGTGGTGGTGGGGTGAGGGTAATCACAAGTAGTCATGGTGATTGTGACTGTAGTGTTGGTGGTGATGGTGGTTGTATGTGATCAACTATTTGGAGTATGTGACTAACTATATGGTTATATATGACCAACTATTTAATTGTAATATAAAAATTCGATAATTTGTGACTGACAATTGAATTTGACCTATAAACTTTTTTTTATTTGTGATCGATAAAATAATTTGTGACTAATTAATTTGATAATATGTGGCTTGTGGCTAATTAGTTTAATAAAATACTTTTAATTAATTAATTAGTACTTGATTTTTAAAACTTAAATCTAAAAATTAAATTTCCTCATAGTTAATGCTTGACTTGTGATTTTTTTCTGAAATTTTTTGTAAGCCTTGTGAAGTCCAGTTAAAAGCCAATCGTAATTCACACCTGTTTGAAGGAGTTAATTGTCCTAATTGTCACTAAATTTATGTCTATGTGCTTGTTTGGTAGGAATTTTGATAATTGATTTTTTAACCTTTAGAAATAAAGTAGGTCCTACAGAAGAATTCAAAAATGACGGTTGAAAAATGAAATAACGTTCAAAAAATTGATTTTAATTGGCTTAAAATCTGTGGCAAACAAACTCTATATCTTCGATTGCTCACTGAAATTTAAAATATTGAGTTTTAACCACTAACTTATTAAAACCTTGGACGTTACACACTACCTTAACATCATTTCCAATTCTTTAACGGAAATAGTGACGTGGCTAACAAAATATATATGTGGCGCCTTGTCATGCCATTAACAAATTGTTACGTTTTCGTTTGCTTATCAAACTTTGGAAAATGTCTACGATTGCACACTAAACTTTGAAAAACGTATTCGATTTCTCACTGAACTATGAGGTCGACAAATTTTGGCCACTAAACTTATAAAAATGATGTTGATTTATTGTTCATTAAAAAATACGTAAAACAATCGTACAGATCGCGTAAAAGTAATAAAGTGGACAAATGAGTCCTGGCTGTCGATCTCATGAGAAATGATCACTCAATTACAAAATAGTTAAATTTAATTTTAACATTTTTTTTTTGTAAAAATTTAAGCTATTTTCAGCATTTGAAATATTCACATTTATTGTATATTACGTAGCTAAAATTATATTAATGCATGCACAATAAATTTAATCAAATGAATTTTATTCACTTTTGGTCATTCCAATAAATGAATTGTGTTTCGTTAGGAAAATCTAAATTTTAATTAAATTTATTGTGTGTTTCATTATAAAATCCATTTAATTAAATTTATTGTGTTTTGTTGCAAAATTCAAATATAAATTTAATTTTAATAACGAAATACACAATAAATTTGAATTTTTCAAGTGATGAAAATAGCTTAAAATTCTACAAAATGTATTGAAAATTAAATTTAACTATTGTGTAACTGAATATTCATTTCTCAAGAAATCAACAATTCGAATTCTTTTGTTCACTTTATTACTTTTATGCTATATTTGCGATTGCATTACATTTTTTTTTTAACGAACATTAGATCGAAATTATTTTTATAAGTTTAGTGACCAAAATTTGATCACCTTGAAATTTGGTGGCAATCGAAAATGTTTTCAAAATTTAGTGAACGATCGAAAATGTTTTTTAAAGTTTAATGAACAATTGAAAATATTTTAGGAAGTTTGATGAGCAATCAAACGTCACTANGGGGGGGGGGGGGGGGGGGGGCGGTTGTCCTCACTAGACCCTGGATGACTCAGCCTCTGAATCACAACAAAACATCTCTGGAACTTATGCCGCTGAAATGTCTCAATTCTCGAACTCTTCACTAGTAATACAGAAAAAAAAAATGTTGTTATTTTCGGGTTATTCCTTGCCTTTATAACTAGCTGCCCCTCAAGTGTGATCGGTAAATACCCAATGGGGTCAGTTGTCCTTGCTAGACCCCAGGTTGCTCAGCCCCTGAATCATGACAAAACATCTCTGGAACTTATGCCACTGAAAAATGTCTCAATTCTCGAAATCTTAACTTGTTTTCCAGAAAAAAAATATTTGTTGTTGATGACATAGAATATCGAAGAATTTTGAAAAGAGAGCTGAGATTGAAACAAATGTATAACTAGTATTCTTAGAATGCCGTGGAAATTCTTGATTGGCATTCTTTGACCATTATTGCCAAAATGAGAAAAGCTAACGCTTTCTACTTATTAGGTAGGATATATGGTAAATTCGAATTTTTTGGTTGTTACTAGATAAATCGATTCACACGCTATTGTACTTTTGTGTATTGTACCTGCAAGATATGATATCTCGCACATAAGGACATTGATTTTTGATGTTATGGTTTTTGTTAAGTCACTTTAGTATCAAGAACTCATAATCAGATCAGGCTTTTAAGTTTCAATGATCGATAGATTTGGAGTAATGTTAAATTTAATGGACACAATAAGGTTTAGAAGAAATGAATTGATCAAGTTTTTAATTTTGCTATTGCTCTGGGCATTCTTTATTCAGATTCTGCTCTTGGTTTTGTTGCAATTTTCATTTAATATGCACACTAACTTGTACTTTCGAATCCTAATTAGTTATTTTTGTCCAATATCTAAGAGACAAAAACCTCTATGAGGTAAGATGCATACCTTGAGGCATCATGAGTCATAAACCTCAAACCAATAATTAATTCAACATAATATGTAAGTAAAAAAATAAGTTGATTACAAATCTTAAACCGTCTTAAATATTCGTAATAAGGCAAATTAAGAGTAATAAGTTTAACTTAAATCAAACATAGAACTAGGTATTGTCCTCCTTCTGTAATGGTGCCTTCTCCTGCCATTATGTGTAAATGTAGGAGGGGGGGAAAAAAAAAACCTTGCAAGATGTTGGCATTGGAGCTTATGTCATAAGCTTTGAGGGATTCAATGAAAACCATACGTGAGGCTCAAGATGCAAGCCTCTAACAAGTTTTGAAATAATTGATTTATCCAAATTATGTCATGATACAATGAAAAATTCCTATATTTAGACTTTATTAAAATTCAGAGCCCAATTGAATATAAGGTTTTAGATGAGGTGATTTAACATTTCGAATCTTATCATTATAAGTATTTAAAGCTCAACTTAAGAAGGGAATGATAGGTCATGCTCTATTACTTAAATTCTATTCCCATCGTTCCTAATAGCTTTGCCATCTGGCATGATCATGATGTATGTTGTTAGTAAACTATATAGTTTTAGAAGTCTTCCAAACCACATTTCTGGAATTTATGTTACTGCTAAATCGACCCATGATCTCCATTCATGAGACCTTCACCCATATTCAAGAACAAAATTGTAGTTGGTGACTTGGGTGTATATTGATGAATGTAGAAAATCTGAGTTGGGAGTTGAGGCTTGAAATAATTGTTTAGAAATAATTGTTAAAGGTAGAAATTCTTCATTGTTCTTATTCAATCATTACGTGAACAAAACTAATGTTTTTTCTTATTCAACTGGGTTCTATGGTCAATTTTTGTGCTTTGGAACAATGATACATAAAAGACACTCACACCCATAATTGTAAATGTTTAGAGTTTATAATTGAACGTATCATGCAACATTGTGATATTATGTATATATGGATATGGATATTGATTTAAGATGTTATATATGAATATTTTTATTTTTATTTTATTTATTATTATTATTTTTATTTGGAGGAACTGTTATCAGCTAGATTTTTCCTGGTCGCCTTAAGTTTTGATGATGGATAGATTCAGAGAAATGTTAATTTTAATGCCACTTCAAGGTCCAGGAAAAATGAATCGAACGAAGTTTCTAATTATGCTAATGCTGTTGGCCTGGACATTTTTACTTTACATGCTGCTCTTGGTTTTATTGTAATTTTGATTTAATAGATGCATGCTAAGCTGTGTGGTTATTATTTGTTAGATTTGTCCAATTGTCATGGCATAATGGAAAATGCCTATGTAGGACTAGTTTTCTATTTTTAGTGTTTTCTGAATTGGGTTATATGCATTTGTTTATGTCGCTCAGGTATTGGAGTTCCTGGAAATTTAGGTTTTGGAATGTAAGAAGTGCGATGCCTTGGAATCTAAAAAAAACTTCCAGTAGTGTTGACATTTTTTTTTGGTGAAAAATTCTAAAGTGGCGAAGAGAGGGGCAGACCATAGATGGAATGTAATAGAGATGAGGCTGTGAGAGCAAAAGAGATTGCTGAGAGGAAATTTCTGGATAAGGACATTGAGGCAGCGAAAAAATTTGCTCTCAAGGCTCAGAATCTATATCCTGGGCTTGAGGGAATTTCTCAGTTGGTGAGGACATTCGAGATTTATATTTCTGCTGAGGAGAAAATAAATGGTGAATATAACTGGTACGCTGTACTCGGTGCTACTCCTTTAGCTGATGACAAGACAGTAAGAAAACAATATAGAAAACTTGCTCTTCTGCTTCATCCTGACAAGAACAAATCTGTTGGGGCAGAAGGGGCATTTAAACTTGTTTCACAAGCCTGGAGTTTGCTGTCTGATAAGTCCAAGAGATTAGAATATGACCAGAAGTATGGTACCACATTCCAGGAGAGGAATCAGACTGCCAATGGGTACACACCACCAACAAAGCAAAATGGATTTTACAGCTATGCAAAAAATGCAGCTTCACAAACGAAGGTTCCAAAGGGTAATTCTAGTAAGAGGGATGCCTCATCTGGTCCAGCTCCATCTCGTAAGAAGGGACGGCGTACATTTTGGACTGTCTGCCATCGATGCAAGATGCAGTATGAATATCTCAGGATGTATCTTAACCAACATCTGCTGTGCCCAAATTGCCTTGAGGCCTACTTTGCAACAGAAATTGAGCCACCATCTGCAGGGTTTAATAGCAGTAATTCATCCAATCACAGTAACTTCCAACGGGCTCCTTTCTTTGAGTCAAATGATGCTGCATCTACTGCTCAAGCTGCAAATATGGTTCAACGGGCTTATGAGAAAGTGAGAAGAGAACGTCAGAAAAAGCAGGCTGCCACTAGAAGGGAGGAGGCTAATCGAAGGAAAAATCATTCCTCTAAAAGAACAAATGATGGCAGATCCTTTGGGCACTCTAATGCTGTGAAGAGAAGAAAAGGAGTTGAAGATTGTGGTATAAACAAGGATACATTGAAGAAGTTGAATTGCAATGTTGACTTTAAACAGTTGCTGATAGAGAAGGTTCAAAGTGAAATACGTCAGAAGTTAAATGACTGGACCTCCATTAGTGCTCCCAAGACGACATCAGCTAATGAAGCTTCTGTAGATAATGTAGGAAAGGAAACATCATGTGAAAAAGAAAACAGTGTTACAAATGGTACCAAATTGGAACAGAACGAGCTAGTCAAGGCTAATAGTCAAATTCCTCTGAATAAGCTCAATTTAGGTGCTGATATGGAACCAATTAAGCAAATATCAATTCATGTGCCAGATTCAGATTTTCATGATTTTGACAGTGACAGAATGGCAAGGTGTTTCAGAGATCGGCAGGTGTGGGCTGTGTATGATGATGATGATGGGATGCCACGGTATTATGTCATGATTCGTAAGGTGATTTCTTTAAACCCTTTTGAGGTGCAAATCAGTTGGCTTAATTCAAAAGCCAATAAGTGGTTTGATTCTGGTTTTTCGAAAACGTGTGGGGTTTATGGAATAGGCAAACTTGGAATTAGAAACTTTATCGACTCATTCTCACACAAGGTCAAATGGACGAAAGTCACTGATGGGACAATCCAGATACTTCCTCAGAAGGGGGAAGTTTGGGCTCTGTACAGGAATTGGTCGGCCGAATGGAATGAACTCACAGAAGACGTAGTAATACATAAATATGACATGGTGAAAGTACTTGAAGACTATAATGAGGAACTGGGCGTCGTTGTGATTCCTCTAGTTAAAGTTGCTGGCTATAAAGCAATTTTCCATCAGCTTCAGAGCCCAAGGGAAATTAGAAGAATCCCCAGGGAAGAAATGTCTCGGTTTTCTCATCAGGTACCGTCCCGGTTACTCACTGGTCAGGAAGGGACAAATGCTCCCAAGGGTTGTTGGGAATTGGACCCTGCAGCTACTCCTTTGGAACTTCTCCAGGTTATATCAGTAGCTAAAGAAACTGAGCCCTTGAAGAATGAAGAGGAATCTACTGAAACAGCGATGTAACTGATACTGATGGAAACACCAACATCATCAAGGGGAAGGAAATTTCTTGAAAAATAGGGTGGGACTGAATTTGAGAAAAGGGAAATTAAGTGTGGAATATTGTTGTGACCTGAAGGTAGAAAATTATTGGGAGCTGCGAAAGCAACTGAAGAATTGATAAGGAGTAGGATACCAAGAATCTAAGGGCATGTTTGGTTAGGAGTATTAGACAAATTTGAACAGTAAATGAACAAGTTTTTAAATAATTTTTCTTCCTTAATACTTGTCCAGGACCATCCAATTGTTTTTGCCGAACATGCCATAAGAGTTTGAGATAATCTTCTTTGAGGTGGAGCACGAAGTCTTTGATTTTCTGGGAAATGCGATGTTGAAATGGACTGTCATTCAATAAGTTTGGAAGGACCATTTGCAGCAATGGTATGAATATTTGGTTTGCGATGTACAATTTTTGTACTGAGTTCATGTTGGAGCGGATAGATATGGATAGGAGGACTCTGTTTTTTTTTTTTTTTTTAAATCCTATAGATATCTTCTATATTTCTCTCTTCAAGTGTCACCACATTGCTTGCTCTTTAACTTTCTAGAGTTTTGTAACGACCCAAATTTTTACCATTAGAATCATTATACATATACCGTAATACTTTCATAAACAAAGAAAAACATAATATTTTCTGAATATGCGAGGGTTTAAAATTAGTTTAAAAAAATATATACAATGAATATTATTAAAATCTTTAATTACTTAGTCTCCGTTTGGCCTCCATTTTTTGAAATGAAAATGGGTAGAGTAGCACTTTTTTTTTTTCAATGAGTGGTAAAAAAGAAGGAAAGGTTTTCGATTTACGAATAATATTATTTAATGGAGGATTTTGGGGTTGAAAGTAGGTGAGAGAATAATGAAATGCAATTTAATCAGGATAGATAGGAGCTTATTTTTCATTTTTCACCCATGCAAACACAATTGACCTCTGATCGCCTTGAACCCTGTCTTCTTAGTTATCTATAAAATATTTAACATATAAATGTCAAACATAAGTCTCAATTAATGAGTAATAACAAATTGTATCTCATATTTAAATACAGAAAAATCATAATATACATATGAAGACACGGAAATTAAAATTCCAACATTGTGGCTATAATTTTCGTGCAAAATGCTACTAAATTTCAGTCCTTTGAACTTGCACATATAGGACCTTTATCACAATCATAAATTGAATTTTTGTATTATCATATTCATAAATAAACTTCAGTAATTTAAATGATAAAAGAACAACTAATACTAATACACTTACAGTCGTATGGAAAAAAGATAAATGTAAATCGAATAAATTAATTTGTTAGATTTTCACTCCAAAATTCCTTGGATGTCGTGCGTGCTAACTTTTGTAATGCGAAAATATGTATGTAAAAGATAATTTGAGAGGAAGAGAGATAAAATACAAATAAAGTTGGGTTCGAAGGAGGTTGGGTTGGCTTCTCGACCTATTTTTGATACTAGCATTCATTTCTTTATTAATGCTACACGTTTTTTCATATAAAATGTAATCAATCCTCGACTAATTATCCAATTAAATATATATAATTGCTACTAATAAGACATTGCCATATAATTAGAACATATGAGCCATATTTTTTT
>NC_036242.1:21317355-21328340 GCF_002742605.1 Olea europaea var. sylvestris | reverse complement strand
GATTTACTTTTTGTATTATTTTATGAGAAAAATATTAAAGTACCATTTTGCCCTTTTAAAATTAATTAAAAGGTGGTCAAAATCAATTTTTTTGGTCAACTAACGTCAAATTGCATGGAAACCGTCCGTTGGGGGCATCGGTTGTAATGATTTGAAAGATTTGGAGTGACGGTTACAACAATTGAAAGGTTAGGGGAAAGTCTGCCACTATTTAAAAGGTTTGGGGTCTCAGTTATAATTTTTCCTTTAATCAAAGTAGAAATTAAGTTACCATTCATAATCTAAATACGGCAATCCCATAATCTTTTCCTTGACTAAACATGACAATTCCACAATCATTTCTTTAAAAAAATTTAAAATTCAAAAAGTGCACATTGGGTTCTTCAACTACGGAAAGTTATCAATTGGTTCTTTAACTTTCAAAATCTTACACTATGGTCTCAAATTCAAGATTAACAACTATTAGGACTTTTTGAGGGTATTATAACACCCTTAATTACTTTCAACTGTTTTGATACTACTTAATTTCAATTTAAATAAATGAAAAAATTATTTATTTTTACTTATTAGATTAAGAAGACAAGGAACTCGAAATTGATATGATAATGCTAGCTAATTTATTTTTGAGAAAATATATAGTAAATAGGCAACTAGTAGCACGATGACACAATACACACCAAGCATCAAGTATCATTGTTAAAAAGTATTCAATGAGTTTCGACTAAATTATATTGAAATAGAAGTTTTAGAGTGGGGCCCAAAACTATTTTGGAATCACAACCGTATGATTTAACACAAGAAGCTCGCTCCACCTCTACTTTCTTTGTAATTTTTTTCTTTTTTCCCAGATTCTCACGATATAATGGGATTGTATACCAAGGCAAATCACACTATTATAATATTTTACTTCTTGATTACCAAAATTCTAAAATATGTCATTTTAATTTGGGTTAGACGAAACACTCAAATCGAACCGAGTGGTTCGGCTCTTTTTAAGTTATATGCCTGAATGGGTATAACAATTGAAAATTTATATGTTTGGTTTGATTATTAATTTGATTAGGATTGATCTAGGGAATTAATATTAGAATTAGGTAATTAATATTAGAATTTTATAAATAAAGACTTGGAATCCTTCAATTGAATATTGAAAAGGTTGATTATGACTTATGAGGGGATAGGGTTGTGAAGATATTCTGATAGCTTCCAAGTGTGCATGGTGTAATTAATAATGATATCTGATTTTAAAAGGAAATATATAAAATACAACAAAACAAAAGAAAAAGAACACAAAAGAAAAAGATTAAATGGTAAATTTCAACACCAGCCAAAAACTTCGATGAAATTTCAATTTGGCCACTTAACTTTAAATTATCTCAATTGAGCCTCTAAATTTCAATTAGTTTAATTTCAAATTCCATCATCTTTGTCAAACTCCGTCGTCTATTGTCTACTAAATAGAGTCCCATGCTTGAATCATATTTTCTAAAAACTCTATTGTTTAAAACCTCATTTTCAATTATAGATTCTCAATAATAAAATAATTTTGCACGTAACTTCATTATTTTTTCTTATTTTTAAACAATAATTAAAAAAAATCAGTATTACAAAACTCAATTCTTTACAAGAATAAGGATAATATAGAACTCAAAAGTTTTCTTTAGTTGGCTCTCATCTTTTATTTAATCATTACATGACCCATTATAATTAAAAAATTATTAAAATGAGAATTATGCCAATATTATTTAGATTAAAATGTTAAAAGACACATTCTTTATTTTAATACTTTTATACTGTGGTATTGGTAAATTATTATGCTAAACAACTATTACATAAAAGATATTGTTATATGACTATCAATTAATTAATTTTTATCAGACCGTGAGACTGTAGATGACGAATTGATGAAATTCAAACTAAATTACAACATAGTGATTCAATTTTAATTGCAATCCAATAATTCAATAGAGATAAATCAAAGTATAGTGACTCAATAGACATTTCGTTGAAAGTGTAGAGACCGCATATGAAATTTCATCAAAAAATTATAATATTAAGCAAACAAAGGCATATGGGATTCTCGATTGGTGGAACGGTTGCTATCAAATGAAATGAAGATAAGATTCCCATAAGAGTAAGGATGGCATGTTTCGCTAAGCTTAGAAAAGAAAATAGTTACTTTTAAGTAATTTTTTATTTTCAAATATATTTTAATATGACCATGGGCCTTATTTTCAAATTTGAATAAATGGAAAAATTATTTATAATTAGCCTTCGTTTGGCCTCATTTTTTACATCAAAATACATTGTTCAGCAAATATTTTTTAATAAAATAATATTATACATAAATTGATGACTTTTCATTATTTTTAACCACGTATTTTTATCAATACACTGTTCAAAAATATATTTTTTTTACGACGGAGAACCAGCAATCGTTATCCTTAAACCCTCAAATTGACGAAATAGTTTGTCAAAGCACACATTAAAACTTTTGGAGCAAGTCCCTTAGTCAAAGGGTCTGCAATTATTGTCTTTGTATTGATATGCTCTATTTTCGTCGACCCTTTCTTGACTCTATCTCTAACCACTAAATATTTGATATCAATGTGCTTTGATCCGTCCGAACTTTTATTAATCTTTGAAAAGAACACTATTACACTATTATCACAATAAATAATGATTCGTCTCGAGATGGGATCACAACTTTCAAACCAAAGATGAAATTTATTAACCAAACGGCCTCGACGATAGCCCCATAACATGTCACAAATTCAACTTGCATAGCAAAAGATGCCACTAGAGTCTGTTTAGCACTTTTACAAGAAATAGTACCACTAGCTAATGTGAAAATATAACCTGAGGTTGATTTCAAATCATCTTGGCAGCTAACAAAATCTGAATCTGAATAGCCTACCACCTCAAGGTGATTTGAACTCTAGAATGTAAGCATATAACTTTCAATTTTCTTCAAGTATCTCATAACTTTCTTAGCTGCTTTCTAATGCTCTTGTCCTGAATTTGACTGAAACATACTAATGAAACTAACTGCATAGACAATATTCGGTCTAGTACAAATTTGAGCATATATCAAACTCCCTACGATACTTGCATATAGTATCCTTTTCATATGTTCTATTTCTAACTCATTTCTTGGACATGAGTTTTATTAAATTTGTCCCCTTTTAGGATAGGTATATCACCAGGTGCACAATTCTACATATTGAAACTTTCTAGAACATGTCGTATATAAACCTTCTGAAAAAGTCTCAGCAAACCACGATTTCTATGACAATGTATTTCAATGCCAAGCACATAAGTGGCTTCTCCAAAATCTTTCATCTCAAAATTAGCCGACAATATTTTCTTTGTCTCATGAAGCGACCTCAAGTTACTGCTAGTAAGCAAAATGTCATCAACATACAGCACAAAAATAAAATTTCTCCCACTAATTTTGAGATAAATGTATTGATCAATTGTATTTTCGGCAAAACCAAGAGAAGTTACAACCTTGTCAAACTTCAAATACCACTATCGTAATACTTGTTTGAGGGCATATAAAGATTTGTTTAACTTGCATACCAAATTTTCTTTTCCTTTCACTACAAAACTTTTAGATTGTCTTATGTAAACCTTTTCAGAAAGATCCCATTCAAAAATGCTGTCTTAACATTCATCTGATGAAACTCCAAATTATAGTGTGCAACAAGTGCCATGATAATTCGAAAAAAATCTTTGAACGAGACAAGTGAAAAGGTTTCAACGTAGTTAATGTCTTCTTGCTGAGTGAAATATTTTGCAACCAATCTTACTTTCTTTCATTCAACATTTCCTTTTGAATCCAATTTGTTTTTAAAAATCCACTTGTTATCTATAACTTAGCATCTGGAGGAATTTTAATAAGTTCCTAAACTTTTTTTTGTTCCATGGAGTTCGTTTCATCTTCCGTAGTGCTTATACATTTATCTGCTTCAGGACTTGTTAATACTTGATCATAAGTTACAGGATCAACAATAGGCTCAATATTAAAATTACTCTCTGATAAATATGTAATATAATTAATGGGCAATGTAGATCTCCTTTCCCTTTGCCACCTCCCAACTTGTGGCTTAGAAATTAAATCAATCGTTATTGGAGGAATTGTTTCGCGATTCTTCATTAACAACTTCCACTGGTTGAGAACCATTTCCTGTATAATAGAAATTGAAACGACAACTTGATTTGGTTCAACAAAAAGTTCTCTTAATGTAAAACTTCCACTATCATCAAAATCATTCTCTATAAATTTAGCAGTAATGGAGCAATTCTAGTACCACGATTCGGACAATAGAATATACATCCTTTTGATCTGTCCTGATACCTAATAAAGTAATCAGGAGTTGATTTTGGGTTTTCTTTTTTTTTTTTCAAATAGATTATAAATCCTAACCTCAGCTGGACATTCCCAAACTTTGAAATGAGCTAAACTTAGCTTAGGTTATGTCCACAATCCAAAAGGCATCTTTGCAACAGCTATTCTTCAAACTCTCTTCAAGATATACATTGCAGTTTTCAAGGCTTCACCCCATAAATACTCTGGCAAATTTGTTCTACTCATCATGCTCCTTATTATATCTTTCAAAGTTTGATTACGTCTTTCTGAAACGTCATTCTGCTCAGGTTGAGGTACTATTCTACACTCTTGTAAAAACTTTGCAAAATCACCCATTTTTTTACCAGACTCATCATATTTCCCATAGTACTTACCAACACGGTCAAATCTTACAACATTTATATTTTTTTTCACATTGTTTCTCTACTTTTATTTTGAAAATCTTGAATTTTTCAAATACATGAGATTTATCATTAATCAGGTAAACATATCCATGTCGTAAAAAGTCATTAATAAATGTTATGAAATATTTGTTCCCACATATGGTGGAAGACAAAGGTCCACTGATATTAGTATGTATCAAATCCAAAATACCATCGCTCTTTCTTTGTAAACTTAGTTAGCTTTTCCCTTATATAATCCATACAGATGTCAAAATTGAAAAAATCTAGAGGGGAAAATATCTCAACTTTCACCAACCTTTCCATTCTATCCCTTGAAATGTGACCTAATCGCTTATGCAAAACATAGATGGCGATTCACAGATTAACGCTCTTTTCTTTGATATATTGGTAAAACAAGAGACTTTACCAAAAGGAGACAAAGACACTTTATACAAAGCATCACATAAAAGGTCACTCCCTATCAAATGAGAATTATAAAACAACTCAACCATTCAATTACCAAAGTTAAAGGTAATACCACAAGTATTAAGTTTCGATAAGGAAATTAAATTTCGTCTCATTTGCGGTACAAAAATTGTATTTTCTAAAACAAGAGAAAAACCATACTCTAAGTACAACTTTACTACTCCTATGAATTCAACTTTCACTTGAACTCCATTTCTAACACTCAAGCTCACTTCATTCTCACTTGACCTTTATTTGCTTGTAAACCCCTGCAAAGAATTCACAATATGAATACTAACTCTCGAGTCTAACCACCAATAATTTAAAGGCAAATCTACTAAAGAAGACTCAAAACAAACTAAGACCGAGGGAATACCTACAGAACTCTTCTTCTTTTCTAACCAAGTCTTAAACTAAGAACAATCTTTTTGCCAGTGACCCTTCCTTTTGTAGAACTTGCATTGATCATTTTTCCTTATAAGTCCTTTACGACCACTAAAAGTCTGACCCCAAAAATTTTTAGTTTACTGATTTTAGGGTGATTTATTACCCTTACAGAACTTAGACTTATGGTTATGTACCCTTTGTTTTGTGATGATTGCACAGTTTCAACAGTCTCGTAGCGCATCCTATAACCTTCTTGGGCATATACTGCAATAAGGTCATTTAAATCTCATTTATTTCGCTGAGCATTGTATACGACCTTAAGTTGATAGAACTGGCTAGGAAGTCTATTTAAATCATGATAGACTAGAAAGGTTCGACAATAGGAATGTCAAGAGCCTTCAATTAAAATGATATATTTATCATTTTCATAACGTGTTTTCTAACACCGCGTGTACCATCATATCTCATATTCATTAATTTATCCATGAGATCTCTAGTTTCGACTTTATCATGCTCAATGAATTTCTCTTCGATGGCATCCATAAAACCTTTTGCATTTTCATTGTCTGGGATAGCATCCATAATAAAATCGGATATAGAGCGCTTAATTATTTTCAAACAAAGTTTATTGGTCCTTTCCCACTTTTCATACTTGGCTACATTTTCAACAGTGCTCTTTTCTGTAGGTTTCTCAAGCTCTTTTTCTATTGCAAAATCCAAGCATAAAAGACTATTTCTATATCTCGTTTCCATCTCACATTATTATTCCCAGTCAAGATTTCAATAGCAGGCAATTGAATCGAAAGAGACGAGACATTATAAACTATGGAAACATAAAATATCATATTCAATATCATCCAAATATAATGCATGCAATCAATGGATGATAAAATATCTATTTAATTAATATGGGCTATTAATTAGATAATCCATAATTAGAATCAAAATTATATGAATGTTATTACAGTAAAAGCCTAAATGCATCATCATAAATTTACTTTTGGGTCAACGATACAATATGCTATAAGGTACTTTTCAAACACACCATGTATCTAAATAACAAAATCCTATTGGTTTTTGAAATTCCAACACCATTGGGCATAAGGAAATTTATAGACCAAAGTAAACTCGTTAACCGCCTTATAACATTTTATAAAACGTCAAATATAATAACGCCTTTGGCAAGATACTATATGCAATAATTCAAAATTGGAAATTTTTTTTAGTAGAGAAAAATAGAGTAAATAACAATGCGTATGCCAGTTTGACAGCTACTACCCATTTTTATTTCAAAATAATTCTCTTAGTGGGAAAATAAAGATTCTCTCAAAGCCCATGAAAAAATTCAATCATAGAACAATAATTATGCAACCTATCATAATTCTCAATCGATGAAAGACAAAAATTCATATGTGATTGAGAGGTGAAATTGGTAACAAAATTTCAATATATATGAAAAATAATTTAAGCGCACAAATATATCGACATTTAAATACAAAAACATTTTGACAATAATATAAAAGTCGTTTATTATTATTATTATTATTATTATTATTATTATTATTATTATTATTATTATTATTATTATCATCATCGAGTCAATTTTAAATAAAATTTTAATTGGGTCAAAACTTTAAAAGTTCAAATTAAAAGCCCTTTTTTGAAGATCACATCTTAACCCTAAATTTAAAATTAAAAGTAGGTCCTCCAAATTCTCAAATTACAAGCAAGCCCTCCTTTTAAATAATTGCAACATGACCCCGATCTCATAATTGTAGATAGGGGCCTATCATCTCATAAATTGCGAGAGAGGACCCCGTTCCCAACACATAATATAACGGGCTGAATTAAAATGAACACT
The DNA here is from genome assembly GCF_002742605.1 of Olea europaea var. sylvestris. Classification (NCBI taxonomy): domain Eukaryota; kingdom Viridiplantae; phylum Streptophyta; class Magnoliopsida; order Lamiales; family Oleaceae; genus Olea; species Olea europaea. Next base: position 21,320,872 of record NC_036242.1, on the reverse strand, counting down.
AAAATCCATCATACTCTCTTTTCAGCCAGCGTCGATGCCTATTAATTTTCGCTGCCGGCGCCCCCGTTCCAGTAAGAGTGTTGTAAAGCCATGTATTTTATCTATCAACAGCAAAGAGTAGGAGGTGGGTGTGGCAATTGCCTGAGGTAACAAAAACAGATTATATATACAAAAGGAAATGCATGTCTGTATGCATAACTTGGTTACTGAAGTTTCAAGGTCACGTGTTCCAGCTATGCATATCTCTCTCTGTATATATTTATTGGGCAGTCGACAGTGGTATAATTTTATAATTCAAAGATAGGAATTGAAAAATAAAGCTATTTTATTAAGGATTCTAATATTAGAATGAATGCTCTGATATCAATTGTTTAATTTATTTGTAATTATACTAGGAATCAAGAATTACAAAATAATAAATTGATAAATCGAATTCATCTACGGAAGCTATTGTTGATATGAATAATAGCAACTAGATCTTCCTCTCCTTACTTCTCACAAAGTATTAGTCGTCTATGGGGTCAAGCTAACAAAACACTATGGAGAGAAGAGGTGACCTAACTTTTATATAGGAAATTATTGAGTCGTCCCATTACGACTGAAACTTTAATAAGGGTTTTCATATATTTTCGGTTCACATACTTAAAATTACCACACCATATCAAATATAGTCCGTAAGGTATAAAAGACTAAATTGATCACTTAATAAATTTAGCTCAATTACAAGTATCATTATGAGTCATATACATCTAATCCGTAAATTTTATAATCGAATGTGAAGCTCATGTTCGTAATTATTCCAACACAACTTTGATGAGTTATTGAGTATTTATAACATATTATATTTCATTTGCAAAAGATGCACTTTTGAGAATGGAAACTTTCGATCTATGGATATCGAAATTTATCATCTAATGTTTGGTCCATAAAAATGAAACATGTCATGACTATTGACTTTATGGTATGAGGCCATCTGATTACTAGTTTAGCAATGAATCTTGTCTCAATTGATAAATCGTTGAGTATTTTATGCATTATTTTTCCATACAAGAGATACAATAGCTAGAATGGTGGCTAGGGTAACGAGACTTGCTTGATTATTGACTTAGTTAATGTATTGGGTCGATGAGTGACTAGTTTAACATTTATTTCTTAGCTCAACTTTGATGAGTTATTGAGTATTTCTAACGTATTATTTTCTCGTGCAAAAGACTGGTTGGAGAATGGCAGTTTTGGATTGAAATTTATCATCTATCTTGTGGACCCATGAGACCTACTATGACTATTGACACATTTAATGCAACGCGTCATTGAGTTGCTCTTACATAGTTTTTTTACGCAAAAGATACATTAGCTAGAATGATGTTTATACTTATGAGACTTGTTCCACTGTTGACCTAGTTAAGGTATTTGGTCAAAAGTTAATTCACATCTCTCTTTCTTTTGTTTTGAGATTAGGAATATGGATTGAATATAATGAAATGAAGCTACTTTGAAATTCCATTTAAAATGAGATATGGAAGGAAGTCACTAAGAAGAAGTTAAGGGAGTTATGAAGGAAGTTTCTAGCTCATATTGATCACGGGTTGATGGTGGAAATTGGACTCAATGAGAACTAGTCTCCCATTACTTCTTAGTTTAACATGCATTTCTTCGTACAACATCGATAAGTCATTGAGTTATTATTTTCTCATGCAACGGATACAATTTCTATAATGATGGCTATAGGTCTATGGATTCTAGAACTAATCATCTATTGTTTGGACCATAATAATGAGACCTAACATGACTATTGACCTAGTTAAGGTATCGAATCCTTGAGTTTCAAGTTCAACAATGAAGTCTTGATTTTTATTATTTTATTTTTTTATTATTAGTATTATTTTTTTTTTGGCTCTCGCTTTTTCGTATTGAAGAAGTCGATTCGATTGATGGGTCGTTAAGTATTTGTGCTATTTTTTTTTATTTTTTTTTCCGTGCAAAAGATGTATTAGATAGAATGATTGCTATAGAATTATGATTATAGATATTTATTGTCGATAGTTTGGACAATGGTATTAAGACATCAACCCCGAATACTCAATGAAGTGTTGAGTCAATGGGTTGTTAGTCCAACGATGTATTCATGTTTATCTCAAGTCACAAGCAGATTCAAGAAAAATCTTTTGAAAACGAGTCTCCCTTACTTAAATGTAATCATTGTTTGCTTATTATTTGTAATTTATTTATAAGCAATCAAATTACTTCTTATTCACATATTTTATGAACATAAAATTATATATTGACATTGTTCTTTTTTGAGTGGGGAGCGAAAAGGATGGGGTGAGACCATAACCTTCGAACTTTTGATCTTGATTGTAGAAACAAAACCCCTAAACCAACTAAACAAGGTAGATTGGTGTCATAATTGACCAAGTATAAAACATCACAATGATAACTAGAGAAACAGTCTAATATACTGATATTGATTAAGCTCCTGTTTGATTTAAATAAAAATTAAATGTTTAGTAAATTTTGATAAAAATTGATGAAATGTGCAGTTAAAAAAATTTATGTATCCCATTAATGTGTGATTGAAAATAGAGATGAAACATGGGTTAACAATTCACACGGCATTAAGGATCCAAATTTGGAGTCCAATCTTGATTTTAAACCTCTTAAGTTGGTCCTCAGTATTTAAAAATAACCTAATTGTCCAGTAGTCTTTCATTAAAATTGCATAATCAGTCTCCAAGAAGGGGCCATCGAAAATTCTTTCTTCTTTTACTCCAAAAAAACAAAATAATAATAATAATTATTATATTGAAGTAAAAGAATAATCGTTTTTCACTCGTCAATGAGCAACTTGGATGCAAAAAATGCAGAACGAGAACAATACCATAAATTTTCATCTTTTGACTTGCTCATTTTAAAACATTGAGGACCGATTGCTATCGTGAAATTGGAGACCAGTGTTCTAAAAAACGACAAAATGATTAAAATATTGAAGACCAACTTGCCCTATTGCTACCGTGAAATTGAGAGAGGCTGATCAATGCAATTTTTCATTCTGATTTTTATTCTTATCTTATTTTTAAAAATGAAAATAAAACCTAGCGTGATTGTGTGACTTGCTTACGTGGACCTAAAGGCACCAATCATTTGCAAACACGTATCAACATACGCGTTGGACCCAATCAAAATGTACGTGGAACGGACTCTGTCAATTTCATCTCTCTCAGTCTAATATATAAATAAATAAATACCCTCAAAATAGATAATTTTCCAAATACTAAAAAGAAACAAAGAGATCGGTGTACATTGCTTTGCCCGAGCTAGATCGCCGTTAATATCTCCGGTTGCTTTTGTTCGGACCTTCTAACAGATTACCGATCTCCCCATAACCATGGTGAAAATCTGATCTTGATTCTCTTTTGTATTTGATTGGTGTTTTTATTGTATGATGTTGTGATTTCGGTTTCGATTTATATGCCTAATTTGTGTTTAACTTGTACGATTAGAAAATCTGATTTTTTTT
>NC_036242.1:21308254-21316467 GCF_002742605.1 Olea europaea var. sylvestris | reverse complement strand
CATTTATGTGGGAGTTATAGGTTTAAGAAGGTGCTAGAAAATCGTGTAGGAATTTGACTTTTCATATTCCGCGTACTTCGGTTGATACTGTACAACCTTTTGTATTTCTATCATAACTTCTTCTCCCAATATCCGATTGAGGTAATTCAAAGTGCGTTGGAAAGCTAACTCAAAGAGCTACAACTTTTCTTTAGATATCATTTTTCAAATCGAATGTTTTTTATGTCGTAAATGGGTCTCAAATGAGACTAAAAATCTGAAGTATACTTTAATCATCCAATATTCATGTTTTAGTGCCACTAAAGTGTTTAAAATTATTTGAGGTTCTATATGAATAGAATTGATCCTAAATATTAGCTGAAGCCTTTTTTTTTTGTTACTCCCTTCCAAGGCTGGGCAAAAATCTCGAATCGAACCAACCGATTCTTCTTAAATTAAATACCCGAACGAGTATCTAAATCGAGAACCAACTAGTTCAGTTTGCTTCTCGATTCTAGATCAAGAATCAAAGAACTGAATCTTTTTAATTTTTTAAATTTATTTATTTTAAATAAGTCTAATTATTTTATTTTTCTAAATAAATTTGCTAACTAATTAATTTGGCTTAAACTCAAAAGTATGATTTCCTATTTCTAATTTTTAGTCCAAGCCCCAACTTAATCAAATTTACCTTAGTTTTACCGAAATTTGTTATTCTACGGTAGTGTTCTACTATTTTGGAGAAATAGAATTGAAGCTCGACAGAACTTCTCTTAATTATTGTGAATTCTTTATCTTTCTCTTTCCGTGATTTTAATAATCAAAACTATGAAGAACTCAGCAAAGAGAAATGTAAAGACACATAATATTGAATTACGTTATTTTGTAAGAATTAAGACTGAACATTTCATTAATAGAATTAATGTAGTTTTGTAAATATTAAAAAATTAAATAGTACGAAACCTGGGTATCGAACCAAACCGAACCGAACTGAATGGATCCAAATCCGAACCGGACCGTACCTATTCCTCCTCCTTCCGTTTCATTTATATAGGCTTGTTTTGTTTTTCAAACGGACTAAGAAATCTTATTTAATGTTATTGAAAAAGTAATATTTGCCAAAAACTTTCTTAATTTACACTTCTTTATATTTCTACAATCTCAAGATTAACCGATTAAGTGAGAAATTGATTATAACTAGGCAAATTAAGTCCTTGTTTGAGCCCCATTTTTCATCAAAATATATTCTTTAATAGTGATGTGACATTATTTCAATCAAATTATTTTTTAATAAAATAATATTATACTTAAATCCAAATCTTTTTCTTATTTTTTAAGTACACATTCTCCATTATAATACTATTTCAAAATGCATTTTTTAAGAAAAATGGGGCTCAAACAACCCCTAAATAAGGGTGTACTAGTAAATCAACAGAACAAGACATTGTCAATAAAGAAACAGGACTATATAATTGGGACAAGAAAATAAGGAAAGTTAACCTATATAAATGGGACGGAGAAAGTATTAGGGACTCGGTCTTCTTTAGGTCATTGTTATTATCAAATTTGGACTAATTCATGTCAAGCCATGCTTTGATCAACTCATTGATCATCTCTATGATTTATTGCCCTTTGCAGACAACTTCAAGGAGGCTTGCTGACAGGAAGGTAGAGAAGTTTGAGAAGAACATTACCAAGCGCGGGACTGTCCCAGAGACTAGCACCAAGAAGGGAAACAATTATCCTGTTGGCCCTGTCTTGATTGGATTCTTTGTCTTTGTTGTCATTGGATCATGTAAGACATTTTTAATTTTATTTAAAAGCCCTTTTGATTAGTGCTGCATGAACTAAAACTAAGTTTTTCTTTTGATAAACTAGCGTTAATGAATGATAATTCTTATTAATTTATATGGATATGCTAGTATTAAGATAAGGATTTGCATATCCGATGAATTTTGGATTTTTATACATATTGTTTGGTGAAATTGCCCTAGTGTGTATTGCTTTTAAGTAAATCGTATTTTCTCCTATTATCTTCTTCCCCATTTGTAATGAGAGACGAATTATTAATCTCGTTTTTCTTCATCTACCAGCTCTTTTCCAGATTATCAGGACAGCGACAAGTGGGGGCATGGCGTAATCATCTTTTGATATGGTCGACGTTAGGTTGTCTTAATGTGTTGTTTCAAATATTAGCGCCCCCATGTAAAAGAAATACAGAGTACCTCTTAAATTATGTCTTGAAGAACTTTTAAAGGGATAGTAAAAATTCTTCTTTCTTGTCTGTCATTTTGATTTCCTGTATTTGGTATATCTAGTGAGGCAAATCAATATTTTAATGCGCAATTTTGAATTTTTGGCTCATCCTAGTGTTCACGTGACAATTTGATATGGTGGATTCATCGAGATCAAGTCACGTGCCATATTTGATGGCACGTGTTTAAAAATTTATATATACAAATATCAAATATGTTTGATAAATTAAGCATGCTAAATTTTGCATACAAGATTATCTTGATCAAATATTTTTCTAATTTGAAAATCAATCAAAACAGTGTTTGTTTGTAAGCCATTTTTGCTTTCAAAATGCATTTTCATATCACATCAAGTGAGCCACCATGACACACTAGATAATAATGTTTGATATTTATGGCATTTTTCCTTTTTTTACCTGTGTTTTGTTTTTTGCGCATTTTTTTTTTATTTGACAGGTTGCCATCTGATTTTAATATTCAAAGGGCAAATATAAAACTTTAAATTCAAAAGCCTAATCTTGTGCATCTAATTGTCAAATATGTGTCAAATATAATGGGTATAAAATAAGTTGTAACAGTCACTTTTCTTCTAAAAATGAGGAAAAAATGGCTCCCAACGTGAAAAATGGGACATGATGAATTATTTGCTGCCGGAGGAAGCATTACTGAAGAGAGACGGTCGCACCCAATGTCGAGGCATGACCTCAACGGGTGACCCACACACCTCGGTGTGTGTGGTGGGCCACCTGTCAAGGTGGCCCTCCCTTATAGAACAGTTGCACCACGTGAACGGTGCAACCATCCTATTGAAGTATTTCCCATTACTGAAAGAATCCTTCAGAGAAAATTGTACGAACATCATTTGCATTGATGAACAGAGCTCCCATTTTAATCAGAGACCAGCTAACTGAACCACAGCATTAATATAGTTCAATTGTACATTATATTTATACAAGATAAAAACGTAATTTATCCATAAAAGTTCATTAGAAGAGATTTTAAAAAAAAAAAAAATGGGCTGCAGTTGGCAGCAGCAGAATGAATGAAGCCAAGTTGGGATCAAATCCATTCAAGAAAGAATTATCATCCCACAAATTCCCCCACAAAATCAAGCTATAGCAGTCAAGCAAGGGTGAAAAGCAGTGCCACACGCAATCCATTGCCTCTTTATTCCACGTGGCAACACGCAACCCGGTACCTTAAGCCATTCCCGACTCGACAAATCATAAGTCACCAACCGATTCACCTGTCGTGATCTCAGTGATAGCATTAATAAACCTTTATTACCTAAGCAAGTCATCCGAACCTGTTTTCCATAGAACTCCAAGCAACATACATTTGGCATTCTGTCAACCTCCTTCCACAAAAGTGTCATCTTTTGCAGCTCCCATATGCAAACGCACGTGGCTACATTCTTGGTCAGCAGCCCCACGAGCATGATCTTTCCTCCATATTCTGCTAATGCATGATCACTCAAGTGTGGGGGAGACGGGATAATGAACTGTTTCCAAACCCCCGTGACCATGTTATAGGACACAATCCCATCAGGGAGTGAACGGGAGAAGTAAAGAGTTTTGTTAATACATACTGCCTGAGACCTGAAGTTAAGCGCCATTGGGAGCTTGATATTCGAAGGCATGTTTCCTGGATGTGTCCATGCGTTCTTTGTGGAGTCGTAGACTTCATACTCCCCATCACAACCGACCCAAAGGATCTTATATCCCTCATTGGTAGATTTTCCATTTAGAGTCATCCCAACTGCCACACGGAACCACACCTTAACAGACCGAGCAGGCAACTCTTTGAAGGACCTTGTAAGAGGGTTGCACACATAGAAACTCCTATGTCCAATGTCAAGAAAACAGACGAGGCCCCCAGCTGATGCCACTGGCAAAACAATCGATTTTGTTGGCAAGGCAGGGATAGGTGGGTGGTGCCATTTTTTCAGTGATGGATCATACATGGCTCCACTATTAATAAGTTCATGAGTGATTGTATAAAACCAAGTTTGGGTTTGATTCACTTGAGCACATTGTTGGGAGAAACTTTGGGAAGTTGGCAATGAATTCCACTTTCGGCAAACAGAACGAAAGCGGAAAAACGTGGTGATTGGAACTCTTGCTATAACAGCTTCAAAAAGGTCTTCGGGAAATTCTTTCCAGATATGTTGTTCCATACTTTCAGTTGAGCTTGTAGTTGCAGTCGCTGTTCCCTGATTACGCTCCTTTCGAGCTTTCTTTCTGGGTGGAGGTTTGCTTGGTTCCAACATTTTGAGATTTTCAGACTTACCAGCAGTCATGAGATTATAGCAACTACCTTCGCCGGGGCTATTTCCAAGATCGAGAAAACACCATCTGCCAATCAATAAAGGTTCATCAGATTTTCTGAAATTACAAAATGGAGGAGCCGTGGGGTGGATTTTACAAAAACAAACATAACAATGCAAAACAGTAACAAAGTCATATAACAGTTTGAAGAAGTTTTAACCACTTTAATAGTTCATTATGACACTATACCCAGTTTACACCATTAATAAACAAACTGTTTCCATATGCAAGATGATAGAAACAGGAAAAGTAACTATGATTTTTGAAGATTGTTAGAAATGGTAAATATTGAAAACAAATCAGTCAACAGGCAGATTAAAAGAGAGAGCCACAAATTAACTATCAGTATAACTAACGTCCAGTGTAAATGGAAAATTGAATTTGTCAACAGGGGAGTAAGATTGATTTCAATTAATCACAGAAGTTTAGAGAATGATAGAACAGAGAATGTTATAAAATGATATAGTGAAATTTTTTGGTCTGTAGATGCATGAAACAGGAAGGATAGGCCTGAACCAAACCTTATATATACAGAACTGAAGCTTTTTTTTCATTAAGAGCATATCCAAAACAATATCCAGATTTTAAAAAATCTGCCTTTCAAAAAATTGGGAATTGAAAATGATGCTATACAATATTTCATAGAATTACGTTACAAAATATTTTTTTACGCAATGTTTTGAACTTAAACATGCACTAACTCAAGTAGCACAGATAAAGTGCCATATAGACATTCATTTTTATCCTTTATTTCCATCTTTGTCCCTCTCCCTCTCCAACCTTTGACCCTTTGTGGTCTTCCAATACTCTGACATTTTGGAAAGACTATAAGAAATTTGGTGTACTTGAAGGGCCAAAGAAAAAAGAAATCTCAGAACTAAGGCATCATTTATCCCAACTTAGACATGTATACAACTATCTCAAATTTTTTAGTTCACTAATAATTAAGAGGGCACTTGGCCAAGCCTAAAAGATAGAAGATAACATTTAGTTTTCAAACATATTTGTATATGTTATTTTCTTAATACTTCTAAGGAAAAAGTTACTTATTCGAAAAGTAATTATTGTCTTATGGTCAAACTACTTTGATCAATAAAAATGATTTTAAAACTTTATTGTCTTATGGTCAAACTACTTTGATCAATAAAAATGATTTTAAAACTTACTTACTAACATATAAGTAGTTTTTAAGCTTAAACAAGCACGCTCTAAATATCCTAGAGATATGCTGGCTGTTGTTGTACATCATAACTTCATCTGAAGTAAATTTTCAGCACAAGTATGGAAAGGCATTTGAGTAAGGCACCATTTATATTAATGACTTCATTTCAGGAAAGTAATATGTCAATAAGAACAATTGATTAGAGGAAAACAAATAAGGATAACAAAAAGTGTACGCTTAGAATTCTTACAATTAAGAACAGAAAACCTGTGTGTTAAAATTAATTCATGCTTAATTTGAGATAGAAAAGGTCACCAAATCCTATCTCCAAATACAGTAATAGGGAAAGTGAGTTTTCCCTGAAACTTGAAAGATCAGAATAACTAGCTAACTCTGAAATATCTTTAGCAACTGCATGAGCTGCTTGGACTGACAACAAACAATTTGTACCATCATGCACCACCAAACTTCACTGTGTAGCCACAACAGAACCAGTACAATTGCTAATGCTGGAACATCCAGAATTAGTCGTGCCATTTTATAATCTAGTGGATACTTCAATAGATAGGAAAGCAAGGCAAGGAGCTTGAAGATGTGAGTTCTCAGAAATATTTTAAAGAACAAGAGTTCCATGTTCATGAATGAGTTGAAAATAGTCCTTAAATTGTTCCCAGATTACAACTTGACTATTAAAAGTAGAAATTATAGCAAAAAATGATGAAGCAACGCATGCAACTGCAAACTCCCTAAGAGAGATTTTGTCCCTGCATTGGTGCTTATAGAATTTCCTTGTGTTTTCTGGAATGCTATGACTAATAGCACAGAGCAATCTGGATTCGTAGGTGGCGAGATTTTTGGATCGGGACATGATATGACAGTCCAGATCTTTTCTAACGCAATGGTTGTATCCACACATGAAGTGCAACGTATGCCTCTAAAGAGCCCTTTGTGAAGTGCACTGTGCTGTTCTGGACACTGGTCATGAGTGGTGGGGGGCCCTTGTGACTAGCCATGGCTAGAACAAGGTGTAGCTAGAGGAGATGTCCTAAATTATATCTTAGAAAAGTAAACCGCCTTACAAGCTAGTCAATTTATAGCTCAATTTCTAATGTGGAATTGCATCCCACTTATAAAGACACGATTAAAGTTTTTTTTAAATCTTTTCATCGTAGGCTCTTTAGAAACTTATTCCTATTCATACAAATCTCCATTTAGCTCTTATGGAAAGGATTAATTACCACCTAATCAACGCCATTGATTTGACATGGGACACACCTTAAAAGTCCCTCAAAGTTAGCAAAGAAAATCGTTATTAAAACCATCTAATTCCAACATCATCTAGAACGGTTAATTTTTCCCATAAGTCAAGTCCTAAGTCATACCAGTAATCCCTGAAATCCATTAAGTTTTCTTCTGTCATTTTCTGCCCCAATAGTTAATTTTGTAACCAAGATGTCATATTACGGTATTTTCCATCCTGAAATTTAATGTGCACCAAATGCTATCATTCCGAAAGGTAAACTGCAGAGGATTTATTTTCTTGACATGCTGTAGACAGTAGCAAATACATGACCACCTGAATATCTAAAATATTCTGCAATCCCGAACCTCCACTCTGTGTTGTAGCCACAACATAACCAAATAATTATCTACTAATGGAACTTCCCATAGCTAGTCAGAAAGCTTGATGATCTGCCAAGCCCAGCGAAATATTAAATCGCCTAGGAGTATTAACATGTGCACAATATAAAGTAGAAAAGGTAAGCATACTGTTAGGGTTTCCAATTATCTGCGACAAAGTGATGGAACAAGACAGAACTAACCAAAAAGGCAAGAAAATGGTCAACGAAACCATTACGTTGTTAGCTGGAAACTAACCAAACACGCAAGAAAAGATCATCCAAACCAGCCCCGGCGTTGTATTGGTCTTTCGTAGACAGAGGAAATTTCACATCCTTGTAAATTGGTGTACACCAGAAAAAGGGAATAAATCACATTCTATCACTTGTGATTTATGAACAAGAAATTTAACCTGATATATCATGGGCCAAAAATGCAAATAGAGTAAAAAAAAAAAAAAAATTGCTGAAAACTACATTGAGCTCCCTACTCCAACACAATCATAAACAATTACAACCTTCCTTACCAATCAATATATACAAAAACAACAGCTACTCTAACTTTTATTAAAACTTAGCATTTCCACATCCAAATCTAAGCACAACCTTCCTGCGGAAACAGTATTCAACAGAATCGCGTAACGTTTTATTAAATCAAACAAATAAAAACTGCTAGAACAGAAATTACAGACCTGAGATTATGCTGAGGTTGAAACTGAAGGAAGTAATTAGAAGGAACCGAAGGAGGAGAACCGTAGAGTTCTAAAAGCCCTTGTAATTGTCCAATGAATTGCCTTAGAATGGAAACTCCTTCCATCATTCAATTGCCATGTCCCCCCCCCCCCCCCCCCCCCCCCCCCCTCCCCCCCCT
>NC_036242.1:21288529-21306176 GCF_002742605.1 Olea europaea var. sylvestris | reverse complement strand
AAAGCAAATTTATTGTAACCTAATGATGTAACCATGATGCATAACTAATATCATACTCTAGACTATAATCTCTATCATTCTTTAATCTCGAATGATTTTAAGTCATCCGTTTTGAACAATTTACATGCATGACACCCTTATTGGCACTGTAATAATATAAAATTTAAAGGTTGAAATATAATTTGTTTATTTGTGATAGACACAAGTCTCAAGTCATCGATGTGGATTATTCAAAGCGTCACATTTTTCCGGACAAGGTGAATGACATAACTCACTTAATACATGTATTTTCTGGATTACAATTTTACTTTTTGAAATGTTTCTAAATTTAATGTTTGATTTATAAAATAAATTTTCTTTTTTATTGAGGAGGTTGGATCATCACTTGTATTTTATTATGAAAGGATTACGTTTTATTATTGCAAATATTCTATCAACCAATTGACAGGGCTTTAAGAAATCTATTATTTTCATCATTTTTACACCCTTTATCATTTCAAATGTTTACTGTAAAAATGTTGCTATATTTTAATTGCATCATTTAAAAGAGAAAAAGCTTGACAATTAGCGATAATCAAGGTTTACACCCTCCGAGTTGACTGGTTTTTCCTAAAACAAAACAAAAACTAACAATGAAACGAGACATTGTAGAAGTGAATAAGAAGATAACATACAGACTTAAGGAACAAACTCGATAAATATTTGACCCCGAACAGTAAAAAGAGAAAATCATAAACCAATTGGAAAAGATGAGAACTAAGAACCTACAAAAAGCGCATGTAACTTTCATTCGAAAATGTTTTTCAGTTCTATAGAACACGTGGTGACTATTCGACGTAGATATCTAGAAAAATAAAAAAAATGTAAGGTTAATCTCGTTGGCCTCTATGCCACAATCATTGCATATTCAGTTTAACAAGTCTAATTCCATCATTTAGGGTTCGTTTTAGCCTCTCTCTTTTTAGTCAGTTTAGGGGTATTTTTTTTTTTTTTTTTGTCGTTTTTACAGTTTTCTAGTTCTATTCGATTTTTTCTACAAAATTAATGTTTCACTTTGACTCGTTAAAAATAGGTTAAGGATTTGAAAACCTTACGGTCGTTTTTGAATAATAATATTTCAATTTTTCTGTTACTGAGTGGATTTCAATATTACTCATGTCCATTCAAGTTAAATTCGAACAATACTCTTTCATGTGTTATGAATACCTTTTTATTATTATTCATGTTTTCATCCTGCATCAGAAACACATTTTCTCCAAAATTTCATTTTAATGGAGCCCAAATAGGGGCGAATTGTAAGTATTATAAATCATACAAATGTAATTTCTTTGTGCCAATGGACACACAGTCTAAAACTTAATGTACAAAGCTAAATAATATATAGAACACAATCCTTGATTAACACAGATGAGCTCTTGGTAGTGTACTTCATCTATCTCTTATAAACAAACGATCTAGTTGAATATTCACTATAGAACTAAAATCATTTAGCCACCACAAAATACATTTGACAATAACTATAATTATGTTATGATCACAATAGTGTAAAATGTTTTCCTCGCAAGTTGAGGCACCATTTATATGTGCACTTTATTTAATTAAATACGAATAATTTGAAATTTATAGGAGCATTAATTATCGAAAATAAATTTCATTTTTTCAAAAAAAATAAATTTAAGAATTATTTTAGAGTATCAAATATTTAATTTAATTGTGTCATAGTGTTGATAAATAAATATGAAATTTCATGTAGTTAAAGATTTATTTATCTTTTAAAAATAGCCAAATAATAGAAATTGTGATATAGTATCCTCAAATGGTGTTTAAATAAATTAAAGATTAAATCATAAACATGAATTATATGCGCATATCGTCAGGGCCGGTCCTGTGATTGTTGGGGCTCGAGACGAAATCCAAAAATTAGGCCCCCAAAATCAACGTAAATGCAAAATTTAACGATATATTATGCAACATATTGTTAACTTAAAATTTAATATTAAAACAACAAACAAATATCTCAATCATCTCACAATTAATGAAAAAACTATTTTTCTTTTCCTTTTCCTTCTTTATAATAAAAAAAAAAATTAAAAAGAACTTTGAGCCAAAATAGGCCCTTTGTGGTTTTGGGTCTGAGGTACAGGCATCATTTGCTTATGCCTCAGGCCCGGCCCTGCATATCGTTTGTGTGTATTTGGACATGAAACATACCAATTATTCACATAATTTAAACAACAATGCACAAACCATTATATCATAAACATGAACTCAACCACCAAATTTACTTCAATTTGGAGTAAAATCTATGGCTACTCCAAATCCTATTATTATATTTCGTAGTTTTCAAGTCATTTTCCAAATTCACTTTAGGGGAAAAATTGTAGAATTTTACAATACCACATTTATTTTGAATTTACTGTTGTTTCGTCATTAATTTTCATTTTCTTTTTTTTTTTAGTTAAATCTTGTGGAAAAAAAAAAATTGTGTGACATATCATTATCCGAATCTAAATTTCTAGCTATTAGATATTGTTATGAAATAAGAATTAATTTTATTTCGTGCAACAATAAATGGGGTCTTATTCTTAATAAATTTAAAATTACTATAGAATCTATATTTTGTCATTCCGTTCATCACCGTCTTTACGAAAATTTCAAAATAGCTACATCTACTCTAGTGAAAAGTAATTAAATTAATTGGATTTGTAGGTTAAATATTGAAGAGTTGATATGAAGAACGATCTTGAGGTAAACGAAAGCTCCTCGTCTTCAAGTAAATAGCATCAACTTTCTATAATATATCAACGGCCAAAAAATGTTCGCAAGCATAAAATCGACGGCTTAAATTGCATCTCCTATGGCTCTTTTTCTCCCCTCCTTTTCACGCATCCAGCCTCATTGCTCAACCACTTTCACATTTATTATTATTTTTGACAGAAATTCCGGAAGTTGTAACATAGAGTACCATCAATTGTTGCTATTGTATTTTTTAAATATTCCCAATATTTCATTTTTACTCGTGCTTTACTTTTTATTGCAATTTTGATCTCATTTACTTCGATAAAATTCTTCCCTTGCGGAAATTTTTGATTTTTTTGATTTTTTGATTTTTTTTTTTTTTTGCTTTTTCGAAATAAAATTTCCTTCATTTTACAAGAAATATAATTTTTAAAAAACGACTTAATAAAAGTTCGTTGTTTTGAAATTCATTTTTCATAAAATAAAGATAAAGATAAAAATAGAATTCAAGATAAAGTTCCCGATTAAGAAAATGCTGATTTCAAATTTTATTATAATAAATTAATGTAACCATGATGTATTATTAATATTCTACTCTTCCCGTCAATGATGTCTATCATTCTTTTAAAACTAGTCAATTTCATCGCTAATGATTCATATGCTTCAAGATTATTTGTACAAATAGAGAAATCACAATTTATTGAGCTCCGAAGGACATCACACTTCAATCATTACACAAAATATTTGTTTTTTCTTTTGATTGCATAACTCTTACCAAAACATTGACGGACAATGTAATATTATCGAATTTGACCTAAGTTTCAAATAAAAACACTTATATTTCAATGTACTTATGAATATTACAATTGGAAAGTTTTGAGTACTTGAATCTTTTATATTATATAATATAATATATAGATGGGCTAAAGAAGCGTACGTCTAACATAATGAGTAAAAGGGGCAAACCAAAATGATGAACGAACCATCAAACATTTTCTATAATTATGGTAGTCATAATTCTTTGATACATAGCATTAATTTGTATTGGGGCACAATGAACTATGGGCTCCCATTTCACAATTAAAATGATTATGAATCCACTAGTTATGCTTTCTAACTCCATTCCATAGCATCATACATGTTCTACCTTGCAATTATAAAAAAATTATACAAAAAAAAATGTATAGTACAATTTATTGATTATCTCATACAATGAAAAAATCGGAGCCAAGCCAGGGGATCGGGGTGGATGGAGGGGCGTAGACGTGAGAGAGGTTGGTGGGTTTTGAATAAAAGAAGTGGAATTTTAGTAAATTGATGTATTAATTATTCATGTCAAATAGTATGATGAATCGAGTTAAATTGAAGAACTTGAATCAATTTCACTTATAATTTCAACTTTAGTTCTTGTCTAAAACTTGAGTTTGCAATGGATAATCATTGCTTGTGCGTGGGAAAGAGAAAGAAAGGGCTTTGGTGGGAAATGAATTGTCTCATAACCCATAATTACGATCCTCATCATGATAGAATCCTTCTTTTACGTGCCTTTTTTATTTTTCATTTTTATTTACATTAACCATTTATTGTATTTATAAAGTTTAAACTGTTAATTCTTCTATGAATAATGGCATTCGACACAATGACACATTTCCTGGTTAAACCGACTAAGGGCATAAAAGACATTCTTCTCAATAATTTTGACTAAGATCGCGACAAGTTCAATATCTAGTTAGCTCAGAACAACATAGTTTTAGTTGGATGTAGTAAAACAACTTTCAGAGATATAATACATTAATTTAGATGTGTAGAAGTTGATGTTTAATAAGAAAAACTAATTTTAAGCCCATGCATTGCATGCGGTATCGACATAAATGTGAAATTTTTTTGTATTTATTCACCATAGAAATCCAAACACGAGTTGTACTCATTTTGCATATGAACTCGTGTCAATGTTGATGCTAATATGGTAACCTAGCAAACAAAATAAAATACGACACTCAAGCTTTTGAGAATACAATCAAGATCATAGGCCTGTTTGAGCCACATTATTTCCTAATAATGCATTTTAGAATAGTAGATTTATGAAAAATATGTGGTTAAAAAATAAGAAAAAGTTTTTGACTTACATGTAATATTATTTTATTGAATAATGTGTAATTGAAAAGAAGAGAGAGAATAATGTATTTTGAAAAGAATAGGTATCACACAAGGACATATTTTTCTTAGAAGGATTGATACTTAAATTATTTTTTAAAACATAAAAGTATCACCAACTCATTCATAAACAGTAGAATATGACTTTAGTTGTAGCATTTAAATAAAGAAAAGAGTGACTGTTTTTAAATTACAGTTGATAAGTGTATTTTATACACTTATTCGGGTTTTAAAATATTGACATTTCGTTGCTTTTTTGATAAATTATAGCCTAATCTTGAGTATATTTTGTTTATTAGGCGAAATTCGATGAATGAAAAAGGAATTGAAAGAAGGAAGCGACAATTGACGAAAAATGATGAAAAGCAAAGTATGGGGACTAAAATGCTAACATTCAATAGTTAATTCGAACCACAAACGAAGATTGAAGATATTATGGGTTCAATTGGATGTAATTAGAAGTTAAATGATCGGAATTACTAGAGAAAATTGCTTTAAAAAATCAAGAATCAAATTCGAGGATCCAAATGCAAGAATGCCTGCCCAGTTATAAAATTAGGCGACCTCCTGGCTTGAAATGTCAAAAGGAGGGGCTTAAATCTTTACCTAGCCAAATCTAGCAATTCGGGCTTGTTTCTTTTTTTATTTTTTTCTTTTCCAAAATTCTACATAAAAACCACTTTCTTGCGCAATTTTTGACCAAATTTCACCTCTATAAATACTAAACATGGATAGCCAATATAAGGGACCTCTCACACACCTCTCATATATATATTATACACCAAAAAGCATCCTTTGTCATTAGGAAAGAGTGGCCAGTTATAAAATTAGGCGACCTCCTGGCTTGAAATGTCAAAAGGAGGGGCTTAAATCTTTACCTAGCCAAATCTAGCAATTCGGATTGCAATCCATCAATCTATTGGGAGAATGAAAGGCAATTGCAAGAATTCAAGTATTGGAGATTCAAATCAAGATTTTTAAGAAACAATAAGAGGAATAATTGGGGACTCCATCGAGATACAATTGAGAAATTCAACAACATCAAAATTTATCCTTTCTACTTCATCAACTCAAAATTCAGTTTATATTCTTCCAGTTAAACATGTTTTCTTGTAATTTTGTAAGGTTAGGCTAGGTTTTCAATTGCTAAGATGTAAAATAAACCATCATTATGATGTTTTAGTAAAAATTTGATAATTTGACATCCAATAGGTGTTTATTCTTAGATGATTGTCATAAGATTTAATGACTTTTCAATAACTTGATCACTAATTGTATTGTTTGTGAATTTTGTTCACTAAAATTATACACTGCAAGTACACGGGTGAGTTCAAGTAATAAAGTGAACTTGTGAGTCCTAGTACCGATCCCTTGAAGAGTATTTTCTTTAATTATACAATTGTTGAGTCAATTTAATAATTGAAAACACACAATTATATTTTATATGCGAATAGGAAAAGAATATGAATTTGAAAATCAATTAAATAACAATAATGAAAGAGAAGAAAATTTGGATTATAAATGAGTTGGGATGTACAATGTCACTTAATGGTCGTTTCTTTAATATTGCAATAAACGAATGCAAATTACCAAGTTACAATGTTACACCTAATTTTCCAAGTTTAGTTAATTACCTCTCTCAAACGATATTAACCCTAATCAATTGATTTTACCCACTATATCTGTATATTGATAAAAACCCAACCAACCATATTAAATTGTAACGAAAATAACTCAATAGATCCTCTAGGTTTTGGAGTATATCTCTATCTCCTAAAACAACTTAGACCATTAATTATTTTGATCAAGAATGTACAACAACTTCTCAATAATTGCATAAACCACCTAACTCAATCATCTATTGGCCATATACATGATGAAAATTTAAGCAAAATAATAGATGCATAATAATATGTTAATTAAAACATTAAAAGATGAATAGTCACATTAATGAAACTTAGGTCAAGTTACACCATAAATCCCAATATTAAACACGTAGTTCATTGCAAAAAAGAAGCGCAAAAATGAAATAAAGAGAGAAACCATTACAAAATGAAGATAATAGAAAAATACAAGGTAGTGGAAGAAAACTGTCCATTGAATATATTCTTAAAGATATGAGGGATTAAAATCTTTAATATTCCTTTTAAACTCTTAAATTTGCTAAAATTTCTCCCTTCTTCTTGCCTCCTCTCCTTGAATACTTTTCCAATTGTTCTCATATGAGTGTTGCCCTAAAAGTAACTAAAAAATGGTATTTAAATGACCAAAAATCGCCTCAAATGAAATTACAGAAGAAGTCCTAAATTTTACACAAAACAAGCAAAACTACCTAGAAAGAAGATGGCGCGAGCGTGGCCAAGAGACCATTTTGGTCTTGATAAATCAAAGGGCCTTCTCGTGTGGGCTTACTTCATTTCTTTTATCCAGTTTAGTCCTCTATATAGTTGCACACCAGGGCCCTCAACTTTTATTCATGTATAATCTGGCCCTCAAATTTTGATTTTTTTTTTTCAATTTTGCCCTCCAAAACTTCCAACTTTCTAACTTGCGCACTTTGATCCCTAACTTTCCCTTTTTGTATGCTTTTGATCCCTTCTCTCTTCTTTTTGCCTTATTCTCTTTCCATTTTGGTTATGACTTACAAATGTCAATATTAGCCAATTGAGAGTCGATATTCATTCTTTTCATCAATAATAAGAATAGTTAGGTATTAAATAAGTGTGCGAAAAAACACTTATCAAATACTCCCAAATTTAAGTTCTTACTTATCCTGAGCAAGATTATGTACAACAAAATTAAGCAACACATGATAATGATCAACAAATTAGATAGTTTGCCAAAAATCAATGAGTGTAAAGTTGTTTAATCAATTTCCAAATATGCTTCAAGTAATGGCATCTAAAGGAAGTTGAGCTTATCCAATGTTCGATTGGTGTGGGTGTACATATTCACTTTCAATCATCATCTAGACAAGAAAAAGATTATCAAGACTAAAAAATTTCCAATTGGTATTAACCCGATCCTTAGTGGTCAAATATTTCATTTCTCACTCGTGAAATTTTCATCCCCTAAACTTAATTTCTTTCCCAAGACATAAATCTAAAGGTTGCTCTCAAATCACTCTTTTATTTTTCCGCTCTAATGTGGTTAGGTCTAACCGGCAATATCAACCTCTAGTCATATGATGATTCTCCACTAGATGAGTGCTTCAACATTTAAATTTACACTAAGTAATTCAAACTACTAGTTATCTAAACCCAAATATCAAAAGGTTATACTTGGTGTACATAATTTGGGGACATAGGGATGTCCACACCCCTCACATGGGTAGGACCCACGAAGCCACACCCCATGCGTACTTTACTAAAATCATACAATACTTACCCGACAATATTTTTCTCCACTTCGTTTTGAACTCATTTCACTTGACATGGTCCACCTCCCGAAAAAGATTGGGATACATCCCGTCGATGAACCTTTCCCTTTTCACCTCAGTTGTGAATGAAGAGACGACGTATTGTGAAGACAATCTTGGTCTCTTGTCGACCACCTGGTCCGGTACGTCAACAGCACGCTGCTTAGCCTTAGTTATAACGAGCGTCCTCTCTTCCTCCATCCTGAGGACCACCACTTCCTCCAGGCTTACCACCTCCTTTGTCCCGGGAACCACCACCCCTCCATTGTCGCTTCCTTCACCATCTCTTCCGTCCGTAATGAGGCCATCCCTTTCTTCGATAGGGCCATTCGCTCCCGCTTCACAGATAACAAAAATAATCCTAATGCATCATCTGACCACAACTATGAGAGACCTCCCTCTCCATCACCCTCTGGTCATCCTCTCTAGTACCCCATCGCTTACCTGCTATATAACCTCGAAGTGTTGTGATCTTATCCTGAAGATCTACATAATGGCCACGTAGCACTCTAACATCGTAGGATAAATCGTCAACCCTTCATACCAACTGTCTTCCTAGATCGTCAACCCTTCCTATCAATTCTCGTTGTAGCAAGCCGACCTCCTCCGTTATAAATCCTATCAGTTCTTGTTGTAGTGCGCTGAGCTCCTTGACCATAAATCCAGTCAGATGGGCATACAGATCATCAAAATAATAACCCGGCCGTGTGTGGGAGATCCACGAGGAGGCTCTCTAGACGCTAGAGATGGAAATCTCCTCAATAGAGGTGATGTCCTCGGAAAAATGGATCATCGATCAACTAAATCGCGCTCATACACATATAACAATATTAAAAATTATTAATTTAATTGATAGTTTCTAACTCATACAAAATGGTAATCAAGAAATTATATTCATTTCACATACCCAATCTCGATACAGGATCGAATCGGACATCTGATCGTCTTCAATGTGCTAAACATCTAATTTACACACAAGACCTTGACCCTCCTCATCTATCGATGTCGTCAAATCAATTATGACTTCAAAATGACATGTTGACATTTTAACTAATTAACGATCATATAATGAGATTTTAAACTACATATAATATAAATCACAAATGTATAATACTCACATGAGGGTTTTTGATGAGAGCTTATAACTGTTTCCTAGAAGGACATTCATCTGCTCGGGATGTTCGCCAATGATGCATCCAATGGCAGCGTGTCTCCCCTTGCTTCGTAAAGCGGATACCTAATATGGGGACGGTCTCATATGCCCAAATCTACAACACATATAATTATTATATATAAATTCGGTATAAAAAATATTTTAACATTGATTATGTTAAATATATACCTGTACTACCAGGGGCAATCCGTAGGCATCCTACTTACTCACAGATCATTTGGGCTTCGAGTGTGATCTAGTGAAAACGTGAACGGTGTTCTCAAAACATCTCCGCCCCTACGGATAGTTGTTGAAAGCATCAATATCGTCGACGATCTCTAGATGGAATAGGTCGTCATATGATGATTCTCCACTAGATGAGTGCTTCAACATTTAAATTTACACTAAGTAATTCAAACTACTAGTTATCTAAACCCAAATATCAAAAGGTTATACTTGGTGTACATAATTTGGGGACATAGGGATGTCCACACCCCTCACATGGGTAGGACCCACGAAGCCACACCCCATGCGTACTTTACTAAAATCATACAATACTTACCCGACAACATTTTTCTCCACTTCGTTTTGAACTCATTTCACTTGACATGGTCCACCTCCCGAAAAAGATTGGGATACATCCCGTCGATGAACCTTTCCCTTTTCACCTCAGTTGTGAATGAAGAGACGACGTATTGTGAAGACAATCTTGGTCTCTTGTCGACCACCTGGTCCGGTACGTCAACAGCACGCTGCTTAGCCTTAGTTATAACGAGCGTCCTCTCTTCCTCCATCCTGAGGACCACCACTTCCTCCAGGCTTACCACCTCCTTTGTCCCGGGAACCACCACCCCTCCATTGTCGCTTCCTTCACCATCTCTTCCGTCCGTAATGAGGCCATCCCTTTCTTCGATAGGGCCATTCGCTCCCGCTTCACAGATAACAAAAATAATCCTAATGCATCATCTGACCACAACTATGAGAGACCTCCCTCTCCATCACCCTCTGGTCATCCTCTCTAGTACCCCATCGCTTACCTGCTATATAACCTCGAAGTGTTGTGATCTTATCCTGAAGATCTACATAATGGCCACGTAGCACTCTAACATCGTAGGATAAATCGTCAACCCTTCATACCAACTGTCTTCCTAGATCGTCAACCCTTCCTATCAATTCTCGTTGTAGCAAGCCGACCTCCTCCGTTATAAATCCTATCAGTTCTTGTTGTAGTGCGCTGAGCTCCTTGACCATAAATCCAGTCAGATGGGCATACAGATCATCAAAATAATAACCCGGCCGTGTGTGGGAGATCCACGAGGAGGCTCTCTAGACGCTAGAGATGGAAATCTCCTCAATAGAGGTGATGTCCTCGGAAAAATGGATCATCGATCAACTAAATCGCGCTCATACACATATAACAATATTAAAAATTATTAATTTAATTGATAGTTTCTAACTCATACAAAATGGTAATCAAGAAATTATATTCATTTCACATACCCAATCTCGATACAGGATCGAATCGGACATCTGATCGTCTTCAATGTGCTAAACATCTAATTTACACACAAGACCTTGACCCTCCTCATCTATCGATGTCGTCAAATCAATTATGACTTCAAAATGACATGTTGACATTTTAACTAATTAACGATCATATAATGAGATTTTAAACTACATATAATATAAATCACAAATGTATAATACTCACATGAGGGTTTTTGATGAGAGCCTATAACTGTTTCCTAGAAGGACATTCATCTGCTCGGGATGTTCGCCAATGATGCATCCAATGGCAGCGTGTCTCCCCTTGCTTCGTAAAGCGGATACCTAATATGGGGACGGTCTCATATGCCCAAATCTACAACACATATAATTATTATATATAAATTCGGTATAAAAAATATTTTAACATTGATTATGTTAAATATATACCTGTACTACCAGGGGCAATCCGTAGGCATCCTACTTACTCACAGATCATTTGGGCTTCGAGTGTGATCTAGTGAAAACGTGAACGGTGTTCTCAAAACATCTCCGCCCCTACGGATAGTTGTTGAAAGCATCAATATCGTCGACGATCTCTAGATGGAATAGGTCGATCATAGTCTTTTTGTGATGACACCGCACCACGCACTCAAAGATATAGACTAGACCAAGCTTCAGTCTGTCTCAATCTGGTCACACCCCTTAATTGCGCCAATCAGCTGCAGCAGAAGCACCGTCCCCTATCCTTAGAAATATGCGTCATGTAGCCTGTTACTTCTCTGTGTACGATCGGAGCTGTTTCATCGTCTGTAATCTTTAGTTCGGTCAAGGGCAAACTGGAATAAGTTGAATATAGCGACCTTGCCCCCGATGTCGAAGTGGAAGGCACCGCCGTCGATTGGCCTGAGCAGTCGACATATTAGTGTATCGATGATCTGTCTGGAGTACTCGACCTCCCTCAACTAATCATCCAGCAACTACAATACTATAGTGAAATTATCGAAGCAACTGTTCGAAATAGCTTTTCCCGACATCCGTGTCAACTCCTCTTCTGAATAGTATTCCATCTTATAAAATTCAAATGTTAGAACATTAAACAAGAAATAACAAAATAAAGAATAATCTCAGAAAATTAAGTGAATCGAATTGTAACTACTATACACAAGATGTAACTACATTTACATCGATATTAATAAAAAAAAAAAAACTAAATGAATTGTAGATAAAAAAAAGTTACTATAAATTTTTTTAATTAAAATTGAAAGGAAAAAGAAAAAGAGAAAAAAGGTCGATCGTTGATTTTTAGAAATTTTGCCCTTTTTTTGAGTTTTTTCTCTCCTCTCTCTCTCTCTCTAACCTTGTTGAAGATGAGGACAAAATGGAAAATTTGTAATTTATTATGTAAATTCATTTTTTACTTTTTTTTTTAATTGATCAAAGGCCAAAGTAGAAATATGGCCGGGTCAGCCGACCATTTCCACTTATTTCCTCCGCATAAATGTGAACCCAAATGACTTACCATTTGTATAACATTTGAAGATTCCTAATCTTTCTCGGTTTGGTTTCTATAGGGACAGATATATTTTACATCCATGGTGTGAGATACATTTTTTCCTCCATTCTAGGTTGCGGTGTCTTAAGCCCAATTTAATGTATTTGTTCACTAGATTTTATAAGTTATAAATTAATGTATTTGTTCACCTTCTTTACTGGGACTTGGTGCTACCATCTTTTTATTCATTGATCCTTAATAGTCAGAAGATTTTGTATTTATTCCATAATATTTTCTATAATAGACTCCGTATGTTTTATCATGATTTAGCTCTTGTTTGATTCCCATTTTTAAAAATTATTTTTTCTAGAACTCATTTTAAACATGTACTTTATGTGATCCATAATTTTTATTAACTTTTTAGTTACATACTTAATCAATTTTTATCAAAATCTTCAAAAAATTTGATTGTTAATTATATGAAATAGGGACTTGATTTTTTACAACTATATTTTAGATTCAAGAATTTTTATAAATAAATAGTGTTTCAAAATGTATATTCTTCCTTCATTCCAATTTTAATGATATTCATCATTGGTTATTGTGGTACAATTGACGGTTTGAGGACTTTTGAGGAAACTCGAAGGAATAGATAGAAAATATCATACAAATTTATTAACAAAGTTACAAATCACATAGGCTCATGGAATACATACTAGCAAGTTTAGAAGTTGAAGAATAAAAAAAAAGGATATGTAGATTTTTTTTTCTAATAATGCTGGTAAAGCTGTTGTAAAAATTGCTACTTAAAATGGTGCCTAGTGGGTTTGTTTGAACCCCATTTTTTGGGTAAATAAAATTTTATAATAGTGATTTTTTAAAGAATTTAGGATTAAAGGTTGAAAAAAATTTTGAGTTACATGTAAAATTATTTTATTGGAAGAATGTGTGAAAAATGAGTTTGGAGAAAAAAAAATGAATTCTGAAAGAATGTGTTTTAGATTTGTTTTAGTAACATATAGTTAATCAATTTTAATATCTTTTTCATATTTTAATGAGAGATCAAAACTCTTGAAAAATGAAAAATATCATTTTGTATGGAAAGATAAAATTTAAACTTTTAAAATTTAAACAGTTTATAATTGTGTAAATTAAACTTAAGAAAACAATATAATTGTAAGCAGAGAATGACAAAATGAAAAACTTATGTTAAGAGTGGAGTTTTCTGAAATTTTTTAAAAGATAAAAATGTTGCCTCCATAATTTATGTTTATTACCTCACTTTATAACTACACCTTCACCAAAACATATTTTTTCACAATAATTTTACAATTAAAACCCAGCTTTATTATTATTTTTTTAAAAGAAGTACAATTTTTGTGGACTTACCCTTTTCGACGTAAATAATGCTACTTATATATAATGGAGTTATATAATGATTTACATTCAAATGAGATGTCAAAAAATGGTGATTTTTTTCTTTATTTGGTTGAAGAATTTTTGATGCAATCATATCTCATCACGTTATGTATACGTAAACTATTATATACATGTAGCACACTCGTACTTGAATCTGTGACTTGTTATCAGGGCACAAAGATATATGACATTTTATTTGTGACTTATATAATATGACATGTAACTTGTGACTTGTAAACATAAATCATTGATCTATGATCAATTTTATTTGATCTATGACCACCCATGGATATTGGTCTATGACCTGTGCACAATGACCTGTGACATGTGACAAGTGCACATTGAATTTTGACAACTCAATTATGACTTGTAATAAGGTACCTATAACTCGTGCAAATGAACATGTGACCAATAACATTTAACAATACACTCTATGAACATCTGATCATCGTCGCCGCCACCACCACCTCACTATCAATTCGTAAAGCCAATCCATGATAAAATACCAATTTTCGCCATCGTGAAGCCTCCTAAAATCTAAAAACCAAAACCTATCATGAAATGCTATCACGGCTACAGCAAAGGTCAGCCCTGAGAGAACTAAAAGGGAACTGCCGACAGTGGTACCTATCATCAACTTCACCACCTAGTAGT
Organism: Olea europaea var. sylvestris; assembly: GCF_002742605.1. Classification (NCBI taxonomy): domain Eukaryota; kingdom Viridiplantae; phylum Streptophyta; class Magnoliopsida; order Lamiales; family Oleaceae; genus Olea; species Olea europaea. The sequence continues at coordinate 21,291,659 of NC_036242.1, read as the reverse complement.
GTCATCATTGCTGCATATAGTGTTTTAAAAGGCGTAATGTGTGGCGATACGTTGAGGCCAATCTATGGGCTACGTGAATTTAGGCGAGGCTTAGGCGTAAAAAAGCGTAAAAAGACGTTTTCTTATTTTAATATTATTTTAATTTTTAATAAATCAAAAAAATTAATAATTAAAAATAATACTTACTAAATATTTAAAATAGATTTATATGAACTTTATACATTTTTTCAAAGTTTCCACCAAAAAGATAAGTTTCAAAGTTAAATACAAAATAGTAAATAAATAACATAGGAACTTAAATCTTATCTAACTCTTTATCGGACTCTAATTCAATATCCTCTTCTTCATCTAATTCGCCCTCTGTGTCTTCCGATGCAAAATCCTCTTCATCGGGCTCCCTTATTTCATTTTGAGCATTTCTAGTACCTCTCGAAGGTTGTGAGATATCATTTTCTACCCCCATCATACTCCTCCTCATCATCACAACCCTCTACAATCCAAGATTGTGTATTAGTTGCATTACTTACTAATAAAGTCTCTATTTTGCCCTTCCTTCTCTTCTTGTTTGCCAACTTTGCATTAATTTGGACATAGACAAAATTGTTCATCTCGGTAGTGTCAAGTCTATTCCGTTTCTTCGCGTGTATCTACCAAAAAAAGAAGAAGAAGAAGAAGAAGAAGAAGTACTCATTCGTGAGTAAAATCAAAATGTAAGAACCTAATTAATAATTTAATACTTACCCCTTCAAAAGAACTCCAGTTTCTTTCACAACTAGATGAACTAGTAGTCAAACCAATTATCCTTTTTTCCATGGTCTTCAAATTGGGTGTTTCATTACCATAAAAATCCTACTAAGTCACTAATAAATATAAATGAAAGAGACAAACATGTTATTTAATATATATTAAATAAATTATTGATACGGAGAAAGAGTAATATATTAACATACCCTGATTGTAATTTTCATCATTGTTTTCACATGCACTTATTGCAAGCTTCCTTCCAAATGAACCTTCGTTTGCAACTCAATATTTATCACATGATATTGCATTTGATCACTAGGAAAGAATTTCTCAACACAAGCAATCAAATTATTTATCACGAATGAATCATCTTTGATACATGGATTCTTGAAGAAATACAATGGATTCAAAAAATAAGCCGTTGTATGAAGTGGACTATCAAGGCGACCCTTGATTTTAGCATCAATAATATCCAAGATTGGCCTATAATCACCCTCCCTCTTCAATGTCTTTCCAATGTCATTCTTTCCCTTTAGTAGCTCTCCATAAACAAAGCCCATTGAATGTTTTTCCTTCTCCATCAACAAGTCTAAGAACTTTCACTAGTGGAGTGAATACCTTTAAGCACAAGTCTGTCATGTTCTAAAAATCATTTGGAACAATAACATCAATTGCCTCTTTTTCCTTTTTAGACTTAGACCATTTTGTTTATCTCATTCATTGCTAGTCATCATACTTCTCAACTCTTGTTTTTTGTCAAGCAAGCTTTGCAATGTTAAGAACAAGGATGAAAATCTAGTGACTCCCGGCCTAACTATCTCTTTTTTTTGTGAGCTTTCTCATCAATGCCAAAGTCTTGTGATGTGCGTAAATGAAAATAGTGAATCATTTTGCCTTGTTAATCACTCCCTTGAAGCTGGGAAGTTTAGAGATTCCTTCAAGCATAAGGTTTAAAGTGTGAGTGGCATATGATGTCCAAAATATGTTAGGCCTTTGTAAATTTAATAATTTTGCGGCGGCCATATTATTGGAAGCATTGTCGGTTACAATTTGAACCACATTTTCAACTCCAACATCTTTAATACAATCATTAACATAGTCAAATATATACTGACCTGTATAAGCATCATTTGAAGCTTCCTTTGATGAAATAAATGTGGTCCCCAATTTACAATTTACACACAAATTTATGATGCTTCTTCTTTTTCCATCGCTCCAAGCATCGGTCATGATCGAACACCCATTATTTTTCCACTCTTCTTCTTGCTTCTTTAAAGTTTATTTTCTCCTCTCTACCTCTCCCTTCAAAAGTGGCTCCCTTAATTGGTATTGGGAAGGAGGAATATAACCCGGTCCATATTGACCAAGAGTTTCCACATATAGTTTGAAACTATCATTGTCAATGGCATTAAAAGGAATTCCAGCTTCATAAACCCATCTTGCCAAATATCAATGAACCTCTAATAACCTTTTCTTAGCAATTGCATCATTCATATTTTGTTGTCTCAATTTCTTATTTGCACTCATAGAAGCATCATTGACATTGATAGACCTTGCAAATTGATCCATAGATCCCATATTAATAGGCCTTTTCCTAGTCTCTCTTTCAATAATAGCAATTTCATCTTCTTCCTCACATATAGTAGGCAAAGATATATTCACATCTTCCCTCAACTTAGCAGTATGCAATAGCTTCTCTATTCTTCTAGACTTGGTCCCTTAAATCGCCTCAACACACTTTGCTTTTTGTTATTCACTTGCTTTTGGACATGATGCCACACCTCTTCCCTTGATTCCAGCTACATGAAGTTTATGCCTAGAAATTCCTCCCCTAGTAACCTTATCACATAATATGCATTTCACATTATTAAGATTGTTTGGATCTACCAAAACCGCGGTTTCCCATCCAACATCTCCTGAATCTTTTTTGAGTTGACTAGCATTGGATTTAGATATGGTTGAAGAACCACCTTCTTGTTCTTCCATTGGTTCCTAAAAAATAGAAACAATATAAAATTTATAAATATTGGGGTTCGGTGTACTAAATTAAAATAAGATTAAGATGCACACAAAATTAAAAGTACTCTAAACATGAAATACCCAAAGCTTTCCCATTTCCCCTATTCTTTATTGCAAAAGGAACACAATTTTAAGGGATGAATATTATATTGATCAAATTCAAAGATGCCAAATTCATAAATGAATATTATAATGATCACAAATACAATAACAATATTCTATTTGCCTTTATGGTTTATCCACTAACCAAGCCCATTTTATATAGAAAACATTGGAAAATTGATAGTATACTCTACAGAAAACCCCACATGGACCCAGTGCATTGACACATTCTCATTAGCCACTCTTTTTGGACTTTCAATTGCCA
>NC_036242.1:21243368-21284039 GCF_002742605.1 Olea europaea var. sylvestris | reverse complement strand
GTCATATGATGATTCTCCACTAGATGAGTGCTTCAACATTTAAATTTACACTAAGTAATTCAAACTACTAGTTATCTAAACCCAAATATCAAAAGGTTATACTTGGTGTACATAATTTGGGGACATAGGGATGTCCACACCCCTCACATGGGTAGGACCCACGAAGCCACACCCCATGCGTACTTTACTAAAATCATACAATACTTACCCGACAACATTTTTCTCCACTTCGTTTTGAACTCATTTCACTTGACATGGTCCACCTCCCGAAAAAGATTGGGATACATCCCGTCGATGAACCTTTCCCTTTTCACCTCAGTTGTGAATGAAGAGACGACGTATTGTGAAGACAATCTTGGTCTCTTGTCGACCACCTGGTCCGGTACGTCAACAGCACGCTGCTTAGCCTTAGTTATAACGAGCGTCCTCTCTTCCTCCATCCTGAGGACCACCACTTCCTCCAGGCTTACCACCTCCTTTGTCCCGGGAACCACCACCCCTCCATTGTCGCTTCCTTCACCATCTCTTCCGTCCGTAATGAGGCCATCCCTTTCTTCGATAGGGCCATTCGCTCCCGCTTCACAGATAACAAAAATAATCCTAATGCATCATCTGACCACAACTATGAGAGACCTCCCTCTCCATCACCCTCTGGTCATCCTCTCTAGTACCCCATCGCTTACCTGCTATATAACCTCGAAGTGTTGTGATCTTATCCTGAAGATCTACATAATGGCCACGTAGCACTCTAACATCGTAGGATAAATCGTCAACCCTTCATACCAACTGTCTTCCTAGATCGTCAACCCTTCCTATCAATTCTCGTTGTAGCAAGCCGACCTCCTCCGTTATAAATCCTATCAGTTCTTGTTGTAGTGCGCTGAGCTCCTTGACCATAAATCCAGTCAGATGGGCATACAGATCATCAAAATAATAACCCGGCCGTGTGTGGGAGATCCACGAGGAGGCTCTCTAGACGCTAGAGATGGAAATCTCCTCAATAGAGGTGATGTCCTCGGAAAAATGGATCATCGATCAACTAAATCGCGCTCATACACATATAACAATATTAAAAATTATTAATTTAATTGATAGTTTCTAACTCATACAAAATGGTAATCAAGAAATTATATTCATTTCACATACCCAATCTCGATACAGGATCGAATCGGACATCTGATCGTCTTCAATGTGCTAAACATCTAATTTACACACAAGACCTTGACCCTCCTCATCTATCGATGTCGTCAAATCAATTATGACTTCAAAATGACATGTTGACATTTTAACTAATTAACGATCATATAATGAGATTTTAAACTACATATAATATAAATCACAAATGTATAATACTCACATGAGGGTTTTTGATGAGAGCTTATAACTGTTTCCTAGAAGGACATTCATCTGCTCGGGATGTTCGCCAATGATGCATCCAATGGCAGCGTGTCTCCCCTTGCTTCGTAAAGCGGATACCTAATATGGGGACGGTCTCATATGCCCAAAACTACAACACATATAATTATTATATATAAATTCGGTATAAAAAATATTTTAACATTGATTATGTTAAATATATACCTGTACTACCAGGGGAAATCCGTAGGCATCCTACTTACTCACAGATCATTTGGGCTTCGAGTGTGATCTAGTGAAAACGTGAACGGTGTTCTCAAAACATCTCCGCCCCTACGGATAGTTGTTGAAAGCATCAATATCGTCGACGATCTCTAGATGGAATAGGTCGATCATAGTCTTTTTGTGATGACACCGCACCACGCACTCAAAGATATAGACTAGACCAAGCTTCAGTCTGTCTCAATCTGGTCACACTCCTTAATTGCGCCAATCAGCTGCAGCAGAAGCACCGTCCCCTATCCTTAGAAATATGCGTCATGTAGCCTGTTACTTCTCTGTGTACGATCGGAGCTGTTTCATCGTCTGTAATCTTTAGTTCGGTCAAGGGCAAACTGGAATAAGTTGAATATAGCGACCTTGCCCCCGATGTCGAAGTGGAAGGCACCGCCGTCGATTGGCCTGAGCAGTCGACATATTAGTGTATCGATGATCTGTCTGGAGTACTCGACCTCCCTCAACTAATCATCCAGCAACTACAATACTATAGTGAAATTATCGAAGCAACTGTTCGAAATAGCTTTTCCCGACATCCGTGTCAACTCCTCTTCTGAATAGTATTCCATCTTATAAAATTCAAATGTTAGAACATTAAACAAGAAATAACAAAATAAAGAATAATCTCAGAAAATTAAGTGAATCGAATTGTAACTACTATACACAAGATGTAACTACATTTACATCGATATTAATAAAAAAAAAAAAAACTAAATGAATTGTAGATAAAAAAAAGTTACTATAAATTTTTTTAATTAAAATTGAAAGGAAAAAGAAAAAGAGAAAAAAGGTCGATCGTTGATTTTTAGAAATTTTGCCCTTTTTTTGAGTTTTTTCTCTCCTCTCTCTCTCTCTCTAACCTTGTTGAAGATGAGGACAAAATGGAAAATTTGTAATTTATTATGTAAATTCATTTTTTACTTTTTTTTTTAATTGATCAAAGGCCAAAGTAGAAATATGGCCGGGTCAGCCGACCATTTCCACTTATTTCCTCCGCATAAATGTGAACCCAAATGACTTACCATTTGTATAACATTTGAAGATTCCTAATCTTTCTCGGTTTGGTTTCTATAGGGACAGATATATTTTACATCCATGGTGTGAGATACATTTTTTCCTCCATTCTAGGTTGCGGTGTCTTAAGCCCAATTTAATGTATTTGTTCACTAGATTTTATAAGTTATAAATTAATGTATTTGTTCACCTTCTTTACTGGGACTTGGTGCTACCATCTTTTTATTCATTGATCCTTAATAGTCAGAAGATTTTGTATTTATTCCATAATATTTTCTATAATAGACTCCGTATGTTTTATCATGATTTAGCTCTTGTTTGATTCCCATTTTTAAAAATTATTTTTTCTAGAACTCATTTCAAACATGTACTTTATGTGATCCATAATTTTTATTAACTTTTTAGTTACATACTTAATCAATTTTTATCAAAACCTTCAAAAAATTTGATTGTTAATTATATGAAATAGGGACTTGATTTTTTACAACTATATTTTAGATTCAAGAATTTTTATAAATAAATAGTGTTTCAAAATATATATTCTTCCTTCATTCCAATTTTAATGATATTCATCATTGGTTATTGTGGTACAATTGACGGTTTGAGGACTTTTGAGGAAACTCGAAGGAATAGATAGAAAATATCATACAAATTTATTAACAAAGTTACAAATCACATAGGCTCATGGAATACATACTAGCAAGTTTAGAAGTTGAAGAATAAAAAAAAAGGATATGTAGATTTTTTTTTCTAATAATGCTGGTAAAGCTGTTGTAAAAATTGCTACTTAAAATGGTGCCTAGTGGGTTTGTTTGAACCCCATTTTTTGGGTAAATAAAATTTTATAATAGTGATTTTTTAAAGAATTTAGGATTAAAGGTTGAAAAAAATTTTGAGTTACATGTAAAATTATTTTATTGGAAGAATGTGTGAAAAATGAGTTTGGAGAAAAAAAAATGAATTCTGAAAGAATGTGTTTTAGATTTGTTTTAGTAACATATAGTTAATCAATTTTAATATCTTTTTCATATTTTAATGAGAGATCAAAACTCTTGAAAAATGAAAAATATCATTTTGTATGGAAAGATAAAATTTAAACTTTTAAAATTTAAACAGTTTATAATTGTGTAAATTAAACTTAAGAAAACAATATAATTGTAAGCAGAGAATGACAAAATGAAAAACTTATGTTAAGAGTGGAGTTTTCTGAAATTTTTTAAAAGATAAAAATGTTGCCTCCATAATTTATGTTTATTACCTCACTTTATAACTACACCTTCACCAAAACATATTTTTTCACAATAATTTTACAATTAAAACCCAGCTTTATTATTATTTTTTTAAAAGAAGTACAATTTTTGTGGACTTACCCTTTTCGACGTAAATAATGCTACTTATATATAATGGAGTTATATAATGATTTACATTCAAATGAGATGTCAAAAAATGGTGATTTTTTTCTTTATTTGGTTGAAGAATTTTTGATGCAATCATATCTCATCACGTTATGTATACGTAAACTATTATATACATGTAGCACACTCGTACTTGAATCTGTGACTTGTTATCAGGGCACAAAGATATATGACATTTTATTTGTGACTTATATAATATGACATGTAACTTGTGACTTGTAAACATAAATCATTGATCTATGATCAATTTTATTTGATCTATGACCACCCATGGATATTGGTCTATGACCTGTGCACAATGACCTGTGACATGTGACAAGTGCACATTGAATTTTGACAACTCAATTATGACTTGTAATAAGGTACCTATAACTCGTGCAAATGAACATGTGACCAATAACATTTAACAATACACTCTATGAACATCTGATCATCGTCGCCGCCACCACCACCTCACTATCAATTCGTAAAGCCAATCCATGATAAAATACCAATTTTCGCCATCGTGAAGCCTCCTAAAATCTAAAAACCAAAACCTATCATGAAATGCTATCACGGCTACAGCAAAGGTCAGCCCTGAGAGAACTAAAAGGGAACTGCCGACAGTGGTACCTATCATCAACTTCACCACCTAGTAGTGTCATCATTGCTGCATATAGTGTTTTAAAAGGCGTAATGTGTGGCGATACGTTGAGGCCAATCTATGGGCTACGTGAATTTAGGCGAGGCTTAGGCGTAAAAAAGCGTAAAAAGACGTTTTCTTATTTTAATATTATTTTAATTTTTAATAAATCAAAAAAATTAATAATTAAAAATAATACTTACTAAATATTTAAAATAGATTTATATGAACTTTATACATTTTTTCAAAGTTTCCACCAAAAAGATAAGTTTCAAAGTTAAATACAAAATAGTAAATAAATAACATAGGAACTTAAATCTTATCTAACTCTTTATCGGACTCTAATTCAATATCCTCTTCTTCATCTAATTCGCCCTCTGTGTCTTCCGATGCAAAATCCTCTTCATCGGGCTCCCTTATTTCATTTTGAGCATTTCTAGTACCTCTCGAAGGTTGTGAGATATCATTTTCTACCCCCATCATACTCCTCCTCATCATCACAACCCTCTACAATCCAAGATTGTGTATTAGTTGCATTACTTACTAATAAAGTCTCTATTTTGCCCTTCCTTCTCTTCTTGTTTGCCAACTTTGCATTAATTTGGACATAGACAAAATTGTTCATCTCGGTAGTGTCAAGTCTATTCCGTTTCTTCGCGTGTATCTACCAAAAAAAGAAGAAGAAGAAGAAGAAGAAGAAGTACTCATTCGTGAGTAAAATCAAAATGTAAGAACCTAATTAATAATTTAATACTTACCCCTTCAAAAGAACTCCAGTTTCTTTCACAACTAGATGAACTAGTAATCAAACCAATTATCCTTTTTTCCATGGTCTTCAAATTGGGTGTTTCATTACCATAAAAATCCTACTAAGTCACTAATAAATATAAATGAAAGAGACAAACATGTTATTTAATATATATTAAATAAATTATTGATACGGAGAAAGAGTAATATATTAACATACCCTGATTGTAATTTTCATCATTGTTTTCACATGCACTTATTGCAAGCTTCCTTCCAAATGAACCTTCGTTTGCAACTCAATATTTATCACATGATATTGCATTTGATCACTAGGAAAGAATTTCTCAACACAAGCAATCAAATTATTTATCACGAATGAATCATCTTTGATACATGGATTCTTGAAGAAATACAATGGATTCAAAAAATAAGCCGTTGTATGAAGTGGACTATCAAGGCGACCCTTGATTTTAGCATCAATAATATCCAAGATTGGCCTATAATCACCCTCCCTCTTCAATGTCTTTCCAATGTCATTCTTTCCCTTTAGTAGCTCTCCATAAACAAAGCCCATTGAATGTTTTTCCTTCTCCATCAACAAGTCTAAGAACTTTCACTAGTGGAGTGAATACCTTTAAGCACAAGTCTGTCATGTTCTAAAAATCATTTGGAACAATAACATCAATTGCCTCTTTTTCCTTTTTAGACTTAGACCATTTTGTTTATCTCATTCATTGCTAGTCATCATACTTCTCAACTCTTGTTTTTTGTCAAGCAAGCTTTGCAATGTTAAGAACAAGGATGAAAATCTAGTGACTCCCGGCCTAACTATCTCTTTTTTTTGTGAGCTTTCTCATCAATGCCAAAGTCTTGTGATGTGCGTAAATGAAAATAGTGAATCATTTTGCCTTGTTAATCACTCCCTTGAAGCTGGGAAGTTTAGAGATTCCTTCAAGCATAAGGTTTAAAGTGTGAGTGGCATATGATGTCCAAAATATGTTAGGCCTTTGTAAATTTAATAATTTTGCGGCGGCCATATTATTGGAAGCATTGTCGGTTACAATTTGAACCACATTTTCAACTCCAACATCTTTAATACAATCATTAACATAGTCAAATATATACTGACCTGTATAAGCATCATTTGAAGCTTCCTTTGATGAAATAAATGTGGTCCCCAATTTACAATTTACACACAAATTTATGATGCTTCTTCTTTTTCCATCGCTCCAAGCATCGGTCATGATCGAACACCCATTATTTTTCCACTCTTCTTCTTGCTTCTTTAAAGTTTATTTTCTCCTCTCTACCTCTCCCTTCAAAAGTGGCTCCCTTAATTGGTATTGGGAAGGAGGAATATAACCCGGTCCATATTGACCAAGAGTTTCCACATATAGTTTGAAACTATCATTGTCAATGGCATTAAAAGGAATTCCAGCTTCATAAACCCATCTTGCCAAATATCAATGAACCTCTAATAACCTTTTCTTAGCAATTGCATCATTCATATTTTGTTGTCTCAATTTCTTATTTGCACTCATAGAAGCATCATTGACATTGATAGACCTTGCAAATTGATCCATAGATCCCATATTAATAGGCCTTTTCCTAGTCTCTCTTTCAATAATAGCAATTTCATCTTCTTCCTCATCTATTGTATGCAAAGATATATTCACATCTTCCCTCAACTTAGCAGTATGCAATAGCTTCTCTATTCTTCTAGACTTGGTCCCTTAAATCGCCTCAACACACTTTGCTTTTTGTTATTCACTTGCTTTTGGACATGATGCCACACCTCTTCCCTTGATTCCAGCTACATGAAGTTTATGCCTAGAAATTCCTCCCCTAGTAACCTTATCACATAATATGCATTTCACATTATTAAGATTGTTTGGATCTACCAAAACCGCGGTTTCCCATCCAACATCTCCTGAATCTTTTTTGAGTTGACTAGCATTGGATTTAGATATGGTTGAAGAACCACCTTCTTGTTCTTCCATTGGTTCCTAAAAAATAGAAACAATATAAAATTTATAAATATTGGGGTTCAGTGTACTAAATTAAAATAAGATTAAGATGCACATAAAATTAAAAGTACTCTAAACATGAAATACCCAAAGCTTTCCCATTTCCCCTATTCTTTATTGCAAAAGGAACACAATTTTAAGGGATGAATATTATATTGATCAAATTCAAAGATGCCAAATTCATAAATGAATATTATAATGATCACAAATACAATAACAATATTCTATTTGCCTTTATGGTTTATCCACTAACCAAGCCCATTTTATATAGAAAACATTGGAAAATTGATAGTATACTCTACAGAAAACCCCACATGGACCCAGTGCATTGACACATTCTCATTAGCCACTCTTTTTGGACTTTCAATTGCCAGGTTTGTCTCTTTCAATTTCAGCAATTGTTTACGTAATCCCATGGCCACAAGTGCTATGGAGTAGGACCCACTATCAAAAAGGAAAACCCCCAGTTTTGTCTCTTTTAGTTTTGTAGGTTGAGGGGTCAAACTTACCGGCGAAAAGTGTGAAAGATGAATGGATGAGCAGTTGTTGGAACTTGGAAGAGAAAGTGCGAACTGCCAAGACGTTGCAAATTAGAGGAGACTTTCTGGGTGTTTAACTTTCAAATGGTTATTTTAAATTAGGGCAAATGAAGAAATTAATCATTAATAATTTTTTTACAACACAAAATTTAAAAAAAAAAATTAAAAAAGGATGATAATGCGTGCATAATTACGCCTAGACGCGTCTTAGCGGTCAATGGGAAAAGGCGCCAACCAGCTTGGCTTGGCCTTTTTGCCAAGCATCACGCCTTGGTGCCGCCATTTAAAACACTGGCTGCATAGCATTGGTCACGCAGAACGACGTTGCATAAAGCGGGGCACAATGACACTCACGCTCTGTGGATGTCACTTCGGTGGTCTTTTGGTGTGTCTTAGCAGTGGTGTTCATGTGCGATAAAGAGAGAGAAGAGAAAGGAGATGATAGAAAAGGGATAAGATGGAGGAAAATGAGGGTATGGGAGTGAAATTAGATGGGTTTGGGTGGGGTGGCATAGGGTATGTAAATTATTTTAATTTTATAATATTATTATTAATATTAAAAAGTTAAATCATCACTTGATGTCTGGATAAAGAATTTTTACAGTTGATTTTTCAATTGAAGAGTTAAAAAACATGTATGAGTGTAATTTACACATTTTAAATTTACTAATCAACATTTTTATTCCACAAATACTAACTTAGATCAGTAAAATAAAAAATAAATAATAAGTTTCCTCATTAGCCCAATTTAAACTCAAGAAAGGAATTTCCATAATCGCCCCATAATCTTTCATTGTATAACTTTTCTCGTTTCACACAAAATTAGAGACTAATTCATCTTCATTTCCACATTTATTTTTAGTTCTAATTCCTTTCAAAACTCTTACCCCTAAAGTGAAAATTCCATTGCCTCTGCTGATTTTATCTATCATTTTTTTTAACATAGAAAATTTTCTTTCAATATAGAATCTGTTATTAGGGCTGTAAGCAAAAATCGCAAAACCGGAAAATCGAACCGAAACCGCATTTTAGAAACCGTCGGTTTGGTGCCACGTGGACTCGGTCAACGAAATGATTTTGAACGAAACCAAACCGGTCAAAATTGTTTGATTTAGGTTTGAGAATTTTAATTGTGGTTTAAAACCAAATCGGACCGGCAAAAAATATATAAAAATGAAAAAATGAAATTTTTTGAAAATTCATCCAAATATGTAAAATTCAATAACTTTGTCGTTTGTGGGTATTTTTATCCATTTCTAATTTTCTAATACATATTTATTATTATTACCTAATAATCCTAATTTACATCTAATAATTTCAAAACTAACATAATTTATCAAAAGTCATTTTCCTCTTCAGAATTCAGATGAACTCGAGCCGATAACCGACACAGTTTTGAGCCACCAGCACCACACAAACTTCTTCTTCGATTTTTTACGCCTCTTCGAAGTTGAATTATAGTCCATTACACCAAATCAGATACGGAGATCCTAAACCTTCTGTGATAATATTTGTTACGAATAAAGTTTCAAATCAATAACTTTTTTGAGCAAATTGAGGTAAGAATCTGAAATTAAATGTATTTCGTAACAACATACAAACATAAGCTTGTGTAATTATTATATTTAGATATTATAAATAACTGCTCTATTATTGTGGTTGGATATTCTCTTTGTCTAATCAATAACCTTTTTTTTCAAATATGATGTTCACGAGGTCTTGTTGGATTTATTTTTTTTTTTTTTTTGTCTTATATCTCGTTTAGTATACTTGTATTGTAACGTTATCATAACGTCATTAGCCTAAAAAAGGTGGAAAAAAACTAAGTTTTAGTTTATTGTGATTTCATTTTGATTTAGTAGATATTTATAGTTATAGTAGATATATTTAGCCCTTGTTCGAGCTATATTTTCCATGTTATCATAATGAGAAAGTTGACCATTGGAAAGGAAGCTGGGTCCCACACACGAAACAATAGGTCAACAAATGCAGTTGGACTTGTGTGATAATGGTCCAAATTTTCATTTTTTTGTCCCAAAAATTTGGGTGAAACAAGGGTTTAGATTGTTTTAGATTTATTGCTAGTAAGATATAAATATATATTAAATTCAATAAATTAATGTCAATAAAGTAGACTGACAAAAAAATATAAGACGAAACCGGCGGTTTTAAACCGGACCAAACCGTTAGGTTTAGGTTTGAGTTTTTTTCAAACCGTTCAAAATGGTTTGGTTTAGGTTTGAGTTTTTCTCAAACCGGTTTAAACGGTTTGATTTGAAAATTTGTCAAAAATCGGTAAAATTGGACCGCTTACACCCCTATCTGTTATAGCATTTTTGTAGCTAAATATTGTGTAAATGCAGATCCTAGCAATCGTGCAAATTCATTCGTCTTCAAAATGAGTTGTCGTTGGATAACAATAGATCTAAAATAATGATGCAGATAACCCTTCCCCGTATGAAAGAAACGCATCCAACATCAAAAGAGTAGCAAGAGAAAAATCATTATATCAAGATATGTAACACCTTTTTATATATTACAAGCTTGTTTTTGTACGTATTCTCCAATTATAAAACATGTACCATCAAAAAATTCCAAAATCATGTAAATCTAGCAATGCATTTGCTGTCCGAAATCGGTCTATTAGAAGAGATCTTCATATTAATCAAGAAAAGTATTATTTTCTATTTTATCGAATCATATGTCATTCCTAAGCAAAAGATAAGCATTTTATTATGTAGATTGCTACAAATGATTCTAATATGCATCATACCATGCACCACAAAAGGAGTCAGACGTATTTGCTTAGACAATGAATACACAAAAGGATCACATAATGCTATCTATACTTCGACATTTGAACAACACATTAGCTCACGCTGATTAATGATTTGTAGAAATTTTGCTTTGAGTTGAACCATTAATTTATCTTTCCCTTAGCTCTGTTGGTAAGATATTGGAGGATTACTTGGTCGATTTTCTTAGATTTTTTAGCAACTCCAGGTAAGTGAGCATTGTACAGTGTTAATGGCTTACTTGCAAAATGTTGAGTCCAAATGTCATCAATATACCTTCCATATTACTGCTATCTGTTGATTTATAAAATGCTAACATGTGCGTACCATACTGAGGTAACATTGCGAGCAATTCTACCGATACCATACTACTTTATACCATTATTTCATTGTCATTTATTGGAAATCGTAACGACGATTTTCAAACTAGTTGACAGCTATGTACTCGTACTCAAAGCTGTTGGTATGAACTTCCGAGACGGAAGAAACCCAAAAATGATGTTCTCTTTAAACAATACTTATGCAAAAAGAGAATTAATCTTTAACCTTCTAGACCGCTTTAGCAATTCTCATGTTTATCGTAATCTTCAAATATCTTTTCATCATCTTATTACACAAAATATATTTAGTCGGTGTTGTAGAGAACTTTGGGTAACAACATTCATATACAAGAAACGAGCTACATAAATTTGTATAGCTATAATGAAAAGGGTGCAAGTGGTAAACCAAGAAATAAAACTGAAATATGAGGTTACCCTTCAAATGATAGAAAAATATGATAGTTATCTGCAAAGCTTTACAAAACCAAGAATTGTACCCCCACATTATTAATTTGAACTTGAGCAAGGAATACAAAACAAAACATTATACTATTCATTCAACACACCAGGAAAAAGAAATGGTTAGAAATAAAGTCAATAATGTCAAACACATAAATCCATTAATTCGTACCAGATGCAACTGTGGTGTTTGGATTTAACTTAAAATTCCCAATGATTTTTCAATTTAGCCATTGATCAAGAGTTATAATTAATGGTTTGCATGTTTTTAGGTGCTGCCTTTCAGTTACAAATAATAATAATAATAATAATAATAATAATAATAATAATAATAATAATAATAATAATAATAATAATAATAGAGAAATTATAAAATTCAGTAATTTTGGTTTATAAGTATAATTTGTTGAATATTTGTGAAATTTAAACTTTATAAACACTACATAATTGTCAAGATCTCTATATCAAATCACCAAGAAAAATAATTAATGCAAAACTTACCTTGATCCATTTATTTGTATCTTGAATATTAAATCTTGAATTATAATTTTTGAATCTTATCTTTCGAATCTTTAATCTTGATACTTGATTATGAATTCTTGAATTCCTTTTATGTGGGTTTTGGTTCTTTCTCTTCAATATGCTCTCTATTAATTATTGTATTAATGGGATGTTACAAAGAATGAGAAATTACATATGAATTATGGACCATAAACCCTATATATAGTTTTCATATGTGTATAACCCATCATAAAATATAACTTTAAAGGAGCCCGATCTCTACCCATATAATCCGGCTTACACTTTATTTAGATGCTCTAAATCCAATTACTTAATTCTTCATTAAATCACTTTAATTTTGGACTTAACTTTAAAATAGCATTTATGCATAATTAATTACATATGCTGATCCACGTGACAAATTAATAATTTCCCAACAATCTTTTACTTGGGCTACATATGTTACCTTATAAATGTGTATAATCTTATGAGCTCAATGCTTTTACTATCATAACCAAAAGGAACCTTCGAACAATCTCATCCATTAATTATGTCAAAATAAGATCAAGGCAATCTTCATTACAAACATCATAACTAAACACATCAATGATTACATATATCAACACAATCAAATGACATAAATTAAGTATGGATGTGTAGCATGGAAATTACATGTAATGCGATCGAAACATGCCTATTTCCAACTAATCCTATTTTATTCTTTAATACCTTATACTTTGATGAGATCAAATCAAAAACTTTAATCAAAATGAAAACTGAACTGAATACTTTATTGCTGAAATAAACTTGAATGTGTACATCCCAAATCATGTGTCAAAAAAACAATATCCAAAATTACAAACTCTCAGTAAAGTAGCATATCATCAAAATGTACAATACCCATGTGAGCAGTGTGCTCATGAAAGATCTTGGGTGGCAATCCTTTAGTAAATGGATCTGCTATCATTGAGTTTGTTCTAATATATTCTATCGCAACCTGACCACTCTAAACTTTTTCTTTAACAATTAGAATTTGATGTCTACAAACTTAGATTTTGTTGAACTCCTATTGTTGTTTGAATACAAGATTGCGACTTATTGTCACAAAATAACTTAAGTGATCTTTCAATTCCATCCAAAATTCACAGCTTAGTAACAAAATTCCACAGCTATATTCCTTGATTGGATGCCTCATAACATGCTTGATAAGTGCAATTTGTTCACTTATTTAAGTCGTATTATTAAAATTTTATGTCGTCAATTTATTAATTTATATTTACCTTACGGTAATTTTCTTTGTGTTTTTAGTGATGGACTAATTGGAAAAGGATGAAGTATTAAATTATTTTTTTTTATGCAAAGTTTAGAGATCAAATTTCATACTTTGAAAGTGGAGGACGTGAAGAAAATACTAAATTAAATAGGCCTAAGTTTTGGTCTTAAAGTTGGATTTAAATTCATTAAACAATTGAATTCCTAATTCAACAAAAAGAAAGTGGGCTGGAGTTAGGTTGTTCGGTGGAAGTGGACTTCAAATTGGAGACAAAAACATGGGATGTTGTGGCTAATGTTTATAAATATACAAAACACACAATTGGGCCCCGGGATTGGAGTAAAAAAGATATAGGGTTGCCCAAGGATTGGATAAAGGGAGATTCTGGCAGAAAGAACGGAGCCGGGGGGAGAAAGAATTAGAAGAGAATTGAAATTGGCTATTAAGAAATAAAATAGCCGTCTGGAATTCATTGATAAAGGCTACTTTTTGGAAATATATACACATATAATTGGGCAGCAATTGATGAGTTAAACTGGGAAGTAATATTGGGTTGAATTAAGATATCTTCTTGGAGATTATTACATGCCAACCGAGGAGGAAACACCAAAAAAAAAAATGCTGCTGGAATTGAAAAAGAGACGCATATAATTGCGTGGTCTGCTGCTAAATTATTAGACATACTGGCTGCTGAATATGGGGATTGGAGAGAGAGATTTCATATACGAAGAGCCATAAAACACGCCAACTTGGAGGAAAATATTTGAGGCCTTTGCTGAATTTAAATGTATACATATACATCCCTTATACCGGCAGAAAGGAGAGGAAATGGAAAAAGAGAAGCCAGCTGCTGGGTTTTATGATATATAGACAAAAAGGCAGCTGGATTTGGGAGGAAATTGGAGAAAATTATAGTCAATAAAAACAGCAACATTGTGGGGAGTCATGTACACGGTGTTGGCAGCTATAATGTACAGGAAAATGAGGGATATTTGATTCTAAATTGGAGACTGCAAAAAGGGCAGCTTGCTGGGGACTTTATTTACACACCAATTGGGGAAAAACATGTCTACTTAGACAAAGAAAATTCGTGGAGTTAATCACATTTCGTCAATTTCTTGGTGATGTCTCTCCAACTTTACGTGTTTTAATTCCAATCTTATGCTAGGCTAAATATTTTTATGTATTGGATAGATGACAAATTTGTTTAATTCTTAATTTTGATTCGAGACTTGTGTTTTTATCTTAATTCTTGTGTTGTGATTCCGTTAATATGCCTATTTACATTGTTTTAATATTTGCGCACCATTAGGACAATAAATTTCTTATTCGTAGTGTTGAAAAACTCACAATAGGTAGAACACTATTATTGGGACACATGGGCAATAAATGTTAGGAATAATATTTGTCGCGCGTGCGATCACATGTGATAATCCTAAATGTCAATGCGTGTTTGTTGTATGAATTCGGACTAGGAAAATGATCGTCTCGTGGTAATCATAGGTTTATTATATCTTGGGAAAGAATAATAAATAATAGTGGAATTATCGATCGTCGCAATTGCGTGAATTAAGATAATTATTACTGGTTGAGAATGAGAACTGAGTATTGATCGGTAGCATCAGAAATCCAATATGTTCATACATTTGATTTTCTTAAACCAATTTTCATTGATTTCATAAGTTTTAGTTATAAAAATTAGTTAGTTATTCATCAATCGTCTTTCCATTACAAACACGAATTTAAATATATCAAATATACTAGAATTAATCATTATTCTTTGTGGGAAATAACTCTCTCATCAGGATTATTACTTGTACAACGAACCCGTATGCTTGCGAGATTTTGACGAACAGTGCTACAAACTCCACTGCCATGATTGAAGAAACAAAAAGTGTTTGTTTAACACTCTTCCAGAATATAGCTCCTCCAACCAACAGGAAGACATAGCCCAATGTGGATCTCTTACTATCTTGTCATCCGACAAAATAAGAATTAGAATAATCAATTATCTCCAATTGGTCTGATATCTTGTATATAAGCATGTAATCTTTTGTTCACTATAATTACCACATAACCTGTTTGGCTGCCTTCCAATGATCCATCACTGGGTTGCTTAAATATATATCTAGTATTCCAACAATGAATGCTATATCTAAACTTGTTCATATCTGAGCATACATCATACTCGCAACTGCTAAAGTATAGGGAATTTTTTGCATTTTCTTTTCTTCAAGGTCATTCTTAGCGCATTGATTGAGACTAATCTAGTTTGTAATCCTACATTCCATATCTCTAAAGTATCTTATTGGTATAGCTCTTTTGTAATAATCCAAAAATATCCCGATAACAATTTTGATATATTTGTAT
The DNA here is from genome assembly GCF_002742605.1 of Olea europaea var. sylvestris. NCBI lineage: Eukaryota > Viridiplantae > Streptophyta > Magnoliopsida > Lamiales > Oleaceae > Olea > Olea europaea. The sequence goes on along the minus strand of NC_036242.1, from coordinate 21,268,325 downwards.
TCCTAATACAAAAAAGGTGTCACCAAGATCGTTCATTTTTCAAAATTCTTTGATAGAAATATCTTAGTTTCGTGCAATATACATATATCATTGTGCGCAAGCAGTCTGTCATCGATATACAATAACAGAAAAATATATTTACTTCCATTGAACTTGTGATAGATATAATCATCAACTGCATGTATCACAAAACCAAATGAGATAATTATTTGATGAAATTTGTGATACCATTACAGGAAGTTTACTTAAACCTATAGATGGAAATTTTTAATTTGAAAACCATTTTCTTTGGGTCTTGTGACACAAAAATTTTCGATTGCATCATATATATCATCTCATCAATGTCACCATTGAGAAACATCGTTTTTACATCCATCTAATGTAATTCAATATCAAAATATGCCGCAAGAGTCATTATAATCCTAAAAGAGTCTTTTGTTCAAATTGGAGAAAAAGGTTCTTTGTAATTGATGTCTTTCCTTTGAGTAAAGTCATTTGCAACAAGACGTGGCTTATACCTTTTCACATTACCCTTCAAATCCCTCTTGGTTGTAAATATTCATTTGCATCCAATAGGTTTCACTCCTTCAGTAATGAGACAAATTCTCAAATGTCATTGTCTTTCATTGACTTTATTTCTTCATTCATGGCATAAATCCACTTTTGAGAATATCAATTACATTGCTTGATGAAAGTTGATTGGATCTTCTTCCATCAATTCAATGTCATCCTTATATTCTTAGAGAAATACTATAAAATCATCCGAAATTGCATTTTTCCTTTCTTTAGTGGATCTCCTTAATGACATTTGTTCTTGAGGTTGTTAAGTTTGTTCATTTAGAACAATTTCTTGGTTGTTTATAGGAGGTTCTAAAATATTGTCTTGATCAGAAATTGCTTCTTGAACAAGTTTTGGAACAAAAATTTGTTCCTGGTCCAGATCATAGTCAATTACAAGTGAAGGAACATTTATATATTCATCCTCAAAGACAAATTTTCTAACTTTATCTCTTATCGCAAACTCTTCATCCTCAAAGAACCGGGTATTTTCCATTTCAAAAATTAACTTTGTAGTGGGATCCTAAAATTTGTAACCCCTTGACCTCTCAGAGTAAAATAACAACTGATAGTTTTGGAATATGGTTTCTTTTTATTAGGCCTATAAGGTCTTATCTCAATTGGATAACCATAAATGTGCAAATGTTTCAAATTAGGCTTCTTGCTTGTCCAAAGTTCATAAGGGGTTTTGACATTTGCTTTTCTTGGAACTCTATTGAGAATATAACTTGTAGTTTTTAATGCTTCACCTCAAAGAGATTCTAGCAATGTGGAATGACTAATCATACTCTTTACCATGTCCTTAAGTATACTGTTTTGTCTTTTAGCAACACTGTTCATGCTAGGAAAACTTGGAACGGTGTATTGCAGAATGATTTCACATTCCTCTAAGAATTTAACAAAAGGTTTTGGACATTGTTCTCTTGATCCATCATATCTGCCATATTATTCATCATCGCGATCAGATCTTACGTGTTTTATTCTTTTGCTAAGTTGGTTTACAACTTTAGTCTTACAAGGCTTGAACATATTCAATGATTGGGATTTCTTATGAATGAAATATAAGTATTCATGGTGAGAATAATCATCTATAAACCTAATAAATAACTCTTAACCATTCTAGGAAGCCGAAGGGAATAAACCACAGATATCCGTATGAATTAGTTCTAAGACGTCCGAAATTCTATTGGCACCTAATCTCTTTATATTTGTTGGTTTTCCCTTAATATATTTTACGCAAACAGTCAAGTCTGAAAAATCAAGGAGAATCAAGAATTTCTTCCAATACAAGCTTTTCGATCCTCTTTCAAGAAATGTGACATAAATGCTTATGCCATAATGATTCAAAATTATCATTGGTTAATTTACGTTTAATACCTTGTGAATTCACATACAAAGTTTCATTACAAGAGCAACCAAATTGAGCAAGTATAGATTATCACATCCAGATAAAGAAGATTTAAATCAAGAAAATACTATATTTATTATTTTCAAATGAACAAAAATAACTGAATTTCTCCATTATAGAAATAGAAATCAAATTCTATCTAAAATATGGAACCTCAAAAGTTTCTTTCAAATCCAAATAAAATAGTCATTAATAATAATTTAAAAGTTCCTATAACCTCAACTTCAATTGATTCTCGATCGCCTACGTAGATGAATCTTTCAGCATCATTTTAGCTTTTGGCTATTCAAGCAACATTGCATAAACACACTTATATAAGTAGTAGCACCAAAAACAATCCACCAAGTATGTCTAGGTACTGAAACAAAATTAACCTCAGAACAAACTAAAGTAAGAACGTACTTTTCTTTACATGTCGAGCGTGGTATTTGGTACAATCCATTTTCAAGTGTCCCAGGATTCCACGAAAGTAACAGCCAGATGATTCATCTTCTTCAGGCTTTTGCTATTTCTTTTGAGCTAAGCCAGGTGCAGCTTCCTTCTTCTTTTTTCTTGAACTCGTCTTTAGAGGTATTAGTCAATTGAGCACTTTCAGTCCTATCTTACTTAAGCTTTTCTTCTTCTTGCAAAAGTATGAAATGAACTCATTTAAAGTTCACTTCTCCTTTTGACAGTTGTAACTGATCTTGAATTGATTGTATTGCGTAGGAAGAGAAATCAAAATCAAATGCACGGACAAATCATCAGACAGCTCAAGCTTTAATGCCTTCAGTATTGAAGTAATATGAGACATTTCCATAATGTACTCCCGTATATTTCCTTCACTTTTATACCTTAGTGAAACTAAGTTTGCTAGAAGCGTATTAGTTTTGGCCTTATCGTTTTTTGCAAAGCATCTTTCAATTTCGTCAAGAAATTCATTGGCAGTAGTTATTTTATCGGACACAGGGCCCATAAATGATTATGGAATACCACACTTTATGATCATAAGACTCGTGTGGTTTGAACAATCCCATTTTTTAAAGTCCATTTTTCATTAGCGGAACTTTTATCCATAAGTGTAGCGAATTTTTCAGTCTTTAATACAAGGTCTAAGTCCATGTAGCCAAGAACGATCTGAACGTTCCCATTCCAATCCTTAAAGTTGATTCCATTTAGCATGGAAATTAAATTGACGTTGGCAAATATTGTAGAAGCAGAAGTATTAACTGAATGAAGAATAAAATCAAAGAAACATGTTCACGTTAGAATCCGTATTAAACAATTAATAAATTCAAATAACGGTAACCTCCATCACAAGATACCGAGCATAACATTGATATTTAGTTTTTGCACGGAAATAACAATTTGTAAGTAGTGCTCTTGATGTAGCAATCAAATATTGACAATAAACTATGCCAAACAATAACATTTCTTTGGATCAATTTATGTTCACATAAAAAAAAAAAACTTTACAATTGTCACATATTTATTACCACAATTGTATATGTCATTCGGCCAAACATTTACTCTCATTTGGGTTGGTGAATATTTGCATGAATTATAAACATCTAACCTTCCTAATAATTCAAATAAATTAAACTAGACAAGAGAGGTTACTCAGATAGCATATTGCTTCAATTAATTTAATTTGGAAAATTAGTTATCCTAAAAAGAAACTTTAATACCATAATTTTAATTGTTAAAACCTTATTATTATTATTATTATTATTATTATTATTATTATTATTATTATTATTATTATTATTATTCTGTTTTTTGTTTCAATAAATAAAAGAGAAAATTGTTTTTAAAAAAAAATAAAAACTGGACACCGATACCACTACCATTCAACTATAGCTAGGGAAACCAGCTTGAATTTCTTAATTTCCATCCAATCCCCATTATATGAAAGAGAGAATGTGAAGGTACTGTAGTTAGGAACGGTGAATTCTTCTATTTTATCACACTGTAGCAATTTTTTTTAGTAGTGGGTGGGAGTAAAACGACGTCGTGTTGTCTTCAATAATTTTCCATTTTCACACCTCATTTCACTGCAACAATCACCTCCATTGCAATATTTCTTCTTTTCTACACACTGCTTCACTTCATCCAATCCAATAAACTAACAAAGAAAAGAAACTAAATGATTTAATAAATTAAAGAACAAAAAAAAAAGAATTACATGCAAAAATAGAAAAAAGTTATTATAAAGTTTTTTAATTAAATTGAAATAATTAAAATTAAATATTATTTAACTAAAATTGAACAAATTACGTTCTATCATAAAATGAAAAAAAAAATTAAATCGATTAAAAAATTATTTATAATATGAAAAAAACAAGAAATTTTAAAACAATTTTCAAAAAATATATAAAAAAACAAAAATAAATTAAACAAAAGAAAGTCACAAAAATTAAATAAAGAATATATAAATATTATTTAATTAAAATTGAAAAAAATAATTTTTATCATAAAGAAAAAAGAATTAAAAAAAATTTAAATCGAAAAAAATTATTTATAATACGAACAAAACAAATTAAAAAAATGAGGAAAAAATTTTTCTCCGTGGGTGGAGTCTCTATCGGGGGAGAGAAACTCTCCATCCACAATCTCTTCGTGGATGGAATTTATTATTATTTTTTTAATTTATTTTGTTCATATTATAAATAATTTTTTTGATTTAAATTTTTTTAATTCTTTTTTCTAATTTAATTTAAGTAACTTTCTTTTATTTAATATGTTTTGTTTTTATTATATTGTTTTTGAAAATTGTTTTAAATTTTTCCTTTTTCTTCTTGTTATAAATAAATTTCTTTCGATTATAATTAAATCGTATTTATTTTTAAGTTTTAATTATTTCAATTTAATTAAAAAACTTTATAATAATTTTTTATTTTATTTTCCATTTCTTTTTTTATCCCTTTTTAACTGCATTTATTGTATAAAATGATATCGTTTCCTTGTGTTAAATGCAAAAACACCACAATTTATTCTATTAATATGATAAAGGATTGAATATATCTTATATATAATTATAGAAAAAATATTAAATTAATAATAATTAAATATTGATTAATGTATGTTATATTCACTTCTTACCTTAATGTTTGCGGCAAATTTTTTTTTCCAAAAATGAAAAAATAAAGATAATGACTAAAATCGATAATCATAATCTTAATAATTATCCTTCTCAACTCTACATCTAAAAGATATTTCATCCTACAAAAACTCAAATGTTAGAATATTAAACAAGAAATAATGAAATAAAGCATAATTTCAAAAAATTAAGCGAACCCAATATCATCTTTCACCAACACGAATAAAAAAACTAAATCGGTTAACAAATTAAAAAAATTGCAGGCGAAAATTTAAAGAAAAAAATAAAAAAAAAAGTTATGATAAAGTCTTTTAATTGCAATGAACCAAACGATCGGATTTCACCAAACACTTCGAATCTTTAACAAGTTTTGAAAAAACTACAATTTTGATATCAATAAAAATACAATAAATACGAAATCCGTGCAACGTACGTGATAACGACTAGTTGAAAAATGAAAATAAATAATTGCTCACGCCTCCCAAAAAACTACATGTTACCTTATTAATTAATTAAATCTAGGGAACACACGTGGGTCACCAATTATTTTACACAAAGGTCATAATCCCATTTATACACGCTGCCCAATAACTTGATCCATACAAAACTTTTGCCGTCAAAAAATTACACGGACAGAATAATACACACAAACAAGTGATAGCGTGTTTGGGAGGGATTTTTTACTCAAAAAAATTAAATTTTTGATCGTTATTTTACTATTTTAATCTTAATTTTTTACTTCTTCTCTCACAGGTGAAATCCATTTTTCTTCTAACGGTCAAAAAATTAATTTTTAAAATCCCTCCCAAGCAGAGCCTGAATCTTAATCCAAGATTAACAATTAACATGATATCTGATTTAGGTTGTTATTAATTTTCCCGTATTCAAATTCAATAATTAATTCCTAAACTTGTCAAATTTGAAAACACCCAAAAATCTAAAATTTTACAATTTAGAGCTAAAATTCACATTCCAAAATTGAGAAATCCAAAGTATGAATTTCAACCCTAAAAAATCCATCTTGAATCTCAATGGTTTAACATTGATTGGCTCTAATACTACTTGTTGAATATTTATGAAATTTAAATTTTATAAACTTTACATAATTGTCAAAATTTCCATATCAAATCACTAAGAAAAATAATTAATGTGGAACATATATTGATTCATTCATTGTATCTTGAATATTAAATTTTGAATTATAATCTTTAAATATTGTCTTCCAAATCTTTAATCTTGATTCTTGATTATGAATTCTTGAAATCTTCTTCTTGATTCTTGAATTACTTTACGTGGGTTACAGATCTTCTTCTTCAATATGTTTTCTCTATTAATTCTTGTGTTAATGGAATTGCACAAAAAATGAGAAATTGCATATAAATTAGGTACCATAACCTTATATTTAGTTTCTATATATATTTCGTCCATTATAAAATATAATTTGAAAGGAATCGACCCACACTTTATTTAGATACCCTAAGCTCAATTACTTAATTCTTTATTAAATAACCTTAATTTTAGACTTAACTTTAAAATAATATTTATGCACAATACTTACGTATATCGGCCCACATGACAAATTAGTAACTTTTCAACATAATTTTCAGTATTTATAGTAGAATAATACTACTTATATGTAATAGAATTGTATAATGGTTTACATAAAATGATAGGTGTCAAAAAGAGAATGCTAAAGTTTTTTTATTTGGTTGAAAAAATTTTGACCTAATCATATTTTACCACATCATGTGTATGTAAATCATTCTACACGTAGCACAACCATTTATAGTAAATAAAATATTGTGTAGTATATCATGAATTGTTTTATTTTTATTGGTTATATGTGATTTTTCCCCAAATTTTATTCTCTAGCATGTTTGAAAGTTATTTAAATTATAAATAGATAATGTGTCACAATTATCTAATCGATTATATATAATTTATGAACGATGCCCAAACAAGAATAAATTACGTGACCCGACGAAAATCACTCTAATCATGTCCATTAGTCATTTGAGGAGAAAGTGAATAGATTAAGAATTTCCAAAACAACTATACCATATTTTTCTTGCTTTATTTATTTGCGGCTGTTCTGCACACTCTTTATCTAAAATTTAGTGTAACACTCCAAATTTTCAAAAATCTTATAATGTTATCAAACATTTACTTTTTTTTATTAACGATGAAACGATAAAAATAAATTTCTTTTAAAAAAATAGTCGGAACATTCATAAATCTAAATTAAATCATTGAAATCGTATCTTTTAAAAAAAATAATAAATAAATAAACACCTAACTAATTAAATAACATGTTTTTTATCAAATTAAACTAACTAACAAATTAAAAGACAGAAAACTTAATGCTTTTCGTATTTTTGAATTCTCTTGACAGTTCGCATTACCATCTCGCTACAATTTCAATTGACCCAAACTAACTTGAAAAATTATTGTAAGAGTGATTATTTAAAAATATTCAGTAAGATATATTAAAATAGTGAGTTTGTTCTAGCACTATTTATACACTCTTTTTTGTTTTCTTTCTTCTGTTTAACAATCCAATTTGATGTTCACGTTCCTAGAAAATGGTGTCAATTTATTGGCTTTCTTTTACTGGTCATGTGTGAAAATTTGCTTTCTTAACCACAACTTTCTTAAATTCATATATTATCCTTAGGTAGCGATTAAAATTTAAAACTTAATGTAAACTAAAGATGAATAATTAATTTTAAACAAATATTTAATGGACTCCATAATATTTTAACCACACATCACCAACATATATTTAATGGAATTCACAATACTTCAATGACACATCATCAATTTCTATTAAACTAGTGAGTTTGTTCTTGCACTATTTAAAGGGTCGCGCCTTCACTCTTTATTTTTATTTTTCATTTATTTTTTGATTTTTTTTCTCTATTTAACAATCCAATTTGATGGTCATGTTCGTAGAAAATGGTGTCAATTTACTGGCTTTCTTTTACTGTTCGAGTGTGAAAATTTACTTTCTTAACCACAACTTTCTTAAATTCATATTTACGTCCTTAGGTAGGGATTAATTTTAATTTATACTAAAAATGAACAATTAATTTTAAACACATATTTAATGGATTCCATAATATTTCAACCATGCATCACCAACACATATTTAATGAATTCCACAACACTTCAACCACACATTATTAATTTCTATTAAAATTTACTAAAAATTTGATAGAAAGTCTTACCAAACAGGGCTAAAAAAGTTACTTCATGTTGTAGGGATGACCCATATTTTTCTTGCTTTATTTATTTGCGGCTGTTCTGCACACTCTTTATCTAAAATTTAGTGTAACACTCCAAATTTTCAAAAATCTTATAATGTTATCAAACATTTACTTTTTTTTATTAACGATGAAACGATAAAAATAAATTTCTTTTAAAAAAATAGTCGGAACATTCATAAATCTAAATTAAATCATTGAAATCGTATCTTTTAAAAAAAAATAATAAATAAATAAACACCTAACTAATTAAATAACATGCTTTTTATCAAATTAAACTAACTAACAAATTAAAAGACAGAAAACTTAATGCTTTTCGTATTTTTGAATTCTCTTGACAGTTCGCATTACCATCTCGCTACAATTTCAATTGACCCAAACTAACTTGAAAAATTATTGTAAGAGTGATTATTTAAAAATATTCAGTAAGATATATTAAAATAGTGAGTTTGTTCTAGCACTATTTATACACTCTTTTTTGTTTTCTTTCTTCTGTTTAACAATCCAATTTGATGTTCACGTTCCTAGAAAATGGTGTCAATTTATTGGCTTTCTTTTACTGGTCATGTGTGAAAATTTGCTTTCTTAACCACAACTTTCTTAAATTCATATATTATCCTTAGGTAGCGATTAAAATTTAAAACTTAATGTAAACTAAAGATGAATAATTAATTTTAAACAAATATTTAATGGACTCCATAATATTTTAACCACACATCACCAACATATATTTAATGGAATTCACAATACTTCAATGACACATCATCAATTTCTATTAAACTAGTGAGTTTGTTCTTGCACTATTTAAAGGGTCGCGCCTTCACTCTTTATTTTTATTTTTCATTTATTTTTTGATTTTTTTTCTCTATTTAACAATCCAATTTGATGGTCATGTTCGTAGAAAATGGTGTCAATTTACTGGCTTTCTTTTACTGTTCGAGTGTGAAAATTTACTTTCTTAACCACAACTTTCTTAAATTCATATATTACGTCCTTAGGTAGGGATTAATTTTAATTTATACTAAAAATGAACAATTAATTTTAAACACATATTTAATGGATTCCATAATATTTCAACCATGCATCACCAACACATATTTAATGAATTCCACAACACTTCAACCACACATTATTAATTTCTATTAAAATTTACTAAAAATTTGATAGAAAGTCTTACCAAACAGGGCTAAAAAAGTTACTTCATGTTGTAGGGATGACAATTTGAACTATTAAAATCAAAAACCACGGTTAACCGAACCAAATATGGTGAAAAAATAGATCGATGGCGCAATGAGACGGATATGATATTTGATTTTAATGAACCGGTTCGAGGGTGATGCGGGTATAGTATTTACGCCGTCACCCTAAACCAAACCGATTATCCGTTAAATTTATTTTTTTCATCTAAATGGTAATCCAATGCAAAACATATATAAAAACATATCTAATTTTGCAAACTCCACATGGGTCTTTTTTCTTCCTTTTTGCAGTCACACATGATGGTTATCAACTCACTCACTTTTGAAACGAACTCAATCAACAATTTCAATTTCAAAAAACTTATTCTCTTACGAAAAATTTGATCATTTGATTAGTTTTAGGCATTTGGATTGGTTTGAAATTAAGTATACATAATCTTTGCCTTTCTTGATTTTGTCACCAGGAACCTAGATAGCACCATTGGTACCATAAATCACCGCCTTCTTACAAATGTACCCTCTATCAACCCTTTGTAGGATTTTGATCTGGTAAGTGATCAACAATGTAAATTGTTTGAAGTGTTCCAATATAATTCACTTGACTATTAGTTAATAACCATTATGTGTGACTTTTTTCATAATTTTTTTTTTCAATTTGACGACTGGATCTATGAAAAATAATTTATTTTCATGGTTGTTAACCGCCCTGAACCGAGATACGAACAGAACCGAAATCGACTTACGTGGTTATGATGCGGTTATAGTATGACAAAAAATTGATGGTTTGGTGATGATTTTAACCGGATCGACCTTGAATCGAACCGTTGCCAACCCTATCATGTTGGCACTATTTGTATGAATGTGTCACGGTACTGTTTGCCTTTTTTTCCTTCCCTCTCTCTGTCAAGCATTATTCTATTTGGTACGTCCAGTTCTCTCTCTCCATTTTTTCATGCCACCCATGTCTTTTACTCTATCCCCCCCCCCCCCCCCCCCCCCCCAAACCCCCCAATTTTTATTTTGGTTTGAAGGGTAGTACAGTTGATCTAAACCTCCATACTTCTTCTTCTCTCTTTTTATTTTATTTCTCTAAGATCCTTACTATAAGTTGCAATTTTTATAGAGGCCTATATTTCTAGGGCAATATATGAACTTGTTGAGAAAATCTCTATTCAGAGAGCATAAAGAAAACAAGAATTGTAAATCAAGTACAAAAATGGCTTCAAAGATTTCCTTAAAGAATAAAAGGAAAGAGAGTGTAAAGCAGGTAATGATTGTAGTTTCATGATAGATTTTTTGTATTAAACGGGGATGACACAAGCGATAGCTTCATGCACTCAATTTTCGCTTTAACTTTTCATTTATCTTTTAAAACTCGATCTTTATACTTTTCCCGTCTAATTTCTTTAGGATTTCACCCAGAACATAGCCATTTTTCCTACGAAGAGGGTACATTCTATGAGTTTTCCCTTTCATTGTGTATTTGTCCATTATGTGTTTGCTCTATATTTTTTCTAAAAGTTGAACGTTGGTGGTTCATATTTCATATTTGTACTTTTAGCCTCCTTTAGTAAAGCTCGAAGTAAATGATATTTTGTCTTAGTGTCATAAAATTGAAAGCAAAGGTAAGCAAAGGACGCACCGAAAATAGTCAATAAAAGATTGGAGAGTAAAAACTGTAAAAACTCCTTGCATTATTTGTGAGTAATTTTAGTTTTCCTTTTCTCGGTTAGACATGGAACCTTCAATACATTTACAAACACGGAGAAATTTATGTAATATGATAAATCTAAAGCATTAAACTTAGAGAAGGTATACTTAACTCAATTAGTTGAAAAGTTCTGAATAATTGACCTTGACATAATTATAATATTTCATAATATGAAGCATAACGACTCATAATCAAGCTAACAAATAACATTTCATTTCATACACTAGCTCAATTGGAGAGTGGTCGAATAGTGAGCGTCGCATGTCAAGGATTCCTCATATCATTATACATTCAAAACTTCAAAAATTTTACGTTGCCCATAAATCCCTAATGTTTCTGAAAATACTTTATTTAAGAAAATTTCATAAAATAGGATTTTCTCTAAGTAAAAGTTTTTGAAAAGAAAATTTTTCTTAAATTTGGAATGATTTGAAATATTTTTTTTGTCTTGTTGATTTAAATAACGCGCAATCAGAAGACTTTTAAATTCCAAACTTTTCATAGACAATTTAAGTATTTTTGACAAAACCTTTTAATAATGTGAATAGGCAAATTAATAAAACTCAAACAATAAGTGTGATCTAGAGATGGCTTAAAATATAATTTTCAAATTGGCAAATTCTTATTAAAATGCATTTATTTAAAACTAATTAAAAAAAAAAGTCTGCAGAAAGGTAGACTCGAGCTCTTATAAAATTTAACACCTTAAATTTTCATAAATCTTGAAGTGTTACCAAATATTTGTTTTTTCTTTATATTAAAGATGGAACAATAAAAATAAATTTCTTTTAAAAAATAGCTGGAACATTCATAAATTTAAATTCAATCATTGAAATCTTATCTTTGAAAAAATAAAAATGAACACTTAACTAATTAAATAACACATTTTTTTTTATCAAATTAAACTAATTAACAAATTGAAAGACAAAAAATTAATGCTTTTCGTTTTTTCAAATCCTCTTGACAGTTCGCATCACCATCTTGCCACAGTTCCAATCGACCCGAGCTAATCTAAAAAATTATTGTAAGAGTAAGTATTTAAAAATATCCAATAAAATACGTGTAATTATCGTAGACAATTATATAACAATAAAATCTACACTTCATATCATTCTTCTCTTATGTAGTATATCGATGACCGCACAACACATCTATCTTAGTTCATCTTAAATTTCTGTAGGATTTTATATCTCTTTCTAAAGAACCCGAATGTTCACTGCCAATTCATACATATCTAATTAAATATAAAAGTATATAAAAACAAACTACTTGTATAAAAATATCTTACCATATTATTTAAATGTTTTAAAAAGAAAATCTTGCACATGAAAATTCTCATATGATTTTTCTTTGCTTTTCTCTCATTCTCTCTACCATGGTTCTCTTCTTATTTTTCTATGGTGAAATATTGAAAATTCTTGTTGTACTTATAGTGAAAATTCTCAATTGAGTTTGTATGCAACTAAAATTGAAAAACTGCATAATACAGGGAATTTGAAAATAATTAGTTTCAACTAATAGAATTTGAATTGTATTCAAATAATGTTTTCATATCAAATAAAAACCACGTGGAGTAGGAATTAAAAGAGGAAAGAATTTTATTTAATTAATATTGCAATCTCCAACTAACTTTATTAACATGTTATTCTTTTAATCGGACTTAACTTGATGTAGTCTAATTCGAAATAAACTTTTCTTGTGTTTTAGTCTTCTAATTAATTATGAGCTATAAAAAGAGTTCAATATTGATATATTAAAACTTGCTCTATCAAAATCTAATTATTTGATTCAAAAATATAAGAATTTAAAATATATTTTACTTTAGTACCTCAATTTCAAAATATAAATATGTAGCATACAGAATAAATAAATTTTATTGTATAAAATTTTCGGAGAGTTACAGTTAGTCCCCATTTGACAATTATTCTTTCAACATTCTTTTGTTTTCACTCAGTTTTAATCATACATTCTCACAATAAAATATTTTTAATGTATTGAGACCAAATCTTTTAAAATTCACATTTCTTTAAATTTATCTTCAATAAAATAATTTTATATGTAAATTTACAACTTTTTTCTATCTTTTAACCATAGATTCTTCAACAAATTACTATTAAAAAAAATATTTTTTCAAAAATAAGAAAACAATAAAACCTGTAATATTACTAGTCTGCGTCTCGTGCGTTGCACTAATTTTGTATTTATTTTGGTTTTATTAGCTTATAATTTATAGATTGTACAAAAAGTATTTGGAAATAAGAAATGTTTGTTAGATTATCATCTTTTGGTCGACTGTATATTTTATATCACGATAATTTATATTTATTCTTATAAATAAGTATAGTGAATGTTGTGATTGTATATATGTCAATGATAATTTATTTTTAATTATTGATTGTATTCTTTGTTTAATGTAGATGAAGATATTTTTTTTATCTGATATTGCAAATAAGTTATAAATTGAATTTTGTAAAATGCTTTTCTTTAGCAACTTCGATTCGAGAGGCTATACTTGTAGTTCAAAAATAACCCATGCAATTGTAAATTGAAAGAGAATATCCACATACAAAAACATTTAAATAACAAACTCAAGTTCGCACGTAAAAATAACTTGAAGTGGCACTTACTAGATGGCCAACTCTCTTGTTGGTGTAAGAATTAGAACCCTAACAACAGGCCTATTCTTCAGACGATACAACAGTCACTTCGTGGTTGGTAGGCAAAAGAATTTTAATAAAAAATTAAATAAATTTTATTCGAAAAAGAAAAGAATTAAATTTTTTTTTAAATAAATTGATAAAAAAACCAATTATTTATTAAGTAAAATTTTCAATTTTAATTAAATAATATTTATATATTCTTCATTTAATTTTCATAACTTTATTTTATTTTTTACTTCTAAATAATTTTAAATGATTTTTTTTACTTATATAAGTAATTTTTACATATATTAGAAATATTTTTTGTTAATATGTTTATTTTTAATTTTTTTACTAAAAGTGATTTTTTTTTTACCTTATAAAAGTGGTCAGCACGGAGTAAGGCGGGAGGTATGGAAAGTTGCGTGTTACATAAATTCACATTACTTCTCTTACACTATATATATAATATAATAATATAAGCAAATGAGTTGATTTGAAAAGGCGTGGTCATAACTTATGAAAATGGAGAACGGAAAAGTAAAAAAAAAAAAATTTAAATAATCCTTCGTGCACGGAGATCACACTATATATAATTTTTTTAATTTTTTTTCTTCAATTTTTTTGACCTACAAATAACTTTTTCGTTAAAACTGAAAAATTAAGTTTTATTTGGAAGAGAAAAGAATTAAAAAGAAAAAAATAATTGATTTTTTTAAAGAAAAAAACGCATTTTTAACACATACGTTTAATCTCTATTTAACTATTTTCGTTATTTATTTACATCATTTGATGTCTCTACGATATAGTTCTCAAAATGAGTTTCGAGAAAATGTAAAAAATTTACCGATTTGACTATTGTAAAATCGTTGACGAATTTTTAAAGTTAGCTTGTTATCGGAAATTTTGAAATAGTAATAAAATAATTGATTTTTTTAAGAAAAACGACATATGCGTATAACACATACGTTTAATGTCCGTTTAACTATTTTTTATATCTATTTAGATCATTCGATATCTCTACGATATAGTTCTCAAAATGAGTTTCGAGAGAATATAAAACATTTATCGATTCGACTATCGCACAATCGTCGATGAATTTTTAAAGTTAGCTTGTTATCGAAAATTTCGAAATATAGTTTGAAAATGCCTACTTTGACGTCTGATAACATTTGCTATTGATCGTTTCACGCACCGTTAACGACGTGCAATACTATGCCGCGAGCACTTCAAAACGATATTAAGAATGTAATATTTCGACTTCGTTTGAT
Source organism: Olea europaea var. sylvestris (assembly GCF_002742605.1). Taxonomy (NCBI): domain Eukaryota; kingdom Viridiplantae; phylum Streptophyta; class Magnoliopsida; order Lamiales; family Oleaceae; genus Olea; species Olea europaea. The sequence goes on along the minus strand of NC_036242.1, from coordinate 21,253,197 downwards.
ATCCCGTAATGAGTCTGAAAATGAACACAAAAACATAAGTAAAAAAAAAAATTGATTTCTCCAGGTCTCCGTGCACGGAGTCCTTGGGCCTCAGTGTACAGAGGCCTCTTATTTTTTTTTTTTAAATAAAAACTAATACCTCTTTATACTATATAAACTAACTACAATGATATATATAATAATTTCAGATAATATTTAATTTTATAGTAATAAATATATACAAAAAAATTTACTTTAAAATATTTTATTATATTGTAAGAAACTGCTGCAACACGTAATTTCCATACCTCCCACAACTCCATGCTCAATCACTCTTATATAAATATATATAGTAGGAATATAAGAAAAAAAATATCTTTTATATAAAAAAAATAAAAATATATTTTACAAAAAGTTATTTTTAAGTAAAAAATTTGAAGAAAAAAGAATTAAAAAGAATTTTAATTTTTGTTGTTCACATTATAATTTTTTTTTTCAATTTATAATTCTTTTCTCTTAATAATTCCAAACAGAAACTTAGATTTGAGAATTTTTTTGTGTAGTTTTACGTTATAAATAATAGTTTTTTCAATTTAGAATTCTTTTTAATTTTTTTCTTCAAAATTTTTATTATTAATCAGTATTTTTTAATAGTTTGAGATAAAATTTAATTTTCTAATAATAATTCAATATATAAAATGATGAAAAAAAACATATTCACTCCGTGCATGGAGAAATTTTTTTTCGTCATACCATATAATTTTTTTGAGCAAAATGATGCATTAAGAAAATTGTTGCGAAAAAAGAATAAATAGCAATAAAATAATTAATTTTTTTAAAAAATGACGTATACGTATTTTTAACACATACGTTTAATCTCCGTTTAACTATTTTCGATATTTATTTAGATCATCTGATATATCTACGATATAGTTCTGAAAATGAGTTTCGAGAGAATGTAAAATATTTATCGAGTCGACTATCGTACAATCGTCGACGAATTTTTAAAGTTAACTTTTTATCAAAAATTTTGAAATAGTAATAAAATAATTGATTTTTTTAAGAAAAAAATGACTTATGCGTATTTTTTAACACATACGTTTAATGTCCGTTTAACTATTTTTGATATCTATTTAGATCATTCGATATTTCTACGATATCGTTTTTAAAATGAGTTTCGAGAGAATGTAAAATATTTATCAATTCGACTATCGTACAATTGTCGATAAATTTTTAAAATTAGCTTGTTATTGAAAATTTCGAAATATAGTTTGAAAATGCCTACTTTGACGTCTCATAACATTTGCTACGATTGACCATTTCACGCACCGTTAATGATGTGCAATACTATGCCGCGAGTACTTCAAAACGATATTAAGAATGTAATATTTCGATTTTATTTGATATTCCGTAATGAGTCTGAAAATCAACACAAAAACATAAGTAAAAAAAAAAACAAATTATTCATAGTCTCCGTGCACGTAGCCTTCCATTTTTTTTTTCTCCTTTCCTCTGTGCATGGAGACTAATGTAGTCTCCGTACACGGAGGCTTTTGCTCCGTGCAAGGAGAGATTACTTTTTTATTTTATTATTTTTTTCAATGTAAAATTCTCTTTAATTCTTTTCTCTTCAAATTTTTTACCTACAAGTAATATGTTGTAAAAAAAAATTCTGTCGCATATTATCTCTATTTTTTTTTTATACAAAAATGATTTTTTTCTTATATCTCTACTATATATATCTATATCGGAGTAGGGAAGGAATGAAAATTGCGTGTTCCAATAAATTTGGATGTAGTGTAGAATAAAATAAAATATATATCAAGCAAACGACGTCGTTTTTTGCTCCCAACTAAAAAAAAAAAGTTATAGTAAAGATAAATCAAGACACTGTTATTTTTTACAGTGTCCTCACATTCCCCTTTCTTATATAGTAGGGATACTTCGATTTTACGTTATATCCGTATCTTTTAGCGAATAGAGAAAAGTGCTTATAGGTGGCACAATCATTGTAGGACACAAGTGGTGATTGGATTTGGCTGTGGGGAAGTCACCAACTGCACCATTAAAATCATTATTCATTCCTACGAGTTTTAGCTGGGATTGTGCCCACACATTAGGTGAGTTGTGGCGTTCATCGTAAAGTTAGTTTTAATTGCAATTATTTTACCATGATTATTTTGACTTTTTTCTACCTCAGTCAATTCATATTGTATTAATTTTGATTACATTCTTTTAATAATTTGCAATCACTAACTATCGCAATCGTTCTACGTGACATACATGTGACGATTAGTAATTTAATATATAAGACAATAAAAAAATTACCACGTCAATACATTGAGTCACAAACAGCCACGTGAGATGCGACGTAAAACGATTACCGCAGTGAACAATTATAAATAATATTACTCTTTTCATAGATGTCAAAACGTATACGACCATTGAAAGATACCGTTCAATCAAGACACGACATCGTTACACGGACAGATAGTTCACCAAACGTAAGAAGAAAGAACAAAACTTGAGTAGAAAAAGTTAGTTGTGCCAATAACGCTCATTTTATTGCTTCAAACGTAATGGAAAGATCGAATCAAACTTAAGAAAGGCCTAAGTATAAACTATTTCAGAGTCAGCGAGTCCATTCCATCTTCGGCATTTTTATTTAACCTGTTTGTATATTTATATTTTATAGGTGTCAAGTGAAAAACACATTATAAAAGAAAAATAAAATAAAATGAAAATGGAAAAAAAAAAAAGGGCAAAAGAGGCCGAGTCGACTCGATGTGGACTCGTAAATTGCGTTCCTCATCTCTCCCTTACCACTTTCTGTCCAGTGCCAGTTGCGAGAAGCAGCGCTCTTCGGAACAACCAAATCCCTGAGAAAAAAAGCTGTCACTTAACGACAGTCCATCTGAACGTTCACGTGTCGCTCATGCAAATCCATCTAACCCTGACCGTCGCCCCATCACAATTTCCGTGGACCCTCACCAGCTGATTACCACCTCATTGAAAAATCAGCTCACATTATTATTGTTTTAGGAAAATTGCAACATTGATCCCAACCTATTCTCCCAATAACATATTAATCTCAAACTCTAAAAAAGAGCAAGATAATCTCAACATTTCATATTGCTGCACGACTAACAATGAAGAGCGAGCAGATAAAGGTGTGAAATACTGCTCGAACCTATGGTCAATTGGTTCTCCTTGAAATGCGTTGAGACATTATAGTTAACTAAACGTTTGAAAGTGAAATTATGCCTATGTTTGGCCCTCATTTTTCTAAAAATTCATTTTCGATTATATATTTCTTTCATAAAACAATTTTACAAGCAAACCAAAAGTTTTATCTTATTTTTTAACCATACAATCCCAAATAAAATACTGTTTCAAAATGCATTTTGACCAAAAAATGACACTCAAACAGGATATGTTTCGATACCAAGTTTCCATATTGATGCAAACTTTGAATATTATAAATTAGCTACAACAAATTTATCTAAATTTTCATTAAATTGTCACGTAGTTTTCATAAAAATACGTTTTACCTTAAAAGTTTAAATGTCTCTCCAAGTTGAGAATACAAATTATCTTTGCATTTATAAAGTTGAATATATGAGTAACATAAGGTGATTTATATAGATCTAGACAGTTTTAGCTGTTTGGAGTCAATTGTGGAACTCATAATGAAAATTTAATGACCAAATTGCTATAAAGGTGATAAATTAAGAGCCAATAGTGAATTTTTTTATTATTTATCCTTTTACCCCTAAAAGTTTTTCTCTCTTTCTTCATTAGGTAAAATAAATTCCCTGCGCCATTTCACTTTCCTTTCGCCACAGACTCTTTTGCTTTACTCGGTAAGTTTTACTCCCCCTTTCCTTCATTGTCAGGTAAAATTTCATTTTCCTTTTCATTTTTCCACCCTTTCTATTTTTAATTGATTATCTCAAACCAATTCTTTTTGCTGCTAGAATGAGGAGAAATGATGTTCCGTTGCGAATTAATAAATGAAGTTCAGGAAAAAGTAGTTGAGTTATTAATTTACATTTTTGGAGAAGCAGCGAAGGATTTTCGTCAACAGAGTCGTACATTATTTGCTGAAACTTTCCAAATCTGTATAAAGAATTGAAAAATTTCTGTATTGGAAATGGTAAAAAAAATGCTTTTTCTTCACGTCTTTTTTGTCTCCCTTTCTTGCTTTACTTTTGTTTTAATTTTTTGGTGTTTCCACGTCGTTGAGAACTGTAAAGACGACGTGCAAAGTCATTTTGTTAATGGAAAACTTTTACTTGCAGTCTGCTTTCGGTTGCTGATCCGACAAAAACCCTTGATGGGGGACCATAACTTGCTCCATCAACCACCATGAGTTTTCTGGCATAAAAATAGTATTTGTTGCGCACCATAACCAGTATTAGTCAGTCAGATTACTTTCTTTCTAGACAAGCCAATGGTAATATTTTATATATATATAATTTTATTTTTATACTGATTATTTTCCCATAAGGATGTGTAGTGAGTTCAGTTTAATGATTATTTTTTTCTTTTTTCGTTGTTAGGTGAAAAATGTCTTCTGACTTTGAATTTTTTTATACTTACTTATATAAGATTTAAGATCAAGGTATGAATTTCTTTTGTACATTTTTCGAAGGGTTCTATTAGTGGGTCTCTTAGTCATTCACCCTCAGATTTTAATAGTTTGCTATTGGAAGTGAGCAGGTGGAAGATTTCGATTAATCAAAGTTAGGGAAAAGGCGAAGAAACAGTTAGCCAAGAGGTAAAAGTGTTGAATTGAGCTTTCAGTAGCTACTTTATGGGATTAAAAACTATTATATGATAGGAGAGGAGTAAATAATAAATTGTAAATCTTTATCTTCTCTTGTTCTGGAAATTTTTGCACTAAAGTGGGCAGGTGAAAAGTCAAAGAGTTGTTGTAGGAGGTTAGGGAACATTTTTTCACCTTTCTCCTTTTGTAGAATGCTAAGGCTTTAATGATTGATTTGGTATAAAATGCTTACCAAAGTAAAGCTGTTATTATTTATTTTCTGTCTATTTATTGATGGTGAAGATTCTGTGTGGCAAGCTGCTTTGAAGTCATGGCTGGAAAATTGTTGCACATATGAATTATTGACGAGGCTCTAAGGATCTGTACTATGAAAACTTTGGGATTGGTAGCAGTAAAGAATGAGTTAGTTGTTTTGCTTTCAGATGTTTAGACTTGTACCCTTTTGCTGTTTAGTTGTGCTTACTTCCAAGGTTAAAAGGTTCGTTGTGTTCTATTTTTAATGAGACTATCTGAAGACGGTACTGTGAAAGTCTTTGGATTATTTGGGGTGAAGCATGAGTATAGTTGTTTGCTTTCAGATGTTTAAGAATTGTACCCTTTATTGTTTCATTTTGCTTGAGTATTTACTCTTAGTTAATTGGATAATAATTGATTTTCCTCTTTGCAGTTTCTTCAAATTTCTGGTACTACCTCGAATTGTGGAATTTGGGTTGAGTTTTTACTTTCTGTTAATTGGATAATAATTAATTTTCCTCTTTGTGGATTCATCAAATTTCTGAAATGCTGGGGACGTACTCAGAGCCACTCCGTGGGTGATAATCATAGTTAAAATTCATTCTTTATTTGCTCAAAACTTAGTGTATGTCTACTCTTGGTGTTATGGATGGTTCTAATTTTTTCTTCCCATATTTTTAATGCGATTTTATGTGAAATTACACTATAAACTTCATTTCGTTTGAGCACATTATGAGCGGTCATAATGTTATTGGTTGCAGGACCAGTTCCCAGTTTCTTAAGCGTTTCATGTAAGAGGAAAATTGAGTGACCCTGCTTAAGGAGTTACCTTTTTTAGATGGAGTTCGATTCAAAGTGGGACTTGGAAACCATTACAACGTTCAATTCAAAAACGAGTGGAAGTCTGAGAAAGATGCAGTCGGCAGACTGGATGATTGGAGATGATGGGGAAATTGATGTTGGCTCCTTTAATTTGTCGACGGATGGTGGGAATTGCAGTACATCTGGCTCTTATGCTGGGCGTGGTTCTTCAACTAAAAGCACGATTTCGGCTTCTACCGACTCCTCCCTGAAGGATGGGATGAAACTGCTAGGTTCTGAGTTTGAGGCATTTGAGGGATCTGCAAATTTTATCAAGAAAATGGAAATGTCCCGATCTGAGGTGTCTGGAACTTCTCCACCTCTGGAGGGTTCTGTTGGCTCTGGTGAGCCATGGATTAGTTTGAAACTCAGAAAGCAGACTTACTTTGAGAACAGCAGTGCTGGGAGCCATGTTAAGAGCGTAACCACTTCTGTAGTGCCTACTTCATCTACAACTACAATGAAGAAAACTAAATTATCTGGTCAAATTGTGCCTATTCCATACTGTCAAGTAGAAGGCTGTGACATTGATCTTTCAGCAGCTAAAGAATATCATCGAAAGCATAAAGTTTGTGATGGCCATTCTAAGAGCCCAAGGGTTATTGTAGGAGGCCTTGAACATCGGTTTTGCCAACAGTGTAGCAGGTAATGATCATTGGAAAGACCCTGGTTGATAAATATACACAACCTGCAGTTTTATTTTTAGTAATTTTGCTTATTAAATCTGTGGCCTCAGTCTAGCTGTAGTAACTTCCAGTACGACTTGACAGTCATCATCATTTGTTATTTTTCTGCTAATTTGTACATCATGATATATCCGTGGCTTCTTTTTTATCCATGAAGGTTCCACAGTTTGTCCGAATTCGACGAAAAGAAGCGTAGCTGTCGAAGGAGGCTTTCAGACCACAATGCACGGCGTCGCAAACCACAACGGCAAACTATTGAGTTTAACTCATCAAGGCTGTCGTCACAACTCTATGGTACATTATTCATGTCATACACCGGCTTATTTTTATGATTGTCAGCCTGTAGCTCACCTTACTATTGGAACATGCCAAGTCTAGCACTGTGCAATGATCATTGATATAATCTGTGCACATAAATGTATAGAGTTGTTTGTTTCAAATTGTCTGATTCTTACAATTAATAAACTCTCTTGTATTGAGATTGCAACTGCTATTTTATCTTGTCACATTTTGTGGTATGATAAACTTCTTCATAATTATATTTTCCTAAAGTCATCATTTGACTTCACACATAAAATAAGGTTACTTGCTAAATTTGAGCAAAAATATTTCTGGAAGCAATTAATCAAAAGATTTAAAGACCGATGCCCGCGAGAAAGATTTAATTAAGACTGTTGGCTTTTTAGTTGTGCTTTCATTTGTCTTGCCTGAGGTCAGAAGATTCAGGATCCATGTATATCGATGCCCCTGGACTTCCTCTGACTTCCAAACTATAAATCCCTCTGTTTAGCCCCTGTTTGATGAATATTAAAATCAGATTTTTACTGGCTTTTGATAGAAGTTGATGAAATGTGTGGTTGAAAAGTTGTGGGTCCCATAATAAATTTAATTGTTAACTTTGACTTAATATTTTAATTTCCACCAAACATGGGCTTATTGTTTGATGGACTAAATATCTGGTTCACGGTTCAGTTATTCCTTTTCCAGCTGAGCTCCTTTCCTGCCCTCTCCAGTTTCCATCACACTCATTTGAGATTTTATGCCAGACCCATTGATTATGTTTGGTCTAATGTAATTTTTACACGTATCAGATGGCAGGCAACAGATGAATTTTCTGGTGAACAATGCTCCCCTTATTAACCCTATAACTACTGAAAATTCGACCTGGGATAGCTCATGCTCCTCCAAGTTTACACTTACAAGGGACTATCCTGTTAAGTCTAGAAGAGCTGAAGGCATTGATGGGGAAATGCATATGCCTGGAACTAAGCTGCCACATGGCGTCAATATTCACGGTGGCCTCTTGGCATGCAAGGACTACACTTCCGAGTTTTTCAACTCAGGTTTGTTTCACCCCTTGCAGCATTGACACAAAATGATAACTAAATTCTCCAAGCAGTGAATATCAATTTAGCTTTTGCTCAAGTGTTCATACTGTTGGATAAACCCTACAGCCAGCCAAGTTTTTCTAGTGGGTTTGTAACTTGGAAACTTGTATGTTGATTTGATTCTTGTAAAAAAGATGAGCTAATTTCATGCGGATTCTAAAACTTTAACTGTTAATATAAAGCTACTCATTTTCCAATTCAAGTGTTCAGATCTTTCTATTTTTTCGTTTACGGGTTTCAGGGGACCCACAATCTTGTCCCACACAGATGCAGCACCGGATTACCGTTGTGCTCTCTCTCTTCTGTCAAGTAATTCCTGGGCATCCAGTCCAGATTCAATTCCACCACACCGTCCTATGCATGAAAATAACCCTGGCATGGCTCAGCATGTAAACCATTCAAGCCCAGGAGGCATGCCTCTCACTTCATCGGAATTCTGGTTGACTGGACAGCAGTCTACCCATCCCCAATCCTATGCCATGGCTGCAAACAGTAACTTCCAGGACATCCAGGTTTTCAAATCACCTTATGAGGCTGCTGATATCTATTCAAATGCGTTAAACTGAGCATTTGACAGTAATCTATTCTATTGTCGCCATCGTTCCAAATTGTGGTTTTAAGGTTCGTAAGGTTTTATGCTCCTCGAGCAACCTTAGTAGTTCTGAAATGAACAAAACATGCTAGAGTTTTGAGATTTTCTTTCCCTTTTTTTTCTTTTTTTTCTGAGGTTATCAATCAAATTGTGTTGTCTTAATGATACAGAATGCAGAATGCTTTTGACTCTTCAGAATTCTGATAAATATTTTGTCATCTGTTGGTAACCTGGACAATATTTATTGAAGCAGTGTTGTTTTCAGATCCAAGCTTGTGTTGACCCAGCACCATGTGACAATGTAACCCTTTCTATTTTATGTTATGATCTTTGAATTGTTCTCTGAAAATAATATAGTGACAATGGAACTTGAAAATTGATGGACACGTAGCTAGGAAATGTTAAAGCTTTAGCGTCGTACTCAAAATTTGGTAGCCTAAGACGATACAATTAGGAATATCAAAATCAAGAGCCGTAAGTTATAAGCTAGCCCTTATTACCTCCTATTTTGTATGCGACTCATGTAAAGTGAAACGCGTATTTACCGAATCAAATTGGCCAATGCCAAGAGAGGAATGAGCAAATCTCTCGTATGGTACGGGGATATTTTCTTGTACGGATTTTAAACTCTCATATGGGTTTGAATTAAGATTAGTATAAATAAAATGTAATCTTACTATCATCAATTCGCTCTTTGTGAACGTAAGCATATAGTCGAATCATGTTAAATACTCGTGTTGATTTCTCTCTCACTTCTCTATTATTGTGTATAAAATTCAACACCTCTCGACCATGCGATTAACTCGTTTTGATATGCTGTGTCTTATAGATCTAGGACTGCCATTAGCAAGCCTGGTCACTATTGAGTATCATTTGATTTCTGATTTCTGGGGTGGTTCTCTCTTTCGGTCAAGCCATCAAGGTAGACCTTCAACCTAGTTCCGAGTCTGTGTGAGTTCATCTCAAACAATAGCGAGCCTTTTTGGTTGGGAAGATGCAGATAAAATATCCATAGGCAGAATGTAGATTTGTAACTAACAGGTTCTTGGGATCTTCTGTAGATAATAGTGCAGTGACGTCATATGCAAATTTTAATTTCATTTTTCTTCTTCGGCCTATCCGTACTAAACCTGCAACAAATGCTCTGGTCGAGCCAGAAGTCAAATTATTTGTGGGCAAGATCTTCAAAATAATTTTGACAAATTTATTTTATGTAGCTTCATCTTCCAAAATTAAGGATCACAAATAGAAGGCTAAAAAACGATACAATTTTAACTTCTTTTTTTTTTTTTTTTTTTTT
>NC_036242.1:21237559-21243347 GCF_002742605.1 Olea europaea var. sylvestris | reverse complement strand
TTTTGGGGGGGGGGGGGGGGGGGGGGGGGGCACAATTAGGCTGGGCAAAACAAATTCAAACCGCTCAAACTTGTTGAAAAAATAAATTTGAGATCGGGTTGGGTTGGGTTGGGTCGGGTCTCGAGATATGAATTAAAATCCAATTCAACCTCTCAATCGAATCCCATGATTTAAAAAATTTTAATACTAAAATGGAAAAATCTAAATAGTGGAGATGAGAGAAGAACTTAGAATGTACAAACGTCCCCCCTTTTTTTATATAGCTAGCTGGTATGAATAATATGTACAAATGCAAAATAATTTGACGATAAACTAAAAATTAAGGATGTGATAATGAAATGAATAAATTCCCAAAAAATTATAGAATGAAAATGCTCCATAGTTTCAAATTTATTTATAAAATTAATTTTCAGAAATAATTCCTTATGTAGATTAAAAATAACAGAGATTTCCATGTGGTTTTAAACTTTAAAATTGTTCAAATTCAACAAAAATAATTTGTGAAATGGGCCAAAGACCAAAGCGAACAATTCAAATCAACCTAAGTTTAATCGGGTTAGGTTGGGTTTAAACTAACAATTGGGTTGGATTGGTTTGATTTTAGATTAAGTGGAAATTACATAATTTTAGGGGTTTAAAGATGAAAATTTAAAATTTAGAGATGAAGTTGAAAACCCAAGAATGACTAACCGGGGGGGGGGGGGGGGGGGTGGGTNGGGGGGGGGGGGGGGGGGGGGGGGAATTGGTTATTAAAACTTTTTCGAAAAATAATTCTAGATATATCTATTGCACAAATATGAAATTAAATAATGAAGATAATGTAAAGCTAATAAGTAAAAGGGATAGAGATTGCAAACGATTTAATAGGAGGTTCGATCCAACTCAACCGATCAACATTTGTTATGATCAAAATATTGATGATTAAGTTGACCATATGCCAACAATTTTTCCCTTTTTGATTATGACAAACAAGATGATTTGCAAGATAAATTTAACAATTTATATCAAGGAATATACATTAAAAAATTATCATTTAATCTATTCCCCATATCCTTTACAAATCATGACCATATATTAAAGGCATATATTTTATGTTCAATCATGCATAATCATCTCACCATATTTCCCCCTTTTGGCATAAGCAAAAAGATATAGCATTTAAGAGCAATATAAAATCATACAATATTTCCCCTTAATTTAACACACAAAGCATAAAAATAATTTAGACGTCAACATAAGCAAATTTAAAATAGTAATTAATAGTTTAGACCCACATAAGGAGTACAATGCAAATGCATAAAATTATATTTAAGACTCCGAAGGAGGTGGTGGCGGGAAAAGTGCATCAAACCGAGCATAAAAGGCATTTTGCTGAGCTTGCATGGCTTCCTGCTGAGCAGTGTAATAAGCATAGAAAGTATCTTGCTGAGCCTGCATCGTCGTTTGATGAGCTTGTATTGTGTCTTGCTGAACTTGCAATTGGTGAAAAATCTCACCAAGCCCGTCGATAGATGAAGTAAGAGAGTCAAGCCGTCCATTGAGAAGATTGTAGTGATCCTCGATAAAAGTAAAATGACCGGAAGGTGGAGGAACACTTGATCCCGGAATGTCATGTGGAGGGCTGGGAACGAGTGGTGTGTCGTCGGCCTGATCATCTTCCTCTTCCTCATTTCCTTCGAAGGGTAAGGTTGAAGGGCCTGAATCCAGATCAAACCCTTAGTACGGGCCACCCATTGCCCATGCTCCTTGACAATTTTCATTTGTTTAAAAGTATGAATGTTGATAGAGTCAGTAGGACGGAGAGAAATGGAGACTTCGTCATTTAGAGGAATTTCAAAATATTTAAAGATCTTAGTGAGTAGTATGCCAAATGGTAAGGCTTTTATGCGAGTGGCGGAATGGACTATTTTCATGTGACCAATAACAATAATTGGAAAGTCTAATTTTCGTCCGACTAAGAATGAGTCAAGAAGGAATAAATCGAAGTGAGTTACTTCATCGAGATGACCTTTCCTAGGTAGAATAATATGGACGATGATGTTGTGTAAAACCTTACAAGGTAAATTTAATTGATTTGAACTAAGTTTTATCGAGTGTTCAAAATTCTTTCCGGTCACTCTACGACATGCAACAATAGGATTAGAACCTTCAAAGGTAGGATGAGCCATATGACAACACACTTGATTTGAACAATCTTCTAACTCAAGAAGAGAACGTAGAAGGGCATGGGTAACGGTAATTCGTTTACCTTTGAGAAAACAAGAAATACTACCCGGACGAGGAATATAAACCACGTTTTTGTAAAATTCTTGTATAAGCTTAGGATAAGCATTTTCTTCCATGGATGCAACGGAAGTCCAACCCATGCTTTCAAAGAACTTTGCTATATGAAATGCAGGTGCTTGAAGTGTAAAATCGTCAAAATCTACAGTCTTACCTATAAGAATGGGAGATTTATCAAAGTGATTTTCTGGCACTTCGGGTTCGTCCTCTGATGAAGGAGTTGGTAGCCTCTCCCTCCTTGGCTTCTTTCCCGGCATTTTTACTCTAGGCATGATGATTTAAATGTGGAAAAACAATTTATAACCCGGTCGACCGTGTGAAAAGAGAGAAAGATGAGTTAGAGTTGGAAAGAAATGGGGATTTTAAGAGTTTGAAAAAGAATAAGTGATGGGTTTTGCGAATGTTGTGGAAATTTTAAGAAAAAGTTGTAGATCTAGGTAGATTTGAGGTAGATCTAAGAGGAAGAAGAAGAGAAGTGAGAAAAAATGGAGGAGAAATGAAGAAAAAAGGATTTTAAAAACCGAAAAACCCATCGGTCCGGTCGATCGGACGTCAATTTTTTTTTTGGTGGCTCAAAGACTCTAGTTTTTTGGTAAACCTGTTCCGGTTGACCGAAAGTCATCTGACCAAATTTTTTTTTATTTTTATTTTTTTGGGCTCAAAAACTCTGGTTGTCTGGTAGACCTGTTCCGGTCGATGGGAAGTCATTCGGCCAACTTTTTTTATTTTTTATATGGAATGCAAAAACATTAGTGATAAAAATTTTAACTTATATTACTTCACTTTCGTTAATAATTCCTAGACCTCTTCTAATATGAGAGAATTGGTCATGTGCTAGAGGCTTGGTAAAAATATCGGCTAATTGGTCATCGATTTTGATAAATTCTAATTCAATATCTCCCTTTTGTAGATGATCACGAAGAGAGTGGTGACGAATTTCAATATGTTTAGTTCGTGAATGCAAGATGGGATTGTTAGATAAGTTAATAGCACTAGTGTTATCACATAAGATAGGCACATAATTATAAGATATGTGATAGTCACAAATGATTTATTTCATCCAAAGTGTTTGTGCACAACAACTTGCGGCCGAAATGTATTTCGCCTCGAAGGTGATAAAGTAACGAAATTTTTTTTCTTGCTTGACCATGACACAAGTGCAAAGCCTAGAAAGTGACAATTTCCGCTAGTGCTTTTGCTATCAACATTACATCCGGCCCAATCGGCGTCCAAATAACTAATTATATCAATGTGAGTACCCTTTGGATACCAAAGTTCTAAGGTTTTAGTTCCACTAAGATAACGAAAAATTCTTTTTACGGCACGTAGATGTGATTCCTTAAGATTAGATTGAAATCTAGCACATAAGCATACACTAAACATAATATCAGGTCTACTAGCAGTTAAATAAAGAAGGGATCCGATCATACCTCGATATTTTGTGATATCAACCGAAGTGCCATGCTCATCTTTGTCAAGCTTTAAAGTTGTGCTCATCCGTGTGTTCATGGACTTAATGTCATGCATATCAAATTTTTTGAGCATTTCTAATATGTACTTATTTTGGTTTATTAAAATTCCGTCTTTTGTTTGTTTAATTTGAAGGCCAAGGAAAAATTTCAATTCTCCCATCATACTCATTTCAAATTCTTTACTCATGCAATTTGAAAATTCTTCTCAAAAACTAATATTTTAGCGCCAAATATAATGTCGTCAACATAAATTTGAACGATAAGCATATCCTCCTTATGAGTTTTTATGAAATGTGTAGTATCTGCTTTTCCAATAGAAAAACTATTTGAAAGTAGAAATTTGCTTAAACGTTCATACCAAGCTCTTGGAGCTTATTTTAAGCCGTAGAGAACTTTTCTAAATTTAAAAACATGATCCGGATACTTATGATTTTTAAAATCGGGAGATTGCTCAACAAAAACTTCTTCTTGAATAAATCCATTTAAGAATGCACTTTTCATATCCATTTGATAAAGTGTAAAACCTTTAAAGCATGCAAATGCAAGAGCATATGAATGGATTCTCGTCTTGCTACGGGTGCAAATGTTTTTTCAAAATCGATACCTTCTTTCTTGATTTTAACCTTGGGCCACTAATTTAGCCTTGTTACGTACAATTATTCCATTTTCATCTCTTTTGTTTCTAAAGACCCATATGGTACCAATAACGGTTTGATAATTTGGTCTAGCGACGAGGTCCCAAACATGATTTTTTTCAAATTGATTTAATTCTTCTTGCATCGCTACAATTCAAAACGCATCAAACTCTGTTTCTTTAAAATTTTTAGGTTCGATTTGAGAAATAAATGCACAACTACCAAAATGATTTTAATAAGAAGTTCTACTAGTAATACCTTCCGATGGATCACCAATGATAAGCTCCTTAGGATGGGATGGAACAAATCTCCATTCCTTTGGTAACGAGGGATTATTTTGTTCTTCGATTTGTCTTTCCTCATTTTCTTGAGCATTTGATTTCTCCTTTTCTTCATTTGGTGCCTCCTTATTTTGGTCTTGAATTTTTATTTGTTCAAAAGGAGCTTCCAATCCTATATCATCATCGCTACCTTTCTCTCGATCAAAAGAGTTAGTCTCGTCAAAAGTAACATGCATAGATTCTTCAACGACTAGAGTTTGTTTGTTAAGCACTCTATAAGCTTGGCTAGTTAATGAATATCCTAGGAAAATTTCAACATCGGATTTGGAGTCGAATTTTCCTAAATTGTCTTTTGAGTTTTAAATAATACATTTACATTCAAAAACTTTGAAATAATTAATATTTGGAATTCTATTTTTCCAAAGTTCGTAAGGTGTTTTAGTTTCTTTTTGCTCACTAAAATTCTATTGATGACGTAGCAAGCGGTATTAACGGCCTTGCCCCAAAAGTGCTTAAGCAAATTATTTTCATTTAACATGGTCTGAGCCATTTCTTGCAATGTGAAATTCTTCCGATCTACTACACCATTTTTTTGAGGTGTTCTAGGAGCCGAAAAGTTATGTTCATATCCATGTTCTTTACAAAAATCATCAAAATCAACATTATCAAATTCTCCACCATGGTCACTTCAAATTATTGTAATATAATAACCTTTTTCATTTTCAACTTTTTTACAAAAATGTTTAAAAACTTTCAAGGCTTCTTCTTTTAAACTTAAAAATATGACTCAAGTGAATCTTGAAAAATTGCTGACTATAACAAAGGCTTAGTGTTTACCACCTAACCTAGTCGTCCTAGAAGGTCCAAAAAGATCCATGTGGAGAAGTTGTAAAGGTTTTATAGTTGAAGAATAAAGTTTAGGTTTGAAAGAATTTTTTACTTGACAAGCATCACAAATCTTATCTTTTTCAAATTTTAAATTTGGCAAACCCTTTACAAAATAATTTTTAGAAATTCTTGAAAGAAGATCCGTACTTGCATGCCCAAGTCTTCTATGCCATAGCCACGATTCTTCTCTCAAGCTAAGTAAACAAGTTTCATCATCTTCAAATTCAAT
>NC_036242.1:21225435-21233396 GCF_002742605.1 Olea europaea var. sylvestris | reverse complement strand
AAGGTTTTTCAGAAGATCAAACTTGGAATAATCATGCTTCTAATAGAAATGCCGATTCCTTTACCGAACGAGTGATATACCCTGAGCCAAGTGGAAAGCATAGGAAAATGGATTCTTCTCGAATTCCTTCAAAGATGCTTTTTTGGAAGGAGAAAATCATAAAATGTTAAAATCAAATTGGAATTCACTTGTTCTGTGACATCCTGCAATGGCATTAATGAGTTGGGAGATCGAAAAAAAGTGATTTCCAAATAAGAGGACTAGCGATTGATGCCTCAGCTTCCCGGGGTGTTCAATTTAGATAGTCAACTTGGTATGGTATGTCTAATTTTTTTGGTCAGAATCTCCATAGCAATGTCTTTTTAGATTCTCCGACACCACTTCTCACAACACTAAGTCCTTCAAGCCCACAAACTATGTCATCTTGCTAACGATCCTCTGTAACAGAGTAAGCAAGCTGAAAAAAGTCTCAAGTCTAGACAAACTTTTTCAAACATGGGGAACATATAATAGTTGCTAGACAAACACAATAGGTCAACTTTTTTGGGATAGATTGACACAACCTATGTTAAGCGTAGCATACCATTTGCTAGTACTTACGGTTGTTTTTTGAAAATATTCCTATCAATTTGAGAGTCATAGAAGAATCATTAACACGTTTGGTTGTTCTGAGATTGAAAGATTGGTCTTAGGAAAATTATATATCTACATACAAAATTATTTTATTAGATGAATTGTGGTTAAATTGAGTTTGAGAAAAAGTTGTTCTCAAATAAGCTGTGCCAGATAATAATAAAAAAAAAAACGAAGAAGAAGAAGAAGAAGAAGAAGGAAATCACTCGAATTTTTTGAGCAAGGACATCTCCCTTTGGATCATTAGACTATCTCCAACCTTGTACCAAAATTTGCACCATTTTATACCAAATTTTGTACCAAACTAAAAATCATCTCCAATAAATTACACCAAAAATTGCACCAAATGAACATTGTTTAATCATTTTCTTCATTTCTTTATTCTCAACAATTTATATAGCTAAAAATTTATTTATTTATTTAATTTACTACTAAATAAATAACTGCATACATAATTACCTTTTCTTTACGAAAATATTAGATTATTTAATTAATTTTAAAAATGTAGTACAATTAATAAAGGTACCACAACTAAGAAAACATTAATTCATGTTATGAAATTTAACATAGTACATTTCAAATCCCGAAATTATTATACAACAAAGTCGATTTAGTGTCGTAATTTAATTATCGAAATTCATGTATTCGTCTCATCCGTTAGATTATATTTCATTAAGATCCGAACCAATCAATGTAGTCCCACAAATCTTATCCTATCAAATTGAAGATAGGTATCCAGGATAAACAATCTCACCCGTTAGATTGGATTTCATTAAAATCTAAACAATCAATGCAGCATCACGAATCTTATTCTTTCATATTGAAGATATGATATTTGGTATAAACTATCTCAACCACTGGATTGGATTTTATCAAGATTTGAACCAATCAATCCAATCCCACAAATCTTATCCTACCTACTCTTTCATCTATAAAATATCATGCCATCTTCCACTAGATCTCACCTACAACTTCTCCCAATCTTTAACTTCAATTTTTCATTAATCCCACAACAATGAGTTCTGCTCCACGAATTTCTTCATACTCACATGCAATTTTGTTTCAATTTTAAATAATCATGTTTGTAGCATTTTAAAACTTTTTGAGCACTTTTATTTTAAGTCATTCCTCGATTATTATAGATTACACGATTAAAGTTTATTACAAAAAAATAAAAATAAAAAATTAACTATTAAAATTTATTAAATATGTAAAATGACACAAATACCTTGATATCAATTGGTAAGAAATGAAAAGAGGTCAAAAAGGACTTTTACCAAATTTGGTGCAAAATGGTGCGAGTGAATATGGTGCAACACTATTCACTTGCACCACCAAATGAACAGTGTTCAATCATTTTATTTATTTTTTATTCTTAACAATTTATATAGCTAAAAAATTATTTATTTATTTAATTTACTACTACATAAATTACTGCGTACATAATTACCTTCTCTTTACGAAAATATTAAATTATTTAATAAATTTTGAAAATATAGTACAATTAATAAAAGTACCACAACTAAGAAAATATTAAATCATGTTATGAAATTCAACGTAGTACATTCCGAATCCCAAAATTATGATACAACAAAATCGACCTAGTGTCATAATTTAATTATCGAAATTCATATATTCATTTCATCGGTTAGATTAGATTTCATTAAGATCTGAACCAATCAATACAACCCCACAAATCTTAACCTGTCATATTAAAGATATGATATCTGGATAAACTATCTCAATCATTAGATTGGATTTTATCAATATCTGAACCAATCAATGTAATCCCGCAAAATCTTATCTTGCCTACACTTTCATCTGTAAAATAGCATGCCATCTTCTATTGAATCTCACCTTCAATTTCTTCCAATCTTTAACTTTGATTTCTCATTAACCCCACGATAATGAGTTCCATTCCATGAATTTCTTCATACTCACGTTTTAATTTTAAATAATCATGTTTATTGAATTTAAAACTTTTTGAGCACTTTTATTCTACGTCATTCCTCAATTATTATAGATTACACGATTAAGGTTTATTACAAATAGTAGTAGTAATAGTAACAACAACAATAAAAACAATTAATTAATTAAAAATTAAAATTTATATATAATGTAAAATGATACAAATACCCTTGATATCATCTGTTAATAAATGAAAAAAATGGGCAAAAAAGACTTCTACCAAATTTGATGTAAAATGTGCAAGTGAATATGGTAGCACCATTTTGCACCAATATGGTACAAAATTTGGTGTTGGATTAGAGTGGCATTTTTTGGTGCAAAATGACGATTTGGTGTTATGGTTGGAGATGCCCTTACAACCTTTGGCACAAGAATTTAAATTAATTCTAAGAGAACCTATTTCATCTAGTAGTGCTTATTTGTCCATTTTTAGAATGACTCTAGTGCTACATTTATGTCAAGTCATTAGGGTCGTCGTTCTTTTTTATTATGGTAGGCTGAAGGGGCTAGCACGTGAATGTGAACAAGTAAGGGCTTGTTTAAAAATTTTGAATTTTGAGTTTATTTTCAATTTTTATTTTTTATTTTGAAGGTTTGTTTTAAGATTACTAAAAATTCGTTTGATTTGTCATTTCTGAAAAGTTATTTCTCAAAATGGAAAATTAGAAAATATGTTGATTATTTAGTAAAAATCGAAAATTTTATGTAAATATGTTATCATTATATATATATATAATTTTTTCTCTTTCCAAAAATAAAATAAAAAGAAATATTACATTGAGTGTAAAATATAGAAAATAAAAATAAAAACTAATGATGTGTACTAAGAATAATTGTATTTGTGTTCGCTTAATTTTTTTAGATTTGTTATGTAAATAATCATTATGAGTTTTAAACCATATTTAGTTTTAATAATTTTCAATTTTTTTTGAAATTTTTATAATTTTATTTTGGTTTTTTTAGTAATTTAGATTTTATATTTTCAATTTTCTATTATTTCAAATTTATTAATTTTATTTTCTTAAAATTCTAAACTTTTATTTGTTAGAGTTTTTATTTTTATTTAAATGCTTATTTTTCCATATTTTGACTGTTTTCAAAATTTTCGCTGAAAACACTCAAAATATCAAAAATACGTTTTGGGTTTTATGTTATGAGTTTATCATTGTTTTTGAAACTACATTTTAAGAAATAGTAAACTAAACACATTTTCAGTGTTTTGTAAAATTGAAAACAGTTTGAAGATAATAAATCAAACATACCATAAAATTTTATCAAACAAGCTTTAAGAGTATGTTTGAATGTCAATATTTTAATGAAAAATGTCGTTTTTTTCATTCAAATTTCCACTTTTACAATGTTTGATTAAAAAACATTTTTTTTTCAATGAAAAACGTTTTCATGCTTTTGGTCACGTAATCATATTTTTCTTAAAACAAGTAAAATATTTTGTTTAGGGGGAGTATGATTTTATTTTCCACGAAATTCAAAATTTTCCAAAATTCTACTTTATAAACTCTTCTATCTACTTACGTACACACTCTCTCTCTCTCTCTCTACTAGCATACAATACCTTTGCCCTCTTTCATCTATTCACACAACAAACCAGAAAAGAAAGGAGAAGATGCCAGTGTTACGTTCTGGTAAATAAAGAGTCTATAGACCCCCTAGTGGTTTTATACTCCCTTGCTATTACGTATACTTGATGCAGCGAACGATTATGAAAGAACCTGAGGAGCTGTTAAACTACCTGTTCGTTTCCTTATCTGAAAAATAAATGGATTCTTTTTACCGATTCTCCCTACCTTTGAGAAAAGTTATCTCAATCATCTTCCTCACAATTTAGGGTGCATTTGATCTTGTTCTGTGAAGTAATTTTAATAGGCCTTTTTAACTCTATAATGGTGGCAGTACTTGATGTTCTTTAATTTTTTTGGTCAATTTGGTTCGTAGAACTCTGCTGAATTAATTTTTGCTTTCTGATGGCGATCTGTGTATTGGTGTAGTTTTTCCACCACACAATTATTTTGAACAGAATTTCTTATCGTTAAGAAATGTTTGAGATTAATAAGTTTGTTATATATTTTAATTTCTTGAAATCAAATTATTTGCACGTGATAATTCACAATAAAAAGGAGGTTGATGTACTTACTAATACTATGACTATTTAGATTAATATAAAAATATATCTCTTTGAGAGACTTTTAGACATGTCATCAACATTATTAAGTTACTTACATATTGCTTATTACTATTACCATTTTGCAAGTATTAACATTATTTCCTGGAGCTCTACTAGAGAAACAGATTATGGTTCATTGTTCTAATTTGCTAGTGTTAGTTCATCCTGTTCCAATATGGAATTATATATTCTTTTTTCCTTAATTTATGCTTAACTATTATCATTGCCATAAGACTGATTATTTTTCAGGTATTCTATCTTAATTGTCTCATAATGTCTTAGCCATTTGATTCGATAGTGTTTTGTATAAATTCTTTTGACCAATAGTTTGTAATTTGTATCTAATAGCATCATCTTCATAACTTGAACAATGTGATATAATGTATGATCATATAAAAAAAGACCAACTGACACCAAATGACTAAATTTATTATATATCTTATTTAATTATAATATCTAATTTATGTACAGATTTTTTTTTTTTTTAGAATTTTTATTTAACGTGATAGTTTGTAACATGGCTACAACAAGAAATCAACGCCGATGCCAATGACAATATTTAGGTTTATTTTGGACGATGGTCATGCAAGTGATTGTGATGTATAATGATATTAGGCGTCATGAATGACATCTCCCCTAGAGCTCCTCATGTGAATTGGGATTCTGAAAGAGAAATGATACATACACGAATGTGTGGTATGAGTGATACAACATGTCATGATCTACTTAGGATAAAAATAGGTTCGTTTCAAAGATTATGTGCTCATTTGTGAACATGGATTGGATGATAGTAAATATGTCCAAATTGAGACATATTTACTATCATTTGATTATTTGATAATTACTTTTGATTGGAATTAAGAATAATTAATTCACATATATGAGTAGAAATCAGGATTGGTGAGACTATTTCCTTTATTTGAACCAATCAATAGAATGAAATGAAATCATGGTAAGCCTCAGAGAGTTTATCAAAGAGCTAAAGGATGAGAGACACTTCACCCTGGAATTTCAACATTAAGTGCATGCATTGACCCGTCGTTGCCTTATACACCTATCCTATAGCAACTCATCTAGTATTTAGACAAGTAATTATTCGAGCCAGAGTATGAGGCTCAAAAGTACAGATGGTCGTGAAAATTCATTTCGATGGTGCAAGATTTGATAATATTGCAGCATCGCAATTCTCGGTCATAGGTAAAGCTCTCGCTCCCATCCTCCCTACCCAAACTGTCACTCATCACCAGTAGCATAAGCAGAGGAAGCATATGTGGAATCCCCTTTATAACTAGACTTGTGCAATTTCTAATCAGTGGCTTTCTAGTCAGCTGGTGATAGTACAGTGGAGTTGCTTCTAAGGCGCCTGAAGAAAAATAGGATAAAGCTCTATCACGGCTTGGATTTTTTTCTTTTATCCAAAAAAAGAAGGAAATGCACATTTGTTTGAAATAGTTCCCAAATAACTATTTTATGCTTTTGAGCACGTATAACAGAAAGCCCATATACAAAACAATAAGCACATGCCGCTAAAGCTAATGCTCAAAACTCATACCAAGGAAAGTTATTGGCTTGAAAGCATTTGGACATGAACTCCAAGTGTTTGAATAAATTTATGGAGCATAGAAGAATCACTACCTGTCAAAATAATATCTCCATTTGACTTCAGATTTGTCCTTTAGTGGTAGTTTTTAGCTAGCTTACAACTAGTCTTTTTAGGAAGCAAGCTCCTTGAAAAGCAACTTAGTACGAATAGTTCTACTTGATTCTTGAACAAGAAAGACTTCAGAGACTACAATCGAATTGAGAAAAAAAAGAGAGAGAGAGAAAGAAAGAACAGATTCCTCATTCATTAGATAGAGAAGATCACCTATGACCATAAGATACGTAGGGGTGTTAATGGGTCGAGTCGAGCCGCTCGGCCCTTACACGTATGAGCTCGGCTTGAGCTCGTGGCAAGCCGAGCTCGTGGCTTGTTTTCAATGAGCCGAGCTCTTGTTCATTTTTGACGAGTTCGACTCGACCCACGAGTTCGTGGCTCGTCCGAGCTTTAGCTTGCGAGGTCGTCCCTTTTTTTTATACTGAAAAAATAAATTAACATAAATGCATTTTAAAAAAAATAATTTAATGAAGACAATTTTTTTTTCTATCATAGTAATATTTTCTATAAAGTGTTAAATAAATATGTAATGAAGATGAATTTTTTTGAACTACATTTACAAAAAAATATATATATACAAAAAATACATTTTTTCGATTTCTTTTTAAAATATATAAAATGTAAACCATCCTCCTTTATCCGGGCTTAGGATCGGCTACATTAATTGGAAGTAGGTGGAGTTAAAAATTGTACACGAACAACTTATTGTAACGTGTATAATTTTTTAAAGAAAATTATATGTAACGATTAAAAAAAGAAATTTTGATTAATATAATTAAATCAAATATCACTTACCTGACGACATGCAATTTCGATGTATTTGTCTTGTAGTTGAAAATGAACGTCTTATCAATCCTTCACGCACATTAACATTTTCAAAACATCTTCTTTCAAGCAGCTCCTGACATCGGTCAAAACCTTTTTACCTGTACAAAAAACAGATTCCGAAGCAACAGTGCTAACCGGAGGTGTTAGCAGATCTTTCGTAATTGCAGAAACAACTGGCCAACATCTTTCATACTTTCACCAGAATTCAATTACTTCTTCTGAACTTTTTTTAATTGTTTTGTCTATGGGCATATTCTGATTGAAGTAATCAATTAATTCGATAGGCATTACATTTTGAATTGCGGCCGATATTTGATGAGATGCAGATATAAACGATATGGTACTAGATGAACACATTGCAGTTGCATCATATTTATATGTATTAATGCTTTAAAATAAATTCATTATTTCTGCATCATCTTTTTCAATTTCACCCGAAAGAGTAAGTGCAGAGAGTACCCGGCTAACATTCACTCCTATTCGTTTCGCATATAATTCATACATAATGTTTGCTCTAAATTCCTATAGGTGATAAATGTATCAAACATTAAGGCTTTGTTGATTTGATTAATTACATATTTAGTTCCCGGTAAATTATATTGGGAGTCCATTCACTACAACAAAATTGTGATTTAGCGACAAATTTTTTTGCGACATACAAAAAGTTGTCGCAATATGTGATGAAGCGCGACA
>NC_036242.1:21217133-21221741 GCF_002742605.1 Olea europaea var. sylvestris | reverse complement strand
TAGATTTTATATTGTTTAACTACAAATTGATTTTGTTGTTCGATTAATGGTAGTGTTAGCTTTAACTCGATCAAACGTATAGTCCTCGTGGGTTCGACACTCTACATATCACTTTATTACTTATTCCCAATCCCGTCCACTTGCGGGTAATCAATCGACCAAGTTTTTGACGCCGTTGCCGAAAACTATTGTCTCTAACTAGTTTTAGTTAATTTTAACTTTAATCTTTTTTTTTTTAGTTTAATTCATTAATTTAGAAATTTTTTACAGTGTTTCTTGCTTTCTTTTTCAAGACTTTATATGTGAAGTTCGAGAACTGGTAATCTTGCTCAATTTGACCCAGAAATCGAACGAATATTCAACTTTCGAAAAAGACAATAGCCTAAAACACATCAAAAATAGAAAAAAGAAAGACATGGCAAACAAAAATCCGAATCAAATAGCCAATGGGGCTAATTTAGGAGTAGCACAACCGAATATCGCTGTAGTGAATGAAAATGCAAGGGTCATGGAAGAGTATATGGTTCCACCAGTAGTGGAAAACCAGTCCAGTATCGTATATCCAGCGTTTGGTCACGTAAACTTCCACCTGAGAACAGATGTCATCAACATATTCCAAAATGCCCTACAATTTTTTAGGAAAGTTACAGAGAATCCCAACATTCATATATCAGGACATGTGCACAACAATTGAGTATTCGGGGGGTTTCAAGTGAAGCAATTAGACTAAGGCACTTTCCATACACATTGAGGGACTCAGGAAGGGATTGGTTAGACACTTGCCCACCGTTGAGCATCACAACATGGAACCAATTGAATCAGAAATTTCTTAGCAAATATTTCCCACCGAAAAGGATTGCAAATCTAAGGGATGAGATCATTACTTTTCAGCAAATGGACTCAGAATGCTATTCAGAGGCATGAGAACGATACAAGGGTTTACTTCGCTAGTGTCAACAACACGGATTGCAGAAGTGGCTTCAAGTGCAATACTTTTACATTGGTTTGAACCCGATTAGCAGCTGCATGCGATGGTTCTATCACAAAAAAGAATTGTGGACCAGGTCTACCAAATCATGGAGGACTTGGCATTTACTAGTGCATTTTGGCCTACTGAGAGAACGAGTGGAAAGAAAGCTACTAGGTATCCGAAGTTAATTCTTTAACAGCACTTTTAGCACAACTAGCATCATTGGCACTGAAGGTAGATCAGATGGGTGTAGCCCAGACAGTAGGACGGAAATGTAAATATTGTGGAGGGAACTACGAGAGTGTTGATTGTAACATAGGATCTCCTTTTGCTCAGACGGTAGAGGACGTAAACTACACTCAGAATTTTCGAAGGCAACAATACAATCCAAATCCTAGCACATATTACCCAGCTAGAGAAATCACCTAAGTTTTCAATGGAGTAATAATCAGGAAGCTCACATCGCGCCACAGCAAACCGCACCACCCGGATTTCAGCAAAATGAGAAAAATTCTTCGCTAGAAGATCTTTTGACTAAGTTAGCAGGAATATCTACTCAACACATGCAGAGAACGGATAAGAGCTTGCAAGTTCAGGGTGCTGCCATAAAAAATTTGGAAAATCAAATGGGACAAATAGCCAAGACACTTTCAAAGAGACTATCACGAACATTACCTAGTGACACTGAAACAAACCCTAAGGAGCATTGCAAGGCTATAACTACTCGTAGTGGGGTACAACTACCTGAAATAAATGTGAAAAGACCAGTCGCTACACAAGAGAAGGTACCTACTAGGGTTGATGAGCATTTGGAAGAATCTATACCGAACAAAGAACAAGAAGAAATACCAAATGATCCAAAGGTTAAGCAACCCTCTCCTACCAAAGAAATGGTTTAACCACTCCCATTTCCACATAGGCTATAGAAGCATAAGCTGGACAAGCAATATTTGAAGTTTCTTGAGGTATTCAAAAAGCTGCAAATCAATATACCATTTGTGGATGCACTTGTACAAATGCCTAGCTATGCGAAATTTATAAAAAAAAATACTTACAAATAAAAAGAAGCTCGAGGATTTGGAAACAATGATGCTAAATGAAGAATGCAGTGCCATCTTACAGCATAAGCTACCACCTAAACTAAAGGACCCAGGGAGTTTTACTATCCCTTGCACTATTGGTAACATGAAATTTGATAAAGTTCTTTATGATTTAGATGCTAGTATTAACCTCATGACTTATTCTATTTTCAGGAAATTAAAATTTTTTAGGAGAATTATTGAAGACATATTGGTCAAGGTTTATATATTTATTTATCCTACAGATTTCGTCATTCTAGATATGGCCGAAGAGGATAAAGACATGCCATTGATGTTGGGAAGACCATTCCTTGCGACGTGTCGAGCGTTAATAGATTTTCAGAAAGGACAATTGATGTTGCGATTAAACGATGAACAGGTTACATTCAACGTTTTCAGTGCTATCAAATATCCTACAAAATCAGATAGCTGTTTGCGCATTGATATGGTGGATTTGACTGTGGAAGAGACTTTCATTCTTAAGCATCCTCAAGACCACTTGGAGAATCTTCTTGTGCACTCACGAGATAAAACATCAACAGTTGAAGAGATAAGTCAGATCGCTTACATTATGGAATCTGCTCCACCCATTAGGAGAAGACAGTTTGAGAAACTTGGTTCAGGACCAAGTAAACCACTATCTTTTGTTCAGAAAGCACCAATTCTTGAGCTCAAGCAATTGCCATCACATCTGAGGTATGCATATTTAGGAGAGTCGTCTACATTTCCTGTGATTATTGCAAATGAGTTGACAGAGTTAGAAGAATTGAGATTACTAAGGGTCTTGCAAGAACACGAAATAGCCATTAGGTGGTCTACAACAAATATCAAAGGAATCAGTTCATCGATATGCATGCACAAAATTTTGATAGAAGAAGAGTATAAGCCAACAGTAGAAAATCAACGCAGATTGAACCCACCATGAAGGACGTTATGCGAGCAGAGATATTGAAACTCATTGATGCAGACATCATCTATCCGATTTCTGATAGCAAGTGGTTTAGTCCAATCCATGTTGTTCCGAAGAAAGGAGGTATTGCAATGGTAAAGAATGAGAACAATGAGCTGATACCAACAAGACCAGTCACGGGATGGAGAGTGTGCATAGACTACAAAAAACTGAACAATGCAACTAGAAAAGATCACTTTTCTTTGCCCTTTATTGATCAAATATTGGAGAGACTAGCTGGACATTCACACTACTGTTTCTTGGGTGGGTACTCGGGTTACAATCAGATTGTAGTAGCTCCAAAAGATCAGGAGAAAACTATATTTACCTGCCCTTATGGTACTTTTGTATACAAAAGGATACCATTCGAGTTGTATAATGCCCCTGCCACATTTCAGCGATATATAAAGGCAATTTTTTCAGATATGGTGGAGAAAATTATTGAATTCTTCATGGATGACTTTTCAGTGTTCGGTTCATCATTTGAAAATTGTCTCTCAAATTTGGGAATGGTTTTACAGCATTGTGAGGAAAGGAACACCAATGATAAACTGGGGGAAGTGCCACTTCCTGGTGTAAGAAGGAATAGTACTTGGGCATAGAATTTCAGCAGATGGTATCGAAGTGGATAAAGCAAATATTCAGGTGATAGAGAAGCTCTCTCCACCAACTTTAGTTAAGGAAGTACGTAGCTTCCTCGGCCATGCAGGGTTCGACAGGAGGTTTATTAAGGATTTCTCTAAAATTACAAAGCCACTCTGTAATTTGCTTAAAAAGAACACGCCATTCAACTTTTCTGAAGAGCATTTGATAGCTTTCAACACTCTGAAGCAAAGTTAATTTTTTCACCAGTTATAACTACACCAGATTGGGACCTACCGTTCAAAGTGATGTACGACGCTAGTGATTATGCAGTGGGGGCAGTATTGGGTCAAAGAAAGAATAAAATTGTCCACGTTATCTGCTACGCGACCAAGACTTTGACAGAGGCACAGTTGAATTATGCAACCACAGAAAAAGAACTATTGGCCATTGTCTCTTTCCCTTGGATAAATTCAGATCATATCTCCTGGGACAGAAGGTTATTGTTTACACAGATCATGTGGCCCTGACATATCTAATGTCTAAGAAGGACGCGAAACCTAGGTTGATTCGGTGGATACTCATCCTCCAAGATTTTGATTTGGAGATCCAAGACAAAAAGGGATGTGAAAATGTGGTAGCAGACCATATTTCCAGCATTGAACAAGCACAACAGAAAGACGAGGGCGATATAAAGGATTCTTTCCCAGATGAATGTGTCTTTGTAGTTGATCGTGTGCCATAGTATGCTGACATAGTAAACTACTTGGCATGTAATGTGCTTCATCCTAAGTTTACACACCACAAAAGGAAGAAGTTTTTTTCAGAGTTGAAGTATTATCATTGGGAGGATCCCATTATACAGGAGGGGTGCTCATCAAATCATTCAACGGTGTGTACCAAATGAAAAGGTCTCTAAAATTCTGGAGTGTTGCCACTCTTCTGCTTATGCTGGGCATTTTAGGTATTCTAAGACAGCAGCGAAGATTTTACAATCGGGGTTTTATTGGCCGTTTCTATTTAAGGAT
>NC_036242.1:21208778-21212153 GCF_002742605.1 Olea europaea var. sylvestris | reverse complement strand
AAAAAAAATGATCATTTTCATGAAAAATAATGGCTATTAAACACCAAAAAATGAAAAATTGCAACATTTTTCGAGTGGAAAATTAAGTCAATCAAACACATGTAATTAATAATTTTTTGGAAAATAATTTCTTGGCAATTAAATTAAGTATAAAACATTTTCTTTCTATGCAAGTTCCATGGAATTTGCATGAAAACAAAATAAATTTTAGGTAATTTAATTGTCTAGAACTTATTTGCATGGAATTTGTCAATTAAATGTATTTGATTAATTTAATTTTCATTCTATAAAATATTATACTTGTTCGATTTTTATTGGTGGGTAGATGAGAGATAGTGGATAGATGCAAGAGAGAAAGAGAATGGATTTCTTGAAAAATAAAATCTTACTCTCTCTAAAGAAAATATTTTTCTTGATTTTGAAAAAAATATGATCACGTAATCAAAAGTAGGAAAATATTTTTCATAAAAAAAATGTCAATCAAACATTACAAAAGTAAGAATTTGAGTGGAAAAAATTAGAACAATTTGATCTAAATATTGTCTTTAATATTCTCCTTCACATATGAATATTGTTCATTTTTCTGTTTCAAAGCTTAATTTATCACACGTGCACAATCTCACTGACAAGCATGTTAGACCGAGACTTGGAACTTCTTATATTATATCAAACCATTTAATTTAAAATTTAAATTATTAAATAGACCGAGAGTGTATAATTTCACATCTTTTAAATGTGACTTCAACAAAATAAATAAGACTAATTGCATGTTTGATATTAATTTTTCTTTCCAAGAAAAATTTTGGACCATAAATCAAAAAAGATAATTGAGAAAATAAATCAATTGTCTTTTTTGATTTATTTGATTTATTTTCTCACACATGACCCATTTTTCATTTTAATCATAAAAAAATCAATTCTCAAATCTAAGAAGCAAATAAAGAAAAGCAAATCTCCGTCAGAAGTTTAAAGCAAATGCAAATGGCCGCAGAAGCTGCACAACCCAACAAAAAACTCCACCAAAGAAATCCTATTCCAATTCCTCAGTACGCTCCAAATATCCGTCGTTCCAACACCACTAACTTGTAAGCACAATTACGTGTTCCATTCCGCCACCACTTGATATATAAAACACCCACAAACACACAATTTTGAAAAA
Organism: Olea europaea var. sylvestris; assembly: GCF_002742605.1. Classification (NCBI taxonomy): domain Eukaryota; kingdom Viridiplantae; phylum Streptophyta; class Magnoliopsida; order Lamiales; family Oleaceae; genus Olea; species Olea europaea. The sequence goes on along the minus strand of NC_036242.1, from coordinate 21,210,994 downwards.
ATATATATAAATAAAAAATACCAAAAAAATCTTCCTATATTTTCTGTCATCTGCAGATTACTATTTCCGGGGAAAAAGGAATTGAAACAGCAATGGGTCCGATAGTGTTGACTCAGTTGGCGACGGGTTTGAGCGTTTTGGCTGGGGCGGTTTTGGTGAAGTCTGTGTTGAAGAATAATTCAATGGGGGGTCCGGGCGGACTGCCCAGATGTCCCAGTTGTAACGGTACGGGTCGGGTTACGTGCACGTGTACTCGCTGGTCGGATGGTGATGTTGGGTGTCGGACTTGTGCCGGATCGGGTCGGATGGCTTGCAATAGCTGCGGTGGCACTGGGACGGGACGGGCCATTCCTGTTCAGATATCAGTTCGACCTTCGAATCGGACCTCGTGAAGATGAAGCTTGCGCAACTTAGTAATGTTTCCAATTCCATGTACTCTATTTCGTTATATATTTATTGTGATTATTTTGAATTTACATTATGTAATATCTGTCTGTATACTTGAAGAGAACGATGAGGAATTACTGTTTAGGATATAATTAAAATTAAATTGATAGATTACTAAAATAATGGTCTATACATGAATTCCTAGCGCCTTTTTCTTGATATAAATTCATTCAAATTGGGGAATTATTTAAAATTTCTCGAGCTAAAGAAATTTCTATGAAATGTCTACTATTTTTTGCATATTTGTTGTTCTTATGTTGTATCATCAAATATGTATTATTGTGCTTAAAGTATATTTAGATGTAACAACTGGTGAATAGAAATTCAGATCTGACTTGAATTTGGTCCATTTACATTGCAACTGAGAGGATAATATTTTCAAGATTTACATCTGACTTGACTGTGTGATCTAATTTGATTTGGAGTTTTTAATTAACTTAATTTGATGGTGCCAGACACATTTGACAATTTTTCCTTCATTTAATTCATATTTTTTGATATTCTGAATTCGCAAAACCAAACTACAAGAATGGCGACAGAGTAACTTGTCTTAATAGATTTTGAAAGAGCAAGTCTTGTTTGTTTCGTCAATAGTTTGTTGTTAATGTGGCTTTCTGGTTATTTAACTGGCTTTGAGGATGATTCTGCCTATAAATTTCTTTTTATTATGAGCAAGAACGTGAAACATTTTGAAAGCCATTTATTATCAATTAACAGCTTATTATTGGCATTGTCTAATCTGTTTCTGGTGAAATTGTGGTCTACTGTAACCTAGATCTTGTGTGATAGAGAAAGCCGATAAAATGAATTACCTGGACAGACCTAAGAGCTTATAAAAGCCAAAACTTTGTTATGTTGATATTCATGGTACATCTGTTAATGAAATTAAATAAAAAGAAAAAGAGGCTCTGGTGAAGCCCTTGCTCTCTGTATGGTTGCTTCAGATAAATCTCAATAATTGTTGTAAAGTACTGATCAAATCTAAATGTGGTGCTCCTCGAATATATCTACTTTGCATTAAGGCTGCAATAAATTCGATAGCGAACTGAGGTTCAACTTGATTTTGATCATGAGGAAGGCCTGAATTTGGATCAATTTCAATTTTGTGAAGCCGATACAATCAAAGATCTTATTGCATATGTGGTTTAATGTGTTATATATGTGCATGTCTACCATATAAAATATGAATGATACACCATAATACGTAGTGTTCTATCCAAGCTCATATTTTGGCTTAAAAGGCTTAAATTTCAAGACTGAAGAAAAAGGATTCATATTAAAATTTGGATTAAGTTGAAATTTCAATCCTTGATTAAATATTGGAGTTTAGCTCAAATATCAAAATACTTCCTAGTAGATAATTAAAACTTAATTTCAAGCTTCATTGTCCTGGTTTTCTGTCATTAGATCAATTAACATCACTTTGAAATTTCAAGAACATAAAACTCCTAATTCTACCAAATATATACTTAGCCTTATTTTGACTGAGATTGTGTGACTCGTGAATTTCTGATTGTAATTATAGCTAGCAAACATAGAATATTGGACCATCAAGGCAAACAATTTAATAATAATAATAATAATAATAATAACAATAATAATAATAATAATAATAATAATAATAATAATAATAATAATAATAACAACAACAACAACAACAACTTGAAAGCATTAAGAATTGGTGTGCCTTTTGTTTTTAAGGCCAAAAGGTCTTCTGCAATATTACACAAGGTGTTTGAAACCTCCTAAGAAAAGGAGACAAACTGTTA
>NC_036242.1:21206587-21208678 GCF_002742605.1 Olea europaea var. sylvestris | reverse complement strand
AAAAACTTGATCAAGCGAAACGCACAAGCGCATGTGATCATTGATAAGTAATATGTGTAGTAACGTGTATCGTCCTATGATGAATAAAATTCAATCAAGTGTATTGATGTCAATTCAGATTTAAAGTGTGTAACAAAAGAGAGTTGTGATTTGTAATTATCCTAAATTAACCTATGAGAATATTTAATTTTATTAATGCATTTTGACAATCAATAATTCTAAGATATTTAACTTTCTTTTGTAAGATAAATTAACTATATTCTAGACACGACCAATCCTATTCTTAGTCCAAATTCGAATGCGTAGAACGAATTCAATCTCACAATCATCTAAATAACTACCACGCAATATATGTTATTAGTTATTACTAACATTTATTGTTTCTGTGTTAATCTTGTAACGTTTTAAACTTAATTGTGAAATTTCCAACACTACAACAAATCATTAATTATTTATTTGGTGACTAAATTGTTAATTAATGCAATGAGAATGCAAGACTCATCAAGAGACGCAAAAATTAACTATAATACTTATCAAGAATTAAAATAAATAATTGAAAAAGGGTTAATCTTCATTCAGTATAAGTGATGACTTAGCCTAGCATGATTTCATATAAGTTATACGAATAATGATGAATAGATTTCATATAATTAAGTATAGTAACTTGGAGGCTAGCGCACTCGCTGGCATGTGGCCCATGTGCTGAGAAATAACCTTTTCAATATATTGCGTTTTGGTCATTGCTTTTCATCTAATATGCATTTCAAGTCCTTTCTTGGTATGCTATTGATCCTTCATATTTCAATTGCATCCAATTGAACTCATATAATCTTCAATAGTTATTTTGTGGTCCGAAACAACTATTGAAAACTTACAATTTGATCTCCTAAACTTTGTTTGGATTTCTTCATTTTTGCCATTTTCGTTCCTATTGTCCAATTTTATCAATGCATCGAGTTTTACCTAACAAACAAAATATATACATAATTAAATCATAATTCATCAAAATAGACTACAATTAATCTCATTTAATAGTCTAGGGCCTTGTTTGAGCTCCATTATACTAAAACTCATTTTTTCAAAAATCATTTTTCAACCACACATTCTTCAATAAAATAATATTACACCCAAACTCAAATTTTTTATTAATTTTTAATCACACATTCTTCATTAATTTACCATTCAAAATGCATTCTTTCCCAAGAAATGGGGCTCAAACATTTGTACGCTTATCAGCTTTATTGATTAAATCATCTTTAAACTTTGTAATATAAAGTACTACTGATAAAAAAAATTTGATAGAAGAATAATTCTTTTGCGAACCTGTCCATATTCTAGAATGGTATCGCACACATATATAAGTATCAAATAAAGAGTTCATTAAAGTTCATGTCAATTGAGAGACAGATGAAGAATTATCAAATATTAGTGAAAATGTTAAGGTAGCGGTTGGTTTGCATTTTCATTTTCAAAAGGATTTTTAGTTTTCCTTGAAAACGGTTCGTTTTTCACGTTTTGAGCGTTTTCGACATCTATAACTAAAACGCTAAAAACGATAAAAAATCGTTTTGCATTTTCAATTATAAATTTTAACTTGTTTTCGAAAATGTGTTTTCGAAAACAAAAAACGGAAAATGGCCCAAAAACGGCAAACCAACCGTGGCCTAAATGATTCTCAACTCAGATATTATTATATATTGATGATACTGTTTGTTGTTTGGTTAACCTATTTTGGGGTCTAATCAATAATATAATTACAAAGCCATACATCGATATTTTCTAGTAAGAAAGCTCAATTCTTGTCGAAGCAATCCGACCGTTAAATATCAGAGAAAAGAAAGGCCGAGTCATAAACAAAATGTAAATTAGAGATTCATATTTGTAGGTGTGGAAATAAATCATATTCATAATTGTCAAATAAAACATAATTAAACATCATTATCACATGAGTATTTTTTTGGGTCAAATTTCATAGTCATTCTCACCACACTGATTGCGATTTTAATGTCTTACCTTTTACCCTTCAATTATGCCAGTGAATCTGATCTATATTAATTATTTAGTTAATAATTTTACTTAATTTATCCTATA
>NC_036242.1:21177128-21199967 GCF_002742605.1 Olea europaea var. sylvestris | reverse complement strand
GTGGGGGGGGGGGGGGTTCCTGCAAAACAAGCCTGTTCTTTCAATGTTCTTGCAGAAATCATTTGTGCTTAAACATTCAAGATAGGTGCGAAAGGTAGCACGTTAGTGTTGTACTTCCGCGGTTGCGCTGTTTCAGTCTGTGATTTGGAAAAAAGGAAAAAGACTATTTGAATATTGAAAAGTGGACACATATCAGCTGTAGGAAGTATAGTTCTATAAGTAACTTCAGTTCGCCAGAAGTGCCATTTTAAGTTCATTGTTTGGACAAAGTGAAAATTGTGAATAAATACATGATAGGAAAAATCTCATTCGAGAGAAGTTGCAAGATGACGGTCTATTTCTTCGTCTTGCTTCTGTTCTCTTTTCCTTGTCCTGTGTCTGCTGTTGGTCTGTTACACTGTTCAAGCTCTCAGTTTTTACCTTTATATACAATTATATGACCTCTTTACAGTATATCTATTGCCGATGAGAGAAAAAATAATCTATATCATCACCCCTATTAGTAGATGCTTCATTGGTGATCTGAACAGTATCTTGTGAAATGGTTGATCTCTCTTTCTTTCTCTGCTTTGTGTGTGTGCACGCTTGTGAGTGTTTGTGCCCTTATGTGTCAAAAGTTCTGTTTTGCTAGTCAGACGAAATTGGTAGTTACTTATGTAACAAAACTGTAGGTACCATCCAGACAAGAATGCAAATGATCCTAAAGCTGCAGATATATTCAAGGAGGCCACTTTCTCTTATAATATTTTGTCTGATCCAGATAAAAGGCGTCAGTATGACACAGCTGGTTTTGCGGTGAATATTTCTGTGCTCTGCCTTGTGTTTCAAACCACTATTTACTTCAGTTAATTTAGCCAATTTTGAATTATTTAGTTTAAAAATTGATTAAAAAAAAAAAAATTCTTGGGACAGGCTGTGGAATCTGAAAGCCAGGAACTAGAACTGGATCTTTCAAGCCTTGGAGCTGTCAATACTATGTTTGCTGCACTTTTTAGGTCAGTTATAATTTCTGTTATCTGTATCTTCTTTTTTTTCTTTTTCTGCTTACTTCCATTGCTGTGTTCTCATAAAACTATTTGGTTTCTATTTCATACACTAATTGTACTATTACATTTTGCAAGTAGTAAACTTGGCGTTCCCATCAAAACTACGGTATCAGCCACTGTGTTGGAGGAAGCATTGAATGGCGTGGTAACCATTCGTCCACTTCCACTTGGGCAACCTCTGTGTAGGAAGGTAGGTGTTGTTCTATGCTTCAGTATAAATTATTCAAATGTGTTATTATGATTTGTTCAGAGAAATTCATTTTCTTCTTTCAACAGGTTGAAAAGCAATGTGCTCATTTTTATTCTGTTACCATAACAGAAGAGGAAGCGAAGGGGGGATTTGTTTGCCGAGTTTGTTCACCAGAGAAGAGCAAGTTTAAGGTTTGTAAATAGTCAGCGCTATGTATTAGAGCATAAGATATGCAATTGACTCATGCTTTCTCTACTTGGAGTAGAGGAAGGGGGGGAGGGGGGTAGAGAGAGAGATCTGAGTTGTTCCTAGTCCCGGATAGCTCTTTGTTTAGGGTGTCAAAGTTGGAGTATTAATTATAACAATCTTGCATCATAAATCTACTTCGTAGGAAGTAGATAATAACTCAACAATAGACTGCTATTTTGAATTGTGTCCTTTATGCCATCAGGCTGAGAAAACCTTGAATAAGGTTATATCTTCTAAACAGTGAGAGTAATGAGACCACTATTTGATCTATTCTCTACATTTATGTTCTATTCACTTTCATTTTACTTTGGTGGTTTGCAACACTTGAAACATGTTTACAAAGCTTTGTTTTATCTATCTCTGTAGTGGGTGAGGTTTGACTGAATTTTCTAGGGGTTTGGTATCAGGCTGAGAAAACCTTGAATAAGGTTATATCTTCTAAACAGTGAGAGTAATGAGACCACTATTTGATCTATTCTCTACATTCATGTTCTATTCACTTTCATTTTACTTTGGTGGTTTGCAACACTTGAAACATGTTTACAAAGCTTTGTTTTATCTATCTCTGTAGTGGGTGAGGTTTGACTGAATTTTCTAGGGGTTTGGTAAGCTATGATTTTCTCACTATATCACTACAATTTCTGTAATTTTAGGATTCAACACTAACATAATTTTTCTTACGTTTTGTTTGCATATTATATTCTTATCTTTAGTTTTGAATGGAGCTAGCGGAAATGGGAATGTACTAATTTGTCAACTCAGTTCTTTGATATATAACTCAGACACACTTAAAGCTCCTTGAAGTAATCAACGAAATGAAAAAACTGTATCCCCACTAGTTCAGAACTAAAAGTTCCATTTACGGAAGGGAAATATAATGTGAGACAGTGTTTATACCTGATATTTTGCTAGTTGTCTGAAGAAATGATGCATGCTCGTAGCCTTTGATTTTGAATGGCGGGTTTGTCTCCCAGTTTTGTTGCTTCCTCATGCCCGACTATTCATTGTTGCTTTAGGCCCGTGTCTCTAGTCCATGGCTTTGTATTTTACTTAATTGAGTATGCTACTGAGAGCATATTGTTTCTTGAGTATCAATAAATTTTTCTTGTGTATCAAAATGTGTTTTCCTTTATTTCATAAATTCATTATATATAACTAAAGCCTCCAACACAATATTCCAAAACCAACCATAGGTGAGCTGATATTTCATACCTGAAAATGTCAATTAGAGAAAGGAAAAAGAGTGGCGAGAACATCCAATCTAATGCTGAGTGGTGCCATCGAAGACTATATAGAATGTAGCAATCATAACGGAAGCACATTTTTTATTTGGCCTAGGTCATGATAGAAGTTGTATATACCACGAGTAGAACTTCAGCACATTGGGGTGATCCAGAATGTGAAGAACTCTGACCTGTTATAAAGGAAAAGCAAGCAGTTTTAACGAAGCACATTGGGGTGATCCAGTGAATATCTGTGCTATGATTTGTCTCCCAGTTTATTTTATTTTTCAATGAGCAACTAGTCATTGTTGCTTTAGACCTGTTTCTCTAGTCGATGGTTTTGTATTTTACTTAATTGAGTATGCTACTAAGAGCATATTTTTCCTTAAGTATCAATAATTTTTTTCTTTTTATTGTATCAAAATAGGTTTTCCTTTATTTCATATATTCATTATATATAACTAAAGCTGATGCCAATATAGCTTTTGGATAAATCTTTTATTTTAGGATAGTTTTGATTATGCTTATGTCATGATTAATCTAATCTTTCACACCTAAGAGAAGAGACTTTACCTGGATGCTGTTTCTTATTTGATGTCGTGGACTTTGGAGTTGGAAATGTATCAATTTGTGTCTCTTGTTCAAGTGATAAATTTTTTTTGATATTCAAAGCAAACATGTTTGGTTGGCTCTTGTAGATATGTGTCTGTACAGAATGTAGTTGTTCGAGGATCTTTCTGTGAATCAAATGCTGAGTGCCTGTTTGAGCCCCATATTTGGGCCTAGATGCATTTTGGAATAGTATTTTGTTAGAGAATGTGTGGTTAAAAACTAAGAAAAAGTTTTAGATTTGCATGTAAAATTATTTTATGAGAGAATGTGTGGTTGAAAATGAGTTTTGAAAAAATGAATTTTTGAAAAAAGAGGGTCAAACAGAGGCTAACACCATAAGAATTCCAAGATCACTATTTTCCTCATGTTCTCTTATCGGTGAAATATAATATTCTTTTTCTTCAATCTTGATGATCTACTAGTTTTATTTCATAGAAAAGGTATCTTATTAGTTTAACTGTCCCTTATTTTTTTGCAGCTATTGTATTTTGATCAAGAAGAAAATGGTGGATTAAGCCTCGTTCTGCAGGTTGAAACACTTATCTTTTGCTTCTTTCATGTTCTTTGGAAACATTATCAACTCAATTGAACATGCACTATAAAGATGGATATTTAATGGACGTTGTTCCACAAGAATAGCTCCTTTATATAATATATTTCCTTTTCTTGTGTAGGAGGATAGTGCAAAAACAGGAAAGGTTACATCGGCTGGGATGTATTTTCTTGGATTCCCTGTGTACCGGATGGACCAAACACAGAATTCAGTGAGTAAATAATTTGTTCGACCATATCCCCCTCTTAAATCTGTAGTCATCCATTCATGTCATTCAGCATTCCATTTTTTCTTGAGCCTGATTCAGATTGCAGCAGCGAAGGATCCTGATGCAGCTTTCTTCAAGAAACTGGATGGATTTCAGCCATGTGAAATAAATGAACTAAAGTCCGGCACCCATTATTTTGCTGTTTATGGTACCTCCTTTTCCTTGTAAGTTGTCTGCGTATACTGACTGTTTAACCTTGCATAAAGATAAATCTATATGCTCCTGTTTGTGTAGGTGATAATTTTTTCAAAAGCGCAAACTACACCATAGAAGCTCTTTGTGCTGCACCTTTCATGGAAGAAAAAGAGAACCTTAGAACCGTGGAAAGCCAAATTTTGTCGAAAAGAGCGGAACTCTCTAAGTTTGAAACCGAATATAAGGAGGTCTGTTCTTGTCCATAAATTATATTGTACACTGGAGTTTGTATTTTACTTATTTTCGAGCGACGTGATAACAGGTTCTAGCTCAATTTACTGAAATGACAAGTAGATACACGCAAGAAATGCTAGCTGTAAGTTGATCTGTACCCAAAGTTATCGAATACTTTGAATTTGTGGGTTTTCATTCTTGGGCAATCTGAAACCTGCGGTTCTTGTTGAAATTGCAGATTGACGAGCTTCTTAAACAGAGAAATGAAATACACGCTGCCTACACAATCATTCCACAAATAAAGCGTAGCATTAGTAGTCGGAGCAAGAACAAGGGTGCATTCAAGGAAAGTGACGAGGGAGAAGCAAGTAAAAGAAAACCTTCTAGGGAACGTTCAAGGAAGAAAAAATGGTACAATCTTCACTTAAAGGTGGACAAAAGAAAGCCTTGCTGAATGAGGTAGTAATTATCTTTATTCACAATTTTCAATGAATATCTTTTGTTAGCTCTTTTTCACCCAGCGGTTGTGAATGGAATTGTCAAAGCTCGTGACTTCATTTGCCGCACATTCAAAATCATGCAAGAGATTTTAGGAACCCTTGCTGACACCAGGTTTCATTCTTCAAATAGTGAATTTTGAAGCCGGCGTCTATTGGAATTGTGACACTTGTAAAGATTTCAACTTTTAAATTATTACAATTGTAATATTATTTCGTCTTGCTTCATTGCTTGTAATCCATCCCTTTTTAAGATTTTCATTGTCGTACTTTGTAAATTGCTTAGTTTATTTATTTAGTTCTTTTCATCAAACTTGATGTTCTCTCGACTTGCTAATATGCTCAAATTTTGCGCACTAAATTGTGTCTTGTTCTTAGAATTTTGTTCATTGTATTGTTTACGCGTAGATGCTATATATGCTCTAATGGCATCTAATGCAGTACGGCGGTATAAAACAGTCCAAATAGAAGAGTTTATAGTGCTTTTTCATTAAAATACTATCAGGTTCAATTTAAGAACGTCCATACCTCAAAATCAAGTGTGGGACTTCAAAATTCTACGAAGTTTTTTTAATTTGAAAATAACCAAAAACATTAGGATTTCAAGTAACATTCATACTCGTGAATATCATTGAATCCAATTGATGAGGAATTATATTTTCTCCTCTCCACTTCTTCGAACATGCTCCAAGAAATACATCCAAAAATCGAGGTACCTAAACTTTCTAACACAAAATTTTGAATCTATGAAAAAAAAAAAAAAAAAAAAAAAAAAAAACNCGTTCTTGATTGCGACTTCTCGATCTTGATGGCTTGTTTTTTATTCTTGATTGTGGATTTTGGATATTTCACTTCAATATGTTTTCTCTCGTTAATCTTTTGTTCATGGGATAACATATAGAATGAGAGTCACACATGAATTGGTGACTATAATATATATAATACAGTACTTCGGCTCATCATAAAAAACAATCCTAAAAATTTTGTCTCTACACATATTTAGGTCCATACTTTAATTTGATGTCCAAAGCCCAATAAATTTAAATATTTATTAAAACATTTTAAATGGCTTAACTTTAAGATAATCTTTCATAAACAATTACATATGTAGGGCTACATGATAAATTAAATTCCAAGAATTCTCCATTGGAGCCCCATTTGCTTCCTTCTAAATGTGCATAATCTTACGAAGTCAAAATTTGCTATCTTAACCAAAAGCATTTCTGAATAATCTCGTTCATTGATTTTGTCAATATAGGATTAAAATGCTCCTCGTTACCAATATCATAACTACACCATGAATAGGTCACACATATCAATATAATCAAATGACATATATCAAATATGGATATGTAACATGGAAATTAAATGTAATGTAATCCAAACATGCCCATTTTCAACTGGTCCTATCTTATTCTTTAATGAGATCAAACAAAAAAATTTAATCAAGGAGAATAAAGTGTATTTTATTTTCCGAAAATGACCTGAATGTGCACAAACAAAATTATGTGTCTACAACATCCAAAATACGAAACTCCTATTAAACTAATAAATGATCAAAACATACAACGTCCATGAGAGTAATGTGCTCATGAAAAACTTTAAGTGGAAGTCTTTTGATAAATGAATTTGCTATCATGAAGTTTGTCCCAATATGTTATATAGAAACCTAACTACTCTGAACTTTCTCATTAGCAACAAGGAGCTTGATGTCTATAAGCTTTGACATCGTCGAGCTCCTGTTGGAATAAAAGATTGTTGACTTATTGTCATAAAATAACTCGAGTGGTCTTTCAATTCTATCTAGAATGCGCAGCTCATTAACAAAATTTTCCAGTCATATTTCATGATCAAAATCAATATATCCAAGGATCTCTAATTGGTTTGATTTCTTGTCTCCTTTGTTCTCCGTGGATACTGAATAACTCACTTGGCTCTTTTTCAAATATCTGTCCTAAGTTACTTAAATATTTGCTTAGCATTTTAACAATAAATGCTATGTCCAAACTCTTTAATTCTGAACACACATTAAACTCCTAACTCCTAAAGCATAGGAAATTTTCTGCACTTATTTTTCTTCAAGTTTATTCTTAATTTATTGATTGAGACTAAACTTGTCTTTCATAGCAATAGAGGCATCACCTAATTTACAATCCTGTATCCCATATCTCTCAAGAACTTGATGTAGGAATTCATTTCACACATCTTCTTGACCTAATTGCTTAGATTTAAGTGCTTTATATGCTTTTTTTAGCTCACTTTTCTAGAGTTTTAGGTGTCTTTTATAATTATTTACCTGGGAATTCTTGGTGTTTTGCAGGTGTTCAATTATCAAAATTGGACTTATTTGAACAAGAAGGATTTAGGCTGGGCCTAGAGAGAATTTTAATTGGGCTGCCCGTCAAATCAGAACACTATTTGGTTTTTAGTTTCTAATTGGAGCTACATATCTCCATTTTAGGTGTTGTTGGCTTGTTAGAAAGTTAAGGCTACCTAAAACTTTTATGAAGATATCAAAACCCAGTTCTGCCGTTTAAAAGATCAAATCCTATCAAAAGCAGAGAACTCCAAATCTGTCCAGAATTCACTACTGCCTGACTCAGCTTCTGTTTTTGGCCTGTATCTGGAGTTCTAAAAGTCGAAATAAAGCAAGCCCAGGTGCGTTGGAAAGCTGAGGACGAGATCTAAAACTTTTGTGAGGTTGTGTCATCAAAATCTAGTTGGAAGCTAGGTAATAAAATCCGCCAAGAATCCCGCAATTTAAGAGCTGGAAAGAGGTAATTTTGTTTTGGGAAGAGAAATCTGCGGGGAGTTTTGATTTTCACCAACATATATTATGGAAATCCATTATTATTATTATTATTTTTTTAAGGGAAGGAGATTTGATTAAGGGGAGAAAAGGAATTGACGAAGGATATTGAAGGAAGAACTCCAACTTCTAGAGTTCTTTTTCTCTCTCAATTTCTTTAATTGTAGAATGTTGATTTGGAATAATTGGATAATTTTATTAGTCATAATTTGCTAAGTTCCATATTCTAGGGTTAAGATGCAGTCATTGAATTCTTTATATGATTTGATCATGGTTGTATTGACTATTCTTGTTAATTGCAATTTGATGATTTTGGTGTTCATTCTTGCAATTTATTGGCCCTGAATTGCATGTTTAAGATGTTGAATCAAGTAGCGAAAGTTGAAATTGAACATTGGTTTGGGAAATTGTCAAACATTAGCAATGGGGTTTAGAAATAGGGTAATTAGCACAAAGTATCCCTATCTTTCAAGTTCACAGTGAAAAACGTCCCCACATTTCATTTTTTGACATTTTGCCCACATTTCAACCTTTGTGCTGGACATCCTTTTCACATATTTTTAACTTAAAATGACCAAAATACCCTCCTATTATACAAAACAAAAAAGAAAAGAAAAAAAATTGCACCTATAGACCCAAATTTTTAAAAATTGCATCTGAATCCAAATTTCAAAAAAAAAAAAAGACTGTCACCTTCTTCCACAATAGCTCCCCCACTCCATCACCAGCCTCAACCTCAACAACCACCACTCCACTCCACCCCACTACCAGCACCTACATCACTATAAGCACCCAAACCCAATCCCTGCAACATCGTCCCATTTGACCCCCCATTACCAGCACCACTATAAACACCTAAACCCAACCCCAGAAGAATCAATGTTAAAACATCAGAGAAAATTTGGACTGAGATTTCAATATGCTCCGTCCTACATGCAAATTTGGACCCCTACAAGCTTCTACATTACTGACGTCACTCAACAATAAAGGAAAAAGTCCACAATGAGCAACCCCGTTAAGCAATTATTTACTTTATTTCTTGGAAAAATTAAAGTGATCTAATGGAACTCCTTAAATAGAAATTGATGAAAAGAGATTAATTGAATTAGGGTTTATGGAGAAAAAGAAGAAAGGAAAGAAAATGAAGTAATTGGTATCTTTTTTTCTTCCTAACATGCTACATCATACATACATAAAGAACGAGAATTGAACTTCTTCTTCTACTAATCCTTAATTAATTCATTCATGGAACCTGCTGATGTATAGAGTATTGAATAATTAAGGTAATTACTATTTGATTAAAGGAAAATCGTAGTAAAATGGTCTATTGCTCTGGATGCTGGCTGAGGCTGAGCTTTGTAGTTGGTTGAAGTGGAGGAGGAGGAAGGGGTGGTCGTCGGCAAGTTTCCACATTTCTAACACTTCTGGTGGCAAGAGGGGCAGGAGGAGTGGGAACCTAGCTAAGTGATTTGATATTGAACAATGTTAAAACATCAGAGAAAATTGGCTCGTCTGTTTATAGTGGTACTGGCAGTGGAGGTTCAAGTGGAGCATTTGCAGTTTTTAAAAATTTGGGCCTATAGGTGCAATTTTCTTTTCTTTTTTTGTTTTGTATAAATATGAGGGTATTTTGGTCATTTTAAGTTAAAAATAGCTGAAAAGGATGTTCAGCGCAAAGAAAGATTGAAATCAGGGCAAAAATGTCAAAAATGAAAAGTGGAGACGTTTTCTACAATGAATTTGAAAGGTAGGGACGTTTAGTGCCAATTACACTTTAGAAATAAATACACACCCTTGTGACCCACCTTGAATTCCAAAGAGGATAATGAATTTATATTGATTTTTATGATCACGACAGTAGATATAAGACTGATATAAATATATGTTTTATACTGAAACAGGATATCACGTATAAAAGGGAATTCGGTCCTTGTAATTAACAAAACATTTATGAGAACAACCAAGTTTAAACTCATCGGAAAAAATTCAATAGATGAAATCCAAACCCTAGAAATGTTCCTAATTTGATTTCTTTTTAGAGATTAAGAATCTGAATAAGTTACATTACCTTGGGATTATCTAAATAATATAGGAAATTTTATAAATTTGTGAGTTAATTGTTCAAATGATCACTGAACTTAGGTCAATGTCTTTGATTGGTCATTGGAGTTTAAAATGTTGAGTTTTGGTTACTGAACTTAGGTTCATGTCTTCTATTACTCACTGAAGTTTAAAATATCGAGTTTTGACCACTGAACTTTGAAATATGTTGTACATTCCTTACTGAATTTTGAAAAATGTTGTACATTATTCACTGAACTTTGAAAAATATTGTACATTATTCACTGTAAACTCGATATGTTTCAAAGTTCAACAGTTATAACGTATGGCATATTCCAAACTTCAGTGGTCAGAACTCTACATTTTAAACTTTAGTGAGCAATATAAGACATAGACCTAAGTTCAATGAGTAATCGAAGACATGTATTTGAGTTCAGTGACCAAAACTCGACATTTTAAATTTCAGTGACCAATCAAAGACATGGACCTAGGTGAAGTGACCATTGAAACAATTAACTTTAAATTGGTACTCGAATTGCCTCCTTGTGGAACGATACTCTTTTTGCCTTGTTCTGCTTTTAACGACCCATGCACTTGTGGTAGAATCTAGGCATTATCAAAATTATAAACCTATATTATTGCAAGCAAGTAGTATGTTTTCGACACACAATATTAGAAAAAAATATTTGCTCTCACTAAACTGTGGCATACACAATCATCAACTGCTTTCATCTCAAAATCAAATGAGATAATTTGTTATGTCTTTATACTCACTATAGTAAAATGCCATTTGACAAATCGTATATAAAATATCGTCTATTATAGTTTAAGATATTTAATAAGAGATTAAACTAAACATGTAATGATCATCTAATGCATTGTAATAAAGCTATTGTACATGTATTGCATTATAAAATCTCTAACTATAAGCTAATTTTGATTGGAGAATTTTGATATTTACATGATATATATGTGTTGTTTAATATTAAGTGCATGCTTGGTATTGATTTTCCCCTAAAAAATCAAAATTTTGACTGTTATTTTATTATTACAGCCGTCATTTTTTACTTTACGTCTCTTACAAGTAGAACCCACATTCCCCCACTAACGCTCAAAAAATCAATTCTCAAAAATTATTACCGAACAAGCTGTAAATAGCATACCCTAGAAATGGGAAACACTTTGTTCTAAATAGAGATGATTTAGAAATTAATTGAAAGCATTTTAAAAATAATAGTGCTAAACTATTTATCGCCATTCCAATTAATATATATTGAAAGTTTGGAATATAGACTCATTAAAATCGATAAAGCACACTGTCTTGATGGTATAATTTGAAAATTATACTCCAAATTTAAAATTGAGTAACAATCTTGCAAACTTCAAGTTATATATAGATGTATTTGATAGATACATATAATATCTAAATAGGCAACATGGAGGGTGACATGACCCTAAATAATTTCAAGAAATATAAGAATTTCAATCTCAATTTTAGTTGGTGAATGTCTACTAATTTATATACCATCTAAACAACAACACGTAAAAATACATTATAGAAAAAATGTTCTAAGTTTTAATATATATTTTAATAAATTATTTGCATCATATTGTTCGGGATAGCTTAACCGATCATGCCACATATATAAAAATATTCAAGACATTAAATTTTGAGTAATACTATTCAGCACCACTGGTGTTAAAAACATCAATCTATGTGTCACTAATGTGGCATTCAATGAGAAGTAAAATTAAATAAGTCAATTAATTTCACATTTCATTGAGCTTATAACATCGCACCACATAGAATGGTGTTGTAGCATTAGTGATGTGAAATAACATTATTCTTAAATTTTTGGTATTTATTTTAATTGTACAAATATTATAAGGGTAGAACAAGACATAGTAAAAAAAAAAAAAAAAAAAAAAAAAAAAAAAGCTTGTTGATTGACAATAAATTGATAGACCATATTACAAAACTATAGTGTACTCGAAAGTCCTCGAACAACTATGAAAGTCCTCTTTTGAATTTATGAGGATACAGAGATAAGAAACTCAAATTAACTATGTTCTCATAAGAGATTCAAATGGGTCTGGAACTGTAAGTTCATCTTCAAGGTAGGGTCAAATACCATCATAAGTGAGAAGATCAACTTGAATTTCTCAAATTGTAATTACAAATTAACACTCGGTAAGTCCATTAAATCCTTATATAAAGTCGTATTTTTATGATAAAAATTATAACGTATTATTCTTTTGAATTATTAGTACATTGTAAAAAAAAAATAATAAAGTGTTTATTCAGGGAAATTACAATTAAGAATAGATATTTACTTTTGAGATTTGCATATAAATAATAAATTGACAAAGAATTAAACGGTGATAACGTAATTTGATACATAAGATCCTTGTAGAATAGTTAGTTACATATATTGTGTTTCTTGAAAAGCAGTCAAATTTTTTAAAAATATTAGAATAATAATTTATATAAAATTATACTTCTTTAAGAGTATAAGAAATACACACACACACATATTCTGAAATGTCGATATGAAAATAATCAATATTCTGCGAGAATAATAAAATATTTGTATATGTTATTATACTTTTTGAGGAGCATTAAGACATTTATCAAAGTTAGACTTGTATAATGTAATCTTCCAGACTAATACAATATTCTTCCCGAATATTGATGCTTTCAAAAATTTTAATTTCTTTTTCGAATATTCATGTAGTTGAGTTTTGTTTTTTAGGAACATCAATATAATTTTCTTCAGTATTATTCATATAAAGTTTTGTTTCTTCTGGAATAATAATATAGTAATATTATTAAATATAAATAGGGACATAATGCTTTCTTTCGGATCATTAACACAAAATTCTTCTTTTTTTTAATTAAAATAAAATAAAAATCACTTTTACTAACTCAATTTGCTAGGACTTTGTTTTTTCCTTTGAATATAAAATAAGAAATACTTTTACTAACTCGGTTAGAAGATTTCGTGCTAATAATGTATTATAAAATTAAGAGAAAGACGAAAGAACAATAAAACCATATAGTCATATAGAGTTAAAATTCAAATATATATTTCATTATAAAAATGAACCATGTATACATGTATGGTTTCAATGAGAATAACATATTGAATATAATACTCTTCTTGATTAGGTAGAAAGCCGTTTAGATTTTCATACATATATAGCCTTTAAACTTAATTCTCTCTACCCATGGGTGAGCCACCACCGTCCTCAACCAATAACCATCACCATCCACTACCCAAACCACCCGACTCACCCACCACTGGAAGCCTCTCACTGTCCTCCACAACATTCGACCTTCACCAACCCACAACGCAGCCGAAAACAGTCCCAATCTCCACAGCACTGCAAACCCTTAACACCAAACATCCTTCCCTCCCGCTTCCCATACTGCCGAACGCCACCACCACAGGCGATGGCAAGAGCCCCTCAATTCCCTGTCTCACCTGGCCTCACGCTACCCATATCAGCCACAACATCCAAAGAACCTCTCCTACTTGCGATCTACCTTCCTAGCCGCACCAAAACTTCAAATCACCCACCAAACATCTCTCCTCCCCAAACCTGCGATTTTAGTGGAGTTTTAGCAACAAAAATTGCTCAGAATCTCAATGTCCAGTAAGCGGGTTCCTTCCAGACGGGATTTTGTGAAAATGTGATTCAATAGGTAATGCTAATGTTTTGCAATTGAATACTTTCACCCCCAATCATTCAATTGAGGGTGAATTGGGATAATTGAAGCCAAATACGTATGCTAATGTGTTAAAAGGATTTCAAACAAATGAATTGGATTTAGATTCCTCGTCTCTGGAATTAAACTATATCAAGCCTCGGTGTGATAATGGTCGAGCAAAGGTGGTTCCTCCTATAGAGGTGGCTGCGTCGAGTTGTGAAACGTGGAGAATGACTTTGGTTGTCAAGAAATTAGCTTTTCCTATTGTGAATTCCATTGCTCATAAATTGTGGATAGGTTTGGCCTTAAGGAGGTTCTATCATAAGATGCTGGGTTCTATTTTTTCAAATTTGATTTTCTTGGCCGAGCTCTTTTGGTTCTTGAAGGAGCGCCTTGGCATATGGCTAATAGTCCACTTATTCTAAAGCGTTGGAAGCCTAATATGACTTTGGCCAAGGAGAATCAACGTTGCATTCCTGTTTGGGTGAAACTTTATAATATTCCTTTTGAGTATTGTACAGCGGAGGGATTAAGTCATGTAGCTAGTGCAGTGGGACGTCATCTACGGGCAGATGCGATCACTTTTACACGTAAACATCTCAGCTTTGCATGTGTTTGTGTTGAAATTAATGCTTTGGATGAGTTAGTGGAGGATTTTGATTTTCGTTGTGCTAACGGGGATTGGATAACTATTCGTGCTAAATTTGAATGGGTCCCCATTAAATGTTCCGAATGTGGGGTATTTGGCCACAATTGCTCTTTTCAAACTAAGCCTAGTGAGAGTAAGGGTAAGCTTGCCAAGGTTTGGATTGCTGAGCATAAGGCTAGCTAGAGTGGTGTAGCTTATGAGAAACCACCTATCGAGGATGAATGGACCCATGTCTCACATAAGAAAAAGTCTACAGGTAGCGTTGATCCTAGTGTTGCTATGCATATCCAAGAAGATGGCATCCATACTTTGGCGAATAATTCTAAGGAGGTCCAGGGAGGGGTTGATTTGCAACCATCGCATAGCAAACTTGAACATCATCTGGATTACAAAACTATAGTGTACTCGAAAGTCCTCGAACAACTATGAAAGTCCTCTTTTGAATTTATGAGGATACAGAGATAAGAAACTCAAATTAACTATGTTCTCATAAGAGATTCAAATGGGTCTGGAACTGTAAGTTCATCTTCAAGGTAGGGTCAAATACCATCATAAGTGAGAAGATCAACTTGAATTTCTCAAATTGTAATTACAAATTAACACTCGGTAAGTCCATTAAATCCTTATATAAAGTCGTATTTTTATGATAAAAATTATAACGTATTATTCTTTTGAATTATTAGTACATTGTAAAAAAAAAATAATAAAGTGTTTATTCAGGGAAATTACAATTAAGAATAGATATTTACTTTTGAGATTTGCATATAAATAATAAATTGACAAAGAATTAAACGGTGATAACGTAATTTGATACATAAGATCCTTGTAGAATAGTTAGTTACATATATTGTGTTTCTTGAAAAGCAGTCAAATTTTTTAAAAATATTAGAATAATAATTTATATAAAATTATACTTCTTTAAGAGTATAAGAAATACACACACACACATATTCTGAAATGTCGATATGAAAATAATCAATATTCTGCGAGAATAATAAAATATTTGTATATGTTATTATACTTTTTGAGGAGCATTAAGACATTTATCAAAGTTAGACTTGTATAATGTAATCTTCCAGACTAATACAATATTCTTCCCGAATATTGATGCTTTCAAAAATTTTAATTTCTTTTTCGAATATTCATGTAGTTGAGTTTTGTTTTTTAGGAACATCAATATAATTTTCTTCAGTATTATTCATATAAAGTTTTGTTTCTTCTGGAATAATAATATAGTAATATTATTAAATATAAATAGGGACATAATGCTTTCTTTCGGATCATTAACACAAAATTCTTCTTTTTTTTAATTAAAATAAAATAAAAATCACTTTTACTAACTCAATTTGCTAGGACTTTGTTTTTTCCTTTGAATATAAAATAAGAAATACTTTTACTAACTCGGTTAGAAGATTTCGTGCTAATAATGTATTATAAAATTAAGAGAAAGACGAAAGAACAATAAAACCATATAGTCATATAGAGTTAAAATTCAAATATATATTTCATTATAAAAATGAACCATGTATACATGTATGGTTTCAATGAGAATAACATATTGAATATAATACTCTTCTTGATTAGGTAGAAAGCCGTTTAGATTTTCATACATATATAGCCTTTAAACTTAATTCTCTCTACCCATGGGTGAGCCACCACCGTCCTCAACCAATAACCATCACCATCCACTACCCAAACCACCCGACTCACCCACCACTGGAAGCCTCTCACTGTCCTCCACAACATTCGACCTTCACCAACCCACAACGCAGCCGAAAACAGTCCCAATCTCCACAGCACTGCAAACCCTTAACACCAAACATCCTTCCCTCCCGCTTCCCATACTGCCGAACGCCACCACCACAGGCGATGGCAAGAGCCCCTCAATTCCCTGTCTCACCTGGCCTCACGCTACCCATATCAGCCACAACATCCAAAGAACCTCTCCTACTTGCGATCTACCTTCCTAGCCGCACCAAAACTTCAAATCACCCACCAAACATCTCTCCTCCCCAAACCTGCGATTTTAGTGGAGTTTTAGCAACAAAAATTGCTCAGAATCTCAATGTCCAGTAAGCGGGTTCCTTCCAGACGGGATTTTGTGAAAATGTGATTCAATAGGTAATGCTAATGTTTTGCAATTGAATACTTTCACCCCCAATCATTCAATTGAGGGTGAATTGGGATAATTGAAGCCAAATACGTATGCTAATGTGTTAAAAGGATTTCAAACAAATGAATTGGATTTAGATTCCTCGTCTCTGGAATTAAACTATATCAAGCCTCGCTGTGATAATGGTCGAGCAAAGGTGGTTCCTCCTATAGAGGTGGCTGCGTCGAGTTGTGAAACGTGGAGAATGACTTTGGTTGTCAAGAAATTAGCTTTTCCTATTGTGAATTCCATTGCTCATAAATTGTGGATAGGTTTGGCCTTAAGGAGGTTCTATCATAAGATGCTGGGTTCTATTTTTTCAAATTTGATTTTCTTGGCCGAGCTCTTTTGGTTCTTGAAGGAGCGCCTTGGCATATGGCTAATAGTCCACTTATTCTAAAGCGTTGGAAGCCTAATATGACTTTGGCCAAGGAGAATCAACGTTGCATTCCTGTTTGGGTGAAACTTTATAATATTCCTTTTGAGTATTGTACAGCGGAGGGATTAAGTCATGTAGCTAGTGCAGTGGGACGTCATCTACGGGCAGATGCGATCACTTTTACACGTAAACATCTCAGCTTTGCATGTGTTTGTGTTGAAATTAATGCTTTGGATGAGTTAGTGGAGGATTTTGATTTTCGTTGTGCTAACGGGGATTGGATAACTATTCGTGCTAAATTTGAATGGGTCCCCATTAAATGTTCCGAATGTGGGGTATTTGGCCACAATTGCTCTTTTCAAACTAAGCCTAGTGAGAGTAAGGGTAAGCTTGCCAAGGTTTGGATTGCTGAGCATAAGGCTAGCTAGAGTGGTGTAGCTTATGAGAAACCACCTATCGAGGATGAATGGACCCATGTCTCACATAAGAAAAAGTCTACAGGTAGCGTTGATCCTAGTGTTGCTATGCATATCCAAGAAGATGGCATCCATACTTTGGCGAATAATTCTAAGGAGGTCCAGGGAGGGGTTGATTTGCAACCATCGCATAGCAAACTTGAACATCATCTGGTGGTTGTCAAGGTAGCTCATGGTAAAATCAATAAGCCATCTTCACCTAGTGATCCTGATTTACAGCTGGTGGAGTCGAATGTGCCTAATGAGACTTCTGAAACTAGGGAAGAAGGGAAAGTTTCTCCAGTTCCACTTGCCATTCTAGATGAAGATTATAGTGAACTTCTATCCCTCAGTCTAACATGTTGGCAACGAAAGCTAAAGATTTACTTCAAAAAAAAAAAAAAAGAATGGAGCAGGGGGCAAGCATAAGAAAGGCAAGAAGCATCACTTTCCTAGGAAATGTAGATGGCATTAGCCATACTGAGGTTGTGATTCTTTCATTGACTTTAATCATGTTTTTTGGATGCTAAAATGTCAGATGGTTGAATGACCCCCTCAAACAATCTGAGGTAAAGAACCTTATTGCTTGCAATAGACTTTTTTTGTGTG
Source organism: Olea europaea var. sylvestris (assembly GCF_002742605.1). Taxonomy (NCBI): domain Eukaryota; kingdom Viridiplantae; phylum Streptophyta; class Magnoliopsida; order Lamiales; family Oleaceae; genus Olea; species Olea europaea. Next base: position 21,182,134 of record NC_036242.1, on the reverse strand, counting down.
GGTTGGTGGAAACTAAAGTTAAGGAGAAGAATCAAAATAAGATGGCGAATGCCATCTTCAATTCTTGGAGTGTCCTTAAGAATTATAATTGTTCTCCGCTTGGCAGAATTTGGGTATGTTGGAATCCAAATGATGTAGATGTTTTGCTGGTAGGCTACTCTGCTCAAGCTATCCATGTTCGTGTTAATGCATGTAGTGGTAAATGGAGTTGTGTGGTGTCAATGGTATATGGGGATAATAACCTCGTTAAGCATGATCATCCATAGGCTGATTTAGTAGCTAGGAATGGAGGCTTTTTAGACTTGCCATGGGTGGTCATAGGTGACTTCAATTCTATTTTCTTCCCTTCAGAAGTGGAAGGTGGTTCTTTTTCTTGGTTTGTATGGCAAGATGATCTTGGGAATCGCATGGCAACAGTGGGGTTAGATGATCTGAAGTTTGATGATTGTCTACATACATGGTCTAATAAGTATATATCTGATCCTATTTTCAAGAAACTTGATCATGTATTGGTGAATTTGAAGTGGGAGGATGAGTTTCAGGGATCGGCAGCTACTTTTCTTATTGCTGGTGTGTCGGATCATTCTTTTATGGTTGTGAAACTTGTTGAGTTACCACATAGGAAGATTTCATTTCGTTTCTTTGATTATTGGACGGATCATCCAGATTTCTTTCCTTTGGTGGCTCAGGTCTAGAGTGAAGTAGTTGTTGGAACTCCTATGTTTTGCTTGTGTTTGAAGTTGAAGAAACTGAAGCTTGCCTTGAAAGATTTTAATAAGGAGCATTTTTCAAATCTACCTACAAGAGTTACTCGAGCTTGGACTGATTTAGAACATGTTCTATGTTTGATTCAGCATTCGCCTTTGGATTCATCTTTACATAGGGAGGAGGCTCGATTACATAAGAAACTTTGTGAGTTGATTAGGGCGGAGGAAGGCTTTTTGAGACAAAAAGCTCGTGTTAAGTGGCTGAATTTAGGAGACCAGAGCATTGTTTTCTTTTTCAAGGCTATGAAAGTCACTATGGCAAGAGTAAGTGGTTTCCATTTGTAAAGATGATGGTACTAGAGTGGAGGAGCCGCATGAGGTCATTGAAGCTATGCTGCGTTCTATCAAAAACTGCTTGGTCAGCAGCCTAGTGGTGAGAGTCTAGATATGGAATTTCTTCGAAAATCCCTTCCTAAGAGTATCTTAGCAGTGCAGAATGAAGACTTTGATAGAGATATGTCATTTGAGAAGATAAATGAGATTTTGTTCTCTTTGAAAGACAACAAGGCTTCGGGACTAGATGGTTTTAATGCATGTTTCTTCAAGAGGACTTGGAGTATTGTGGGGAATGATGTTCTATGTGCTATCAAGTCTTTCTTTGACTTGGGGGGTCCATCACATTTGTCCCTAAGGTTCCAAATTCTTCTCAGGTAAAGGACTTTAGGTCTATCTCTTGTTGCAATACTATTTAGAAATGTATTGCTAAGCTTATTGTCAATAGAGTCAAAATAGTGCTCCCAGACATTGTTGGACCTCAACAAACTGCTTTTGTTAAAGGTAGGCATATTAGTGATAATATCCTTCTTTCCCAAGAGTTGTTGAGGAAATATCACTGTAGAGGAGGATTGCTTAGGTGTGCTCTTAAAGTGGATCTCATGAAAGCATATGATTTTATTCGTTGGGATTTTCTCTTTACAGTTTTAATGGTGCTTAGGTTTTTAGAGAAAGTAGCTAGATGGATTATTGAGTGTGTCACTACCACTCGATTTTCGATTTCCATTAACGGGGAGCTGCATGGTTTCTTTGTTGGTGGGAAAGGTTTGAGACAAGGAAATCCTTTGTCACCCTATTTGTTTGTCTTAGCAATGGAGGTCTTTTCAGGGTTAATTGGGTTGATGGTTGCTGAACAGAATTTTAAATACCACTGGAGGTGTGAGAATGAGAAGATCACCCACTTGTGTTTTGCTGATGATCTTATGGTCTTTTGTAGGGTTGAGCTTGGTTTTGTATCTCTCATTGGGGAATGCCTTAATGGATTCAAAGCTCTTTCTGGACTTATTCCTAATCTAGTTATGAGTAATCTATTTACGAGTGGTGTTTTCTCATATCTTAAGGATCAGGTGCTTGATACTTTGGGGCATAAGGAGGGCGTGCTACCGGTACGTTATCTTGGTGTTTCACTTATCTCTACCAAATTGTGGGCTTTGGATTGTAAGGTGTTAGTGGATCGTATTACAGCTAGGGTTAAGAGTTGGACTTGTCAAATGCTCTCCAATTTATTAAGTCGATTTTATTTTCTATTCAAGTCTATTGGTCTTCGATTTTCCTTTTACCTAAGGCTGTGATGAATTAAGTGGAAGATTCACTATGAGCCTTTTTGTGAAAAGGTAATGACCATGGTATCGGTGGGACTAAAGTGACTTGGGCTAAAATTTGTATGCCTAAGGAGAAGGGTGGTTTGGGTCTGCGGAGTTTGGAGATTTGGAATAAGCCTGCCATTTTAAAGCACCTTTGTCCCCTTTGTATGGATTCTGCCTCCTCTCTTTGGGTTTCATGGGCACGATGTTATCTACTTAGAGGACGGAGCATTTGGGAATTGAAGTGTCCTAGGGATTGCTCTTAGAGTTGGAGGAAGATTCTTGGACTTCGGGATATAGGGAGAGACAAAATGAAATGCAGAATTGGTAATGGTAGACGTGTTTCGCTTTTGTATGATAATTGGCATCCTCTTGGCCCCTTAGAGAATATTTTTGGTGAGAAGATCATTTGTGAATCCAGATTGAGCAGACTAGCTAAGGTGGTTGATATTGTTGAGGGTAATACTTGGAGGTGGCTATCAGTTTGTTCTCCAGCTTTGTCTGACTTGATGTGAGATACGCTTGATACCTTTCGCTCGAATAGTAATAGAAAGGATGTATTGCGATGGGTGGATGATGTGCATGAGTCTTCTCTGTTCGGAATGCTTGGGAGTCTCTTCGACTTCACTGCCCTAGGGTGACTTAGTATCAAAATGTATGGTTCCCTAAATGTATTCCATGTCATGCATTTATCCTTTGGCTAGTAATTCTAGGTGGCATTTACACACAGACAAAGCTTCTTCACTTTGGTTTGGAACAATCTACGTGTTGTGTTCTGTGGAGGATTTGGATCATCTGTTTTTTGTTTGTCCATTTTCTGAGTGTGTTTGGCATGCTCTGCATGCAATATGTAACTTGCCCTGGGTTCAACGGAGTTGGGCAGATACTCTCTCTTGGATGGAGTAGCTTCATGGGAGGTCAATGCAATCCATCATCATTCGGTTGATGTTTGCTGCTTCGATTTATGCTATATGGAGTGAGCACAATGCTAGGACCCATGGTGAGGCTCCTAAACACGAGCCTACTGTTATTCGAGATATTAACTTTTCTGTTTGTGCACGAGTGAATTTATGTAAGGGCTTGGTTCCATCTAACCTCTAACGTTCATGGGGTTTTTCTATAGATATTTTTCGTTGTCGTTGTTAGGATATGAGCACTAATCTATGGTTCTGTTATTGGTGTTGGGAGACGTATATTCCTAGCCTGGTTTCCTAGGGTATGCTCCTGTGATTTATACTTCATTTTTACACTTCGGATATGATACACTTACCTTATCCAAAAAAGATTTTCATATATAACAACTGATCATTCATTATCATCCATTATATTAAAGAATTATTTATTATTATAGATTGTAGAATGTAGCTAATAGTAAACTTCATGTTAAAATTGATTTAACGTTCGGCATTGGCTCATGACTCAAGAGTCAAGATACCATAGAACTCTTTGTTTCTTTCCCCTAATTATTTTTCCATGATCTTCTTTGCAGAAATTCAGGTGGGCTTTCTTTACAATTGCTCATAAGATCTTAATCATTCCGTTTGAATTTGCATTTTTTTAGTAATGAATTGTTAATTTCTTGATATGCCTTAAATTTTAATTTATGATATGACCACATTCTTGTAAATTGCCATTTCATGCTTATTTGAGGAGGAAAAAGACTGGATTTTTTTTCTGCCCTTTATGCATTCTGGTTGTTATTGATTTTATGGTGGCAATTGTTTTAAATTTCTTAGGAAAAAAATAATGTCTATATAAACTATTAATCTGCTTAAATTTTGCATCTTTTTTATAATATGAACAATCTAACTCTCAAATTTCAGACTTAAAGTTTGAAAAATGGAAAGAAAAGGACTTAAGCACAATAAACAAATATTGGCTTTAATTTCCAAATGACTCTATGAGATTGTATTGATTTGAGAATGTAAAATGCTAACGTTGTTGCTTCTAAAATAAAAACTAATTTTCTGCATCATAAACAATTTGTATACAGTTTGGGTTTCTATCCCTATTTTGTAGTGATAAATTACATAATTTAGACACTTATATGTAGTTGGAATTTTACAGAGAGTTAAAGAACAAGATATAGCCAAAAAAAAAAAAAGGAGGCGAATAAGTGACGGCTGACCAAAAGAAGTAGCAATTCACCAAGCTCAACAAGCTGCGCCCATTACACAGTGGGCTAAATTTAATTGTATAGATTATCAGTTATATCAAAATTCATTCATTCTCGAGCATAGCTGTTCACAAAATGTGGCATGGGACATCAGTCCGTAGCTCAAAGACAATTGTCCCAAGAGGTCGCCCTCAGGACGTCTTGCTGAATTCTTAGTGGGAGATGAGACAGGAATGATTATATTTAATCCCAGAAATTATCAAGGTTGGTTATTTTTACTGTTTGTCATATACGGTTCTTTGTTAATTTAAAAGATGTCACAATGCAGGTTGATATTGCCATTGTATTGCAAAGGAAATTCCTTGATATCTATATTAATTGCTTGCTGTTTGATATTATTGCTTTATGGACATAAAGTATGATACTTGAATAAGGCTTTTGAGATAATAGCACAGTAAGCAGACTACCGTGCATATGCACGTGCATAACTCATACAATATAAAATATATATATATATATATATATATATATATATATATATATATA
>NC_036242.1:21164100-21176822 GCF_002742605.1 Olea europaea var. sylvestris | reverse complement strand
CTAAGATGCAAATTCGTGAACATCTTTTATTGTTCTTAAGCATGTCATATGATATATATGTCAGTAGCCGAAGAAAATTTGACTATAGATATGTCCTTGGATTTTTGTTTTGTTTGCCTTTTTTTTTGTTTTTTGTTTTTTTGTTTTTTTGGCTATGGATGCATATTGGTGAGATATGCTTTATGAAACCGGACGCATTCATGTAATAAGAGGAACTATCATTTTTCGTCCTTCAAAAATTATCCAGTTAGTGTATTGTTGTGATTTGTGAAAAGGGAGTGATATCTCAATTCCTAACATGGTGTAAAACACTGTACTTTTGAGGTCTACTTCTTTGTGTCTGTCAATATTGCAATTAGGGGTGAACATGGTTTCATTTGATTCTGGTTCCAAGAGAACTGAATCGAATCATGAACAAATTCCTTTTTTGATAATGGAATCAATGTTTTCTTTTCTTTTCTTTTTTCCTGGAAACAAATCGAAATCGAACCATTTGGTTCTGGTTTGATTTGTTTGGTTTGATATCCATTACTCAAGTTTTCAAATGGTATATGCAAATTAAAATCTATAACTATATCCATAAGCTGGTGATATATGTCTAAATCAAATTAAACATCAAATATTCAGTAAATTCAACTTCAAATTATCAATTATGAAATGAAATATTGTTTAATAAAATTTATTCACAAAATTTCAAACTGACATAGAAAATTTAGTCATAATTTGAATACACCACCATCTAGTTCCATCCTCATGCAAAATATTATCTAATAACAATGATCACTAATGTAGACGAATGAGTCAAAAGTTGAAAGTTTTGGTGCGCTTCACTTATTTGTAAAAAATATCTATAAGATATTAAAAAATCATTTCAAGGAGAATCATTTTTTGAAAGATTTTAACCCCCCTACAATTCAATTATTTCAATAATACATTACTTTTCGTTTTTCGATATGTAATAAATATTACATAATTATTGTCATTTATGAAATTTGTGTTATTAATTGTTAATATTAATTAACATTCACATTAACTTAGATTCAATGAATTTTCACTTGAAGAATCTTGTATTACATAAATCTAAAGTTATTATAGATGAATTTATTTATATTAATGTATCTAGAAATTTTAATAGATGTTTAAATTTATGTATTAACAATTAATTTTTATGTATAAAATGTATTATCAAAAGATTGCTCATTTATAGTATTTGATCATTATATAAAATTTAAATAATAGAAATCGAGTTTTGAGAGTACAATTTGAGTACAATTTTCTTCTTTTAAATTTCTATGTTAAATTTTATTTTTTTTAATTCATCCGAGACTCATCAAATTTTCCAACAAATTGGTACCAAATATAACTTTTATCTCACTTATAAAGTATTTTAGAATAACGTGTATTGCACGTTTAACTTTGACTAGTATATATAAAAATTAATAAAATTGAATTTGGCTCTTGGTTCTAAGAATCAAAATCATTATTATTTTCGTAGAGTTGAACTCAACCAGTCATTCCTAGTTTGATTTGCTTATTTTATCCACCCCTAATTATAGCGACTTGTAATTTTAGATGTATAATTAATGAAATTTATTATTTACTATATTCAAACGAAAAAAAATTATCAATGCTTTCACACGTGTGATTGGAATTTTATTTTGATAGTTTTGTTTGGAAAAAAAATGAGTAAATGACTCACTTTTGGCACAATTTTCTAAGGGTCTCAGTGGTTTAATTTGGAAGATCAAAATTAATGTGTGTTCTCTTCCGTGAGAACATCGAAATCGTATATTTATTTGTCAAAAATAAAGCTTGGATAAATGAGAAATTGGAGCTCAAAGTCGACCGTTGGAAGATGGTTTATGTGAGGAAAATGAGTTTATTCCACATAAGAAAATCATGAAATCAAGAATCATTTTATATATGGCTACACATTGAAAGGGTGTGATCACGTGTAGCATAGAGACTCTTTCCACGTGTGTGCGCAAGAAGATACAAATCACGGATTGAAATAGCCTTCGAACCTTGAACTTGTGTGCAGGCGCGACCATCGTACACGAATGTCGGATCGAACGGAGCAAAAATTGGCCCGTTCGGAGTGTCCACGTTTTGCAATTTTTTACTTTCTCCAACTGACTTTTGAGTTTCTAAAACTGCAATGGTTACTGCAGAAACTAAAGTAATGTGCAGATTTAACTTATATTAAATCTCATTTTCCAACAATTCTTACACACACGAAATAAAGGAGAAAAACTGTGTCTGCATATAATCATTCTCTGCGAAGTTGGTCCGTCTGTATACATAATCTTGCTTTCTGTCAGCGTCATTTTGGTGGTAATATTGTTCGGATACTAATCAGTTCACCGGAGTAGTATCTTGGTGCTCAGATCCTACTGGTTTTGCCGTTGTATTCTAAAAATAGACGCTCGAATTAAATTTTAAGCACTTACGGAGAGAGGATGAATCTGTTTTAAAAAAACTGTACTCGCACAGGTCTCGAGTTGAAAATTCATTTCTTATTTATTTATTTCTCGAATTTTTATCTTACTTGTTGGACCTGCAGATTCATATGCATTTATATGTTTTTTTTGTACTTCATATATTTTAAAGTTTATTTTCTGCTTATATTAATAATACAAATCTAAGTCTGTTTATGTTAAAAATAAAAATTTGGAAAATTTTTACTGACATTCGATTTGGTAAGTGCATATACGATGTTTTGCAATTTCGGCATTTGTAAGTGCAAGACCAGTATATGCAAATACGATAAGCTATTGAATATACAGCATGCTGGTGTATATACGGTATGCTGTGAAAATACGGTAAACTATTGCAAATATGTATGTTGTTGTAAATAGGGTAATCTACATATACTGTATTCATAAATCCAATATGTAAATTGTATATACCATATGAATAAATTTGGTTTCACCTACTACACTAACACTAAATTCCAACAAACTTAAAACAGATTCTAAGAATAAAATTTGTTTCTTATACTGTTTATTTTTAGAAACTAATTTTTTTCGTTTGACTTTCAGATGTGGCAACCGAATAGACCAACATTAATGTGACCAAAACTATGCTTATTGGAAATCAGGTTGTGGGCTCTACTATGGCTTAAGGGTCAAGTTCTGTTGTGGCTTAGAATGTGGCTTCAACAATTGGCCGTATCGTTAATGTTCCCATTAATTATGGAGAAAAATTGGAGAAATTTAATGGCTTGAATTTCTAAAGGTGATAGCAAAAAATGCTATTTTCCTTGACCACTTTGAATCTTTCGAGATTCTTGATTGAGACCGCTCCAAAACTGTATAAGGGTGAAGACGATGTTCAAGCAATCGGTGCACTTGATGCTTGGAACTATTTGAATTTTTTGTGCCGAAACTATATTATGAATAGTTTAGCAGACGCGCTATACAATGTGTATAGTACTGTAAAAACTGCTAAGGAGTTATGGGGATCGTTGGACCGAAAATATAAAACTAAGGATGCCGGAGCTAAAAAGTTTATTGTCGGCAGATTCTTAGACTATAAAATGGTGGACTCCAACACAATTATTAGTCAAGTGTAAAAACTTCAAATGATTCTTTACGAAATTCATGCCGAATGAGTGATTTTGAGTGAAACTTTTCTAGTGGCTGCAATTATTGAAAAGTTACCCCCTCCTTGGAAAGATTTCAAGAATTATTTGAAGTATAAATGAAAGGAAATGAACGTTAAAGAACTAATTGTTAGACTTCAATCGAAGAAGACAACAAGAGTTCTGAAATGAAGTAGTTCGATCCTAATGTGGTTAAAGCCAATGTTGTAGAGCTTGATCAAAGTAGTAAAACCTACAAAAACAAGTCTGGGCCATCCGGTGGAAAAAGGACCAAGTAAGGACCGAAATATGGAATTTCTAAGCGCTTCAATTGTGACAAAGTAGGCCACAAGTTTTTGGAGTACAAATTGCCAATGAAGAAGAAAGAAGCAAATGTGTTTGACTATATGGCACAAGATATGTCGGAGTTGAATCTCTTAACCATAATTTCTAAAGTGAACATGGTGGGTTCAAACCTTAAAGAGTGATGAATTGACACCAGTGCTATGAGTCATGTGTGCTTTGATAAGAACCTGTTTGCTGAGTTCGAAGCAATTGAGAATGAGGAGAAGTTGTTTATGAAAAATTCAGTAACTTCTGAAATCAAGGGTCAAGGAAAGGTGGTTCTGAAGATGACCACGGGAAAGGAGCTAACTCTTAACAATGTGCTATATGTGTCGAAGATTTGCAAGAACTTAGTATCCGGGTCGCTTTTGAATAAGCATGATTTTCGTATTGTAATTGAGTTAGACAAAGTTGTTTTGTCAAAAAGTGAAATGTTTGTCAAAAAATGTTATGTTTCCGATGGGATGTTTAAACTTAATATAATGGTTGTTAAACTAAAAAATGAATAAATTAAACTTTTCTGCTTATTTGCTTGAGTCTTCTAATTTGTAGCATGGTAGACTTGGACACGTTAATTATGATACTTTACGAAGACCAGTTAACTTGAATTGCATATCTGAGTTCCATATTAATTCCAAACATTAGTGTGAAACTTGTGTTGAGATATAACTGACAATGTCATCGTTTAAATCAATTGAACGGAATGCAGAACCACTTGATTTAATTCACAGTGATATATGTGACTTAAAATTTGTACAAACAAGAGGTGGCAACAAGTATTTCGTTACTTTTGTCGACGATAACACCAAATACTATTATGTGTATTTGCTAAAAAGTAAAGATGAAGCCATAGAGAAATTTATTCTATATTAGAATGAGGTTGAAACTCACCTTAATAAGAATATTAAGGTGTTAAGAAGTGATAGATGTGGTGAGTATGAAGCATCATTTACTGAATTCTGTGCATAACACGAAATCATACATAAAACCACTGCATCTTAATCACCGCAACAAAACGGTGTTGCTGAATAAAAAAAATCGTACTTTAAAGGAAATGATGAATGCAATGCTAGTAAGTTCCGGGTTACCTCAGAACATATGGGGGGAAGCTGTGTTATTAGCAAATTACCTTTTAAATAAAGTACCCCGAAAGAAAATAAAAAAACCCCTTATGAGTTATGGAAAGGAAGAAAGTCTTCCTATAAATATTTATGAGTCTAGGGGTGTCTTACTAAAGTGGTCGTTCCAATATCAAAGAAAGTAAGGATATAGCTAAAAACAGTAAATTGCATCTTCATTGGCTATGCACACAATAGTAGTAGTTATCGATTTCTTGTATATGATTCTAAAATTCCAGACATACACAAAAACATAATATTAGAATCAATAAATGTTTCATTCTTTGACATGTATTTTCGTATAAGTCCAAAGAGGAAGCAAGCTTCTCTAAATGAACATATGAGACTATGACTAAAAATAGTCATGACGAAAAACTAGAAGAGGAGACTAAGGCTAGACGTAGTAAACGGGAAATAATAGAAAAATCGTATGGTCCGATTTTCTAACATATATGCTAGAAAGTGAACCTCAAGGTTGTCAAGAAGCTGTGAATCCATCTGAAGGATCTCAATGGAAAGATGCTATTAAAAGTGAATAGATTCCATACTGCAAAATCATACATGAGAGTTAGTGAGTTTTCTTCCAGAAAGCAAACCACTAGACTACAAATAGATTTTTAAAAGGAAAATTAAAGCAGATGGAACTATCGAAAAGTACAAGGCCATATTAATAATAAAAGATTACAAACAAAGGGAAGACCTTGATTATTTTGATAGTATTCTCCAATTACGAGAATAACATCTATTAGGGTGATACTTGTGATTACCGCTTTGCGAAATCTTGAAGTACATCAAATGGATGTTAAAACTGCATTTTTAAATGGAGATTTAGAAGAAGAAATTTATATGGAACAACCCAAGGGATTTTTGTCACAGGGTAGGAAAATAAAGTTTATAAATTGGTGAAGTCACTATATGACTTGACATAAGCACCCAAACAATGGTATGAAAAATTTGATAATGTCATGATATAGTGGATTTAAAATCAATGAGGGTGACAAATGTGTTTACGTCAAAGACACTAAAGATGACTCTGTCATTTTATGTCTTTACGTTGACGACATGCTTATTGTTGGTAGTGACAATAAGATAATTGAATCCACTAAAAATATGTTAAATTTGAGAATTGACATGAAAGATATGGGTTTAGCTGATGTTATACTTGGAGTCAAAATCTCAAGAACATCGGATAGACTTATTCTAAGTTAGACACATTATGTGGACAAAATTTTAGAAAAGTTCAATAAGGATGATACTAGTTCTGACACTTGTATCACATCCCTTCTCACAACGACTTTTGACATAATTGACCTTGATACGGTTGATAAATTGCCTTGGTATTGTCACCTCAGCTAAATGATTTATATACTCTTGAGTGTACTTTTAAAGTCAATTTTATTGTGACATTACCTCAATTGCATGATACTTCCTTGGTTGCCACATTATTTCAAAGGCCATTGTTTGATTACATTAATTCCCTATAGACATTAGGTTGTTGCCTATTAATTATCGACACACCGTGTTAGCTCATAATTTTGTTTTCAATGTTCCTAAATTTCATGTCAAACTTAAAAGAAAAATTATTTTCAATCATGAAAATTTTGAACTTTTTTTTTATGTGCAATATAAGTTGGGAGACTTTAACGAAAATTATTATGCTTCATTGCGTGTTTCCTTAACTTGATACCCTAAGCATGTTAAGAAAATGTTTTTGGAATATTCATTGAAAGATAATGAATTTGACTGGCCATCACACTTGAATGAAATTTATATATTCAGCGTAGAAGAATTGTAATCATGGTCCATTTGAGCTTTTATTGTTGCAATCCTTTTTCCTACATGCTAGTCTACCGTACTAGTTTCTTGTGCTCCTCATTATGCACAATCAATTGAAACTTTTATGGATGAGTTGCAAAAGAATTTGCTTTTAGAAGTTTCTTATAGATATTTGGTCAGAAGAAGATACCGTCCACCTTGGTCAGATCACATTTTATTTTTTGGGATGATCTGCAGCTTCAATTGTCATCAACTATTCAATTCAGATATTTAGTTCATAAGAAATATCACCCTTCTTTAGTGATGGCAACAGGGCGGGTCTCGTTTCTCCCGCCCTGGGGCAGTGGGCTTGATTTTTTATTTTTTTTTTAATGCGGCAACGAAACTAAAGTTTAACCCTGCACTTCACTCCAAAGAAAAGATGAGACAGAGATTCCAAACAAAATTGGTATCAAACCATTTAGTCCGTTGTGGAAAATCAATTCGATTCGTTTTTTAAAATTTCTTCACTAGGAATCATTAAGAAAACGAAAATTGAAAAAATAAAATAAAATGAACCGGCTTAGTTCGAAGATGCAATCCCGTTTTGGCTAGCTGTAAGAAATTGAGATGTCAAGTACATTGAACTTGACAATCTAAGTAATTATGAATGAAAACAGATTTTCTATCTTCTCGTAGCATCCTTTTCAGTATTATGTATTGAATATCAAATTTGAATAAATACATGATATTTGCAAGATCAATGTCACAATTTGTCGATTAACACACCAAACCCAAAGAAAATTATTTCTAAGACTCTTCAAACTGCATCTTAACTACTAACCATTTTTATAAATAAATGAATAAGTAAATAAACATTAAAAACTCTCGATGACTCAAATGACTGAATAATAACTTTAACCTAGTCTTCCAATACAAACTTATGCATGAAAAAAATGTATTCCAATTACGCATTAATTAATATAATGCTTTTGATAAATTGTAATCCTTAATTTATTTAAACAATAGAGTACTTATAATCTAATAATTTTATTATTAAATTTTATAAAATGTATACTTTGAGATGAAAATTTGAATCGGAAAATCCAAGCCCAACTGTGCCTCGCGTTGATCGAAGGCGGGGTAAGGGGGAATCACTGCTCGTCTCGATTGTCTAATTATTTTTTAAAAATCAGAAACTATTTAATAATTAAAATCACTTTATCAGATGAAATGAATCATAGGCCTCTGCCCAAGTTCTGTATGCCCAACCTATAAGTCCAATTACCAAACCTTTAAAAAAATAATTCACTGGACGGGGCATCCCCACTCCGCGCCCCGCGACAGGGCGAGTTTTTTTGCCCCATTCAGGGCGAGGCGATGGCGGGGTAAACTGCCATCACTACCATTCTTGGTACGAGTTTATTCAGATGATATTATCCAATCTTTAATATAGGTATTTGTTCAGAACAAAAGATTGGCCTCTTTGGGGTATGAAATTTCAGTCTAACTCGTGGGAATCAAGTTCTCTCAGTCGAGGGAAATGATGAAGATCAAGATAGACAAAAAGATATGCAATTATAGCCCTTTTTTAATTCCCATTCTTCTAAAAATTTATTTATTCAAAACTCATTTTCAACCACCCATTTTTCAATAAAATAATATTATGCATAAATCCAAAACTTTTATTTAATTTTTAACTACACATTCTCCACCAATTTACTATTCAAAATGCATTATTTCGCTCAAAATGGGAATCAAACATGGGCATAGTTTAAATAGAAGTTTGAAATACAGTTTAATTGCAATTAGATTTGATAAAAAAAATTTGATATTTTGATACAATTATAGTTATTAGAATTTTGTTTCCTTTTCAACTCTTTTAGTGTGTGTGTGTGTGTCTATATATATATATATATTTAATTTTTTTTTTTTTTTTTCTCTCTAAATGGAGGGGCTTATTCAATGTAATACTTTACTGGAATATATGACTAATATTTTGATATAATTATAGTTTATTAGAATTATGTTTCCTTTTCAACTCTTTTAGTTTAGTGTTTATAATTATTATTATTTTTGCTATATAAATGGACGGGCTTATTTAATGTAATAGTTAACTAGAATATATGAATAAATATTTATTTTCTTGTTGCCCTCAATTATTCTCATTTTTGCTCCACTTTGTCTCCTCGTTCCTAATTATTCGTTAACAAGTTATATGCTCAATATAAACGATGATTGGAGGCGTTGCAAATTGATGATAACTTACGAAAGTACGATTAAGATGGTTGGTCCACATCCTTAGAGAAACTTCTTTTCATAAAAGAAGCGAAATTCCACTAGAACAAGTTAGATAATGGAGAGCTAGATAAAACTATCATCTTATGTTGTAGTTACTAAGAATCTATTGCAATTTTTATCGTACTATCAAGAGGATTAGCTACCATCTTGATCTATCCACCAGTAGATCCTATAGATTCAATATCAACCATGCTTCAATCTCTGATGACCTGAGGTGAGGAACATTATTAAATTATGCATGAAGTCAAGCAAACTTTATAACGTTACAAAGAACTTTAGGACATTATAACCATCCTTGGATTGGACTAATTATTTAAATAGGATCATTTAGCCGTTGCAAGAGAAAAAATTTGAGCATTTCTTATCGCAATCTTTTTGTGCAGCAGAAATATTTACATTTTTCATAGAAATATGTTTGTCTAGTTGCTTTTGATTTTCGACCTAATCTAACAATGACTCGAACATATTGACGAGAAAATGATGTAAGTGATCCCATATTTATGGAAATGAAGCTTAATTTGTTATTGTCATTGCCATTTGGTTTTGTCTAGGTTAATACAAGGAGTGTTCTTGTGATTTCTTCGAAGCCAAAAATTATGGTAGCTGTTAATAGCACTCTGCTTCCTACCTGCTCTGTCTTTCTATACTAAACTGGTTTGATTTAGACAACTGTTTCACAAATTATGTTGCTTGTAGCCAAGATTTAGAGGTTTGAGGCACTTTTTAACAATAAAACTGCAATGATTATGCTGCAACAACATAAAATGCGGAAAAAACTGAGACGAGGGGTTGCACAAGATCACCAAACTCCAATAAAAAAAAGTGCAACAATTGCGAACTAAGCTTTATTTTCAAAATAAATTTGAGATTGATTATATGAATCTTTTATTGAAACTTTAAAAATTTTAAACTTTATAAAACTAGAAACTTTAGAACTTGAAAACCTAAATTCCATGTCAAATCACCAAGAAAATTAATAATGTGGAACATACCTTAGTTCTTTGGAAATGATTCTTTATTATTTGATCTTGATCCCGGACCTTGAATCTTGAATATTAACTCTTTGATTCTTGATTCTCTTGATTTTGTTTCTTAATCCATATTCTTGATTTTGAATTCCTTCATATTGATTCATGATTGTGGATTGCCCATTCTTGATTTTTGGTTTTTTAGACCATCATCTTTAATACAATTTCTCTTGTATTCTTATGTTGATGGGATGATATAAATAATGAAAAATTACATATAAAGTGGGAACAATAAACATATATATAGTTTTCATATATATCATGAAATGCAATTCTAAAAGAATCTGGTATCTGCACATAAGATTCGACCCACACTTTATTTAGATATCTCAAGCTCAACAATATAATTCTTTATTAGAACACTTTGATTTTAGGCTTAACTTTCATATAGCCTTATACACAATTAAATACATATGTAGGCCCGCGTGACAAATTAAAATTTCTCTACAATCTCCCATTAGGGCACATATGTTACTTGATAATATGTATAACCTTATGAAATCAAAAAAATTTGCTATCACATCTCTGAACAATCTCTCCATCAATTATGTCACTACGTAATCAAAGCGATTTTCATTACAAATATCATAACTAAACCATTAATGGTTATGTATATCAGCATAATCAAGTGACATTGATCAAGTATGAATGTATAGCATGAAAATTACATTCAATGTGATCTTAATATGCCTATTTCCAACTGGTCCTACATTATTCTTTAATGTGATCAACAATAAATTTTAATTAGAGTGGAACTGAACTGAATACTTTATTTATGAAATAAATTGAATATCTATAGATAGAATTATGTGTCTAGAATAGATATTATTCGAATACAAACTCCCACTAAAGTGACGTATCATCAAAAGATACAACATCCATGTAAGCAGTATACTCATAAAAGACTATGGGTGATAGCTCCTTAATAAACGAATCTGTAATTATTGAGTTATCCTATTATATTTCGTGGAAACCTGAACATTCTAAATTATTTCTTTATTAACTAGATCGTCAAGTTTGTGTTGGAATACAAGATTGCTAGTCACAGAATAACTAAAGTGGCCTTTCAAATTCGTCGAAAATGTGCAGCATGGTGACAAAATTCCGCAATCATATTCCATAATCAGAATGAAAATATCCAATGATCTCCAATTGGTCTGATTTTCATGAATGTGATCATGTGGATCTTAGTTCTCTATAAATATCGAATATCCTAATTGGCTGCTTCCTAATATCCATCATAGAGTTATTAAATATCTGCCTAGCATTCAAATAATAAATGTCATATATAGACGTATGCTAACCTTAGCATACATTAGACTCCCAACCACTGAACCACAACGAATTTTCTGTATTTTCCTTTCTTTAAGTTTATCCTTGGGGTATTATTTTAGACTAAACTTTTCTCCCTTAATAATAGAGTGTATTACCAGGTTTACATACCTACGTCCCAATTCCTTTAAGAATTTTATCAATAGAGTAATACTATTTAGCCTCACTGGGGGTTATAACCCCAGTTTAGATGGCGTTAATGTGGCATTAAATGATATGTGGGGTTATATAACATTATTCTTATAAATATAGCTCTTTTGTGATAGTCCAAAAATACCCGAAGAACGATCTCAATGTATTTGTATCCCTGACACAAAAAAGGCTTCAACAAGATCTTTCATTTCAAAATTTCATGACAGAAATATCTTGGTTTCATGCAATAAGCCTATATCGTTGCAAGCAAATAGTATGTCATTGACATACAATACCTGAAAATATGCTTACTCACACTGAACATGTGGTATACATTAACATCAACTGTACTTATCTCAAAACCAAACGAGATAATTATTTGATGAAATTTATAATACCATTGACGGAAAATTCACTTAAGTCTATAGATGAATTTCTTTAATTTGTAAACTATCAAATATAGTTTAAGATCAAAATGTGTCACAAATGCAAAAATAGTCTTAAAAGGGTTTTCATAGAAACCAGAGAGAAAGTCTCTTTAATTTCAATGCTTTCCTTTTGAGTAAAGTCATATGTAATAAGACGAGCCTTTTATATTTCTTCATCACTCTTCAAATTCCTCTTGATTTTAAATATTCATTTGCATCCTATGGGCTTTGCACCTTCCGACGATAGGTTGAGTTCCCAAATGTCATTGTTTTTTATGGACTTTATCATTTTATTTATGATATCAATCCACTCTTGAGAACTATTCCTTTGCATGGCTTGATAAAAGTTGATTGATCAGATTAGCTTCCATCAATCTAATGCTATTCTTATATTTTGAAGAAAAAAATATAAAGTCATCCGAAATTACATTTTTCCTTTCTCTAGTGGATAATCTTAATAACATTTGTTCTTGAGATTGTTGAATTTTTTCTTCTAAAACAATCTTTTGATTGTGTATGTAGGATTTTATAATATTTTCTTGATCCAAAATTGTTTCTTGAATAAGATTTGGAGTAAGAATTTGTCCCTAGTCTTGATCATTGTCAATTGTAACAAAACAGATATATACATATTCTTCTTCAAAGATAAAACCTTTAATCTTAAAACTCTCTCCCCCCCCCCCCCCCCCCCCCCCACAAT
>NC_036242.1:21119459-21164068 GCF_002742605.1 Olea europaea var. sylvestris | reverse complement strand
CTCCCGCCCCCCCCCCCCAATCAGAAACTTTATATCCTCAAGAAATTGGATATTTTTCGTTTTGAAAATTGACCTAATAGTGGGATTTTTAAAATTTGTAATCCCTTAACAATTGCTTTACTTAGAACTTTTTTGAGAATTTAAGCTGCAGTCTTTAGTGCTTCAACCTAGAGAGATTCTGGTGTAGTGTGGGGCGATTCCATATTCCTCTAAGAGTTTAGCAAAATGCCATTGACGTCGTTCTATTGAGTTGTCATATCTGTCAAAGTATCCACCACTATGGTAAGAACTAACTTGTTTAATTCCTTTGCTAAGTTGATTTCTAACCTCAGCCTTGTATGCCTTGAACATGTTCAGTGTTTGAGATTTCTCATAGATAAGATATTGGTAGCCATAGTAAGAAAAATTCATAAATGAACACAATAAATTACTGATGACTATTCCAAGAGATCAAAGGAAATGGCCGCTACCATATGTATTAATTAAAAGATATTTGAAATTCAATCTCGTTATATTTATTTGTCTTCTCTTAATGTAAATAACATAAACATTTTAGTCTGAAAAATTAAGGGAATCAATAATTCATTCTGACACAAGATTTTTCATTCTCTCTTTTGAGAGAAGTGACCTAATTGCTTGTATCATAAGTCATAACAAAGAAAAATTATTATTGATTAATTTATGTTTAATACAAAGGAAATTCACATGCAAGATTTCTTTATAAGAGGCAACGATATTAAGCAGATATATGTCATCATAATTGGAAAAAGAATTGGTACCCAAAATATTTGAATTAAGAAAAAAACTAAATTTATTATTTTCAATTGAACAAAAGTAACGAAATTTTGTCCAATGTAGAAACAGAAATCAAAATTCATACAAAAAGATGATATATACCACAAATGTCTTTTTCAAATTTAAATAATAACCAGTCTTTAATAATAACATAAAAGTCATTATCGACTTAACTTTGACTAATTTGCTATCGTCCTCACATAGATGAATATTTTAGGATCAATTGGCTTTAGGTTGTTTAGGCGACCCCACATGGACACTCTTATTTGAATAGTGACACCGAAATCTATCCACTTAGTGTCTCTAAATATTGAAACTAAATTACCCTCAAAATAAACCAAAGCGAGAATTGTACTTGATTTTACACGCCAAGCGTGGTACTTAGTACAATCTCTCTTCATGTATCTCAGATTTTCACAAAAGTAACAGTTAGATGATTTATCCTTTTTAAGTGTTTGTTGTTTCTTTTGAACTGAATCGAATGTAGCTTTCTCATTATTTAACTTGTCCTTAGAGACCTAATCAATTTTGTTCTACTTAATACCTCTTTCTCTTTCATGGTCACATATCTTTCCGACTAAGGAATGGAAAATCTTTCTCCCGTTACATGAATCTAGTTTTCATTTCATCGGAAAAGTGATCTTTTTCTGAACAATATCTTTGTCATTTGATACTTGTCAAGTGAATACTTCTAGTTCTCTCTTACTTTAGACCTTTTTTATTCTTGCATACAATACAAAATGAGCTCATTAAGAGTCTACTTCCCCTTTTAATAGCTGTAATTGACTTTAAAACAACCTTATTGTGTAGGAAGAAAAATCAAAATCATATGCTTGGACAAGTCATCATACAGCTCAAACTTTAATGCCATTGGTTTTTCAAGCAAGATGAGACACATCTATGATGTACCCCGATATATTTGTTTAGCCTTATACGTAAGTGAAACTAAGTTTGCCAAACTTATCACATTCTGGCCAAGCATTTTAGAATATTTCTTTAAGAAATTCATTAGTAGTTATCTTATTGGGCACAACGTCCCTGAATGTTGCTGGAATTTTACGCTTCATGATCATAAGGCTTATGCAGTTTGAAAGATCCCTCTTATTTGAGTCCCATTTTATCATCTAAACTCTTATCCGTAAGAGTAGTGGATTATTCAATCCTTAACGTAAGTTCTATATCCACGCTGCCAAGAATATAAAAAATGTTCTATTTCCAACCCTTAAACTTTAGTTCAAGCACATGAATTGCATTTGTTTGGCAAATATTGCAGAAGTAGATGGATTAACTGATTAGAAACCCTAAACCTAAATAACATTTTCCCATGAAAATTCGTATTGGACAATCTATTATTTTAAATAATGGGTAGGCCTCATCACAAGAAACCGAGTACAACATTGATATTTAGTCTTTGAATAGAAATATCAACATATAAATAGTGCCATTGGTATAGTAATCATATATTGACAATAAATCTAGTCAAACATCAATTTTATTTTTTAAGCGACTCAATGTTCACATAATGGAAAACTTTACGGTTGTTAAATATTTATTACCACATGTATGCAAATACTTCGGCCAAACAATGTCCTTCCTTAGGAACGTGAATATCCGCACACAATCTTCCTAATATTTCAAATAAATTAATTTAGACAAAAGAGGTTACTTTGATGATATGTTGCTTCAACTAATATATTTTAGAAAATTAGTCATTTTAAATAAATATTAAGTACCAAGATTTGAAATTGATTGACCCTTTATATTTATATTCATATATATATATTTTTCTCTTTTGTGGCTAAAGGAAAAAAACAACAATATATACTCGAAAATCGGCGCTGCGTAGGTGGTGCCTAGTTAGCCCCAGGCCAAGCTCACCCTACGTCGCAACGCTGGTAGTGCTAGTAGCTAAGGCGTCACAACTGCCATAGAATTTTCGAAAAAAAAACCTAAAAAATTCAAATTATTTTAATTTTACGATTAAAAATTCTTATCCTAAATTAGAAAATCCAAGTTATAACTTTTAACCTTAAAATTATTTCTTGAAAAATTTTGAATTTCAAAATTTATGGCTAAAATTCATATTCCAAATTAAAAGATTCAAAAACTCAATATAAGAATTTCAATCACAAAATTCTTCCTTTAATCCCAATGGTTTAACTTGGAGTCGGCTCTAATACCATTTGTTGAAACTTTAAGCTTTATAAAACTAGAAACTTTAGAATTTGAAGACCTAAATTCCTTTATTACGAATATTTTCAAATGTCAAATCACCAAGAAAATTAATAATGCGGAACATGCCTTAATTTTTTTAGAATGATTTTTTATTACTGGATCTTAATTCCGGATATTGAATATTGACTCTTTGATTCTTGAGTTTTTGGTTTTGCTTCTAGATCAATAGTCTTGATTCTTGAATTACTTAATTTTGATTCTTGATTGTGGATTTTTCGTTCTTATTTGTGGATTTTTTGGATCATCATCTTCAATATATTTTCTCTTGTATTCTTGTGTTGATAGGATAATACAAAGAATGATAAATTGTATATAAATTGAGGAATATAATCTAATATATAGTTTTCACATGTATTTTGCCCATCAAGAAACAAAATTTTAAAGGAATCTGGTCTCTACATATATAATTAGATCCACACTTTATTTAAATACTCCAAGTCTAACAATTTAATCATTTATTAGATCACTTTAATTTTGGACTTAACTTTAAGATAGCATTATACACAATTAATTACATATGTAGACTCTCATGACAAATTAAAATTTTTCCAACATCTTTATATTAGATCATCATGCTCTCAATTGCAAAAGCAGAAAGAAGCTTGACTCATGAAATACAGTTGACCACCATCAACCATACATCTTATTATACCGGAACATTGTACAACACCCAAATTGGGGATAAAATTCACAAAAGTAGAGCAAGAATGGAGAAAGGCGTTTAAAAAGATGGATCCAAACAGGGAACAAAAATAAAACAGAAAGAAAGAAAAAACGATTGCATGCATGAAAATAAATCTCAAACCCTTGTCCCAAAAACTCCGATGAACGAGACCACCAATGCTAAGAATCCAACCACCGCCGACGGAAAAGAACTGAGGGCACCCCAGTTAGCAGGTGACATTGGTGGCGAAGAAGGTGCCATGTGGCTGTGGTCGTGGCCCTCGTGCGCATCCACGGCCACCATCACCATCGCAATACAGGCTGCAAAAGCGGCGGCGGCGAAATGGAAAGCCATTCTTGAAATGTAGTTTTGTTGTTGGACTCGGAAATTGGGTTCCACTTAATTTGGGTTGAAATTTTGTACCACTTTTTTGGTGCTTATATACAATATTTTGGTGGAAATATTTGACCTAGTCAAGTTGTACGAGCCATTATACCAAGTTGTACTATTATTTTCAGGTTGACACTAAATTATTTTATTACCATGTACTAATTGGTGATCATTAAATTAATAGTTGATTTAATGTATAATTTGTGTCAAGTTAATTTAGCAGTTTGTTGTGAAGGATTAACGATGATTGATCGATCGGCAGTAATTTAGAGAATTTTGAAGTATTGTTGATTGCTACTAGTTATTTGTATGTTAATTAGCCGTTTTGCACTTTAGCTAATGAAAGAACGTTGATGTTTTATCAATGGATTTGGATGGCATTCTAGAAGTTTCAATCTTTTTTTCTTTTAACTTTTTTTTTACTCTTATTCTCGTGAAGAATTAATGATGATTGTAACGGTGTAGTTTTGAGTCAATCTTTTCTTCTTTTTTATTTTTTTTACTACTATTTTTGGAGAGAATTTTTGAAATATTGTTGGTTATAACTAATGTTTTTAACGTCAGTTCGAGCATTGACTCTAAAGCAAAAAATGATAAGTTATCACAAATGTTGAGTTACTCCTTAAAAAAAATAAAAAAATAAAAAAAAATAAAAAAAAAGAAGGTTATTTTAAGACAATAAAAAAAATAAAAATTGTCAACCTATATCCGGGTCAACTAGTTCATCGGTTTTTAGCTATAATTAGACTGCTTTGAAAAAGTTATTTTAAGACAATAAAAATAAAATTGTCAAACTGTATCCGGGTCAACTAGTTCATCGGTTTTTAGCTATAACTAGACTTCTTCTCATTCTTTCAAATTGAAACGCTTGGTTCAGTCTAGTTTTTGGAACACTGGTTATGTACATATAGAATGTGTTATTATGATGTATTTGTCATGATGTTAATATTTGTTAAAGAAGAAAATGGATGAAATAAATTAGAGTTGCCTTTTGATAACTAGAAGAGTTTAGCAGAATTTGATCGTGCTTCAGATTTAAGAACGTGAATGCAATTATGCAAAACAAGAATAGTACAAAGGAAATTAATTGGCAAAGTAGACTTGGATAAATACATGATTATTGCCCACCAAATGCTTAGGAAATTTGTTTAATTAATTAAGTTTTTCATGACTTAATCAACCCAATAATTAATGGTTTTGGTTGAAAAATTTTAAAGTCGTCATTCGACACCAATTCTCAATCGGGTCAATGGATTTAATGTCCAATTGTTAAAACGAAAGGGTGAGTTCTTAG
This sequence comes from Olea europaea var. sylvestris, assembly GCF_002742605.1. Lineage (NCBI taxonomy): Eukaryota > Viridiplantae > Streptophyta > Magnoliopsida > Lamiales > Oleaceae > Olea > Olea europaea. The sequence continues at coordinate 21,158,690 of NC_036242.1, read as the reverse complement.
AGTTATTGTGATTGGTTATAGAGTCCCCAATTTACGAATTTATTGTTTATTTCTCTCGAATGTCTTGGGGAATAGGATCAAGTTGATAATTACCAACAATTTGATGCTCTACCTCCCTTCAACTCTTTGAGCAAAATGTGACAAAAGAATAAGGAAAGTCCATGGATCAACATTCCCCGAAATTACAAGATCATCCTATGAAAAGCTACTTTTGTTGTAGTCGAATCAGGAACCAATCAATAACCATGTTCAGTAAGTTACTAACTTCAGAAAAATATATCACTTCATATTTGTGGTCGAAAAAAAAATTAAAATTAACGAGTATTAATAGTTTTTTCCTGGTAATTGTCTAGTTTCCATGCCTTCATTTTCCCGTGTAACTTCCCTACATTCATTCGTCCACAAAGCTATCGAAGGAGAAAAAGGAGCGGCTATCTAATGGAAGTTGTTTCGGTTGTATGCCTTGAGACCCTATCGACACTGGTTTGTTTTTAGCTATAACGGTATTCATAAACTATGAGAGTCACATCACCTCGAACATTTAGTTTAATATTTAGATTTAGATTGAGATTCTAGTCATATTTAACAAGCATTCAATTTATGATTATTTGGAGTGAATTACCTCTTCATATTTATCAAACAGTAAACACAATCGTATTGCATTTCTATTGGTTCTTGACGTGATGAATAATCTATACCGTCAAATTTACGTTATTTTTGTTAGTTTGATACCCATTCTTCGAGTAATGGTTTATAAAATCACATTATGAATTTACGTTAGTCTATTTGCGTGTTATAATTTGAAGTGATTGTCTAAAGTTCTATGATCATAGAGGATGTCACAAATTGTATACTCAATGGATCGAGTATAGTAAGACACAATTTGTGATGTGATCAAAATTATGTCGTTCACAATCGGTTCATAAAGTTGGATGCTTTATGTTGATAAGATTGTATTGTTTTTATTAAGATTTTTCTAGATCTTGAAATAGGAACAATAATGTATTTTGATGCACATTGAACATGACCGCGTAGATGACTCATTTGTGACCGTTTGAAATGAGACTCTACTTGATTATCAAACAGGTCACCTAAATCCTGAGTGAGTAATGTACTTTTGATTACTAGTTCAAACTCTTTGAAGCACCAATGAGTGAAGTCTTAAATAGAAGATTGATCTCGGTGCTTTGAGAATCGGGTCAAAATAATTAGAGATCATATACTTACAATGTTGGAATCCATTAATCATTGAGATGAGACGATCGTCACTCTAAGGTATTTTTCTAGGCAAATTGAATCTGAACTCAGTAAGTCGACGATGAGATCATTGGACTTTACATTGTGATTTGCTCACAACGAATTTGCTATATGAAAATGGGACTTAGAGGGTAATGCATGTTGAAGGGCAAAACAGTCATTTTGCCAGTTTCAACATATTGACGGTCAAATGGGAGTTGACTTGTGGAACGATAATCAGAGGATATTGTTATTGGATTATAATTTGCTTCTATAACTATTACTCGACTCGAGAGTGCAATCTCAGTTTTTTGGTAGAATAAGCCGGGATTAATAGATGTATCTCAATTGGTCAAGATTTGACCCAATTGAAAACATCTATTGGAGTTTGAGTCGTGTGAGTCCAATTAGGTCCCTCTCTTGGCTCCAATAAAAGGTGTGTGACTTAATTGACCCACTACAATAAAGTCTAAGAAAATTTGTGCAATTTTCAAACTCTAATAGATCATTATAAATATGCACATGATTGGCATATTTTGGTGTGATTTTAGGGTTAGCCACTTTTCACATTCCCCAAAAAGAATAACATCTAGTGGAGAACAAGGGAAAAGATCTAAGGGAAGAAGTAATTGGTTATGCCATTAATAGCTCCTTCAAAAAGGTTATCATCTCCCCTTTTTATATATGTGAGGATTTTATAATCCAATGATCTCAAGGTCAATTAAATCCTTATTTACATTATTTTAATTTTCAAAGGAAAATTAATTTCGTATTGTGATGATTAAAATTCATCAACCAACAAATGGTATCAGAGCCAAGGTTATTGTATGCTTTGAGTAGGATTATTTTTTTAAAAAAAAATCATAGTGTAATATGCATTTTAGTTGGGTGGTGTTAGGTTATTTGATTTTGACATGTTTATGCTTTAAATATGTTTAAAGTTATTGATTGATATACTCATAATCACTTTTGGCTCTAGAATTTTTTTTACTTCCTATTGTAATTCATTTATTATGGTTATAATTTAGAAATGTTGTAAGCTATAAGGCACTAAGTTTTTTGTATTTTTTCTTCATTTTCATTTATGTATTTGAGGAAGAAATGTAATATTTGTTGCTGTAATTTTAATGAAGAACAAGGAAGGACAAAAAAAAATGCAAGAATATCAAGAAACACCAAGAGACGGCGACGGTGGTGGCCGCCGTGACCGAAGCTATGGCAACCGTCGTGACCATATACTAGTCACTGCAGCCACCATGGCTGCTGGTCACGACAGCCATGCAGCAGCTTCAACTGCTGCTCCCAGCAGTAGCAAAGGCAGCAGCGGCTGTTGGGCCGCCGTCGTCGGAGTTGTGTATGCTTTGGTGTTGTTTGTGTTTTCTTGCTAGGTTTTCAAAATTAGGGTAATTTGAATTTTTGAATTTTTCTTTAAAACTTGGGTTATTGGATAATGGCCTTATTGGTGTTAAGTTTTGGGCCTAAAAATTAAATTAACCCTATTTTCATGTTACATGAGGTGAACTACAAAGAATATTGAAGAATTGGGTCGGGATGTGGCCCAATGTAATTCTTTTTATCCACGTTATAATTTAAATTCTTAGGATGGGCCATTAGTGATTATTATTCATTTAATTATTGCTTTTACCGCTTTATGGATGGATGAATGTTTAATTATTATTGCATGTCATGTGAATTAAATGAAACACCACCCGATGCACTAAAATCATATGCATTTACATTAAAAAAAAATTTTATCACTCTAAATTAATTAGAGGCGATTGAAAAATATTTTATAATTAGCGCCATTATAATTGTTTATATTTGGCGAACTAATTAAGTGAAAATTCAACGGTACAAAATAATAAGTGGGAGAGGGTTTATAGGCATGTATAAGCCTACGGCTTCCTCCGTCATCCAGTTTGTTATTAAAATATGTATGTTTAGTATCAAATTATATCGGTCACCGTATAGGAAAACTACGTTATTTTAGATTAACTAAAATTGGATCTAGTAATAGAATTTCTTTAAAAATGAAATAATGAGATGATCATCCTATAGACGACATCTTATATATTTCGGATATTTTAAAATTATTGACTGAGGTTATTATACTTATATATGAATATTTTGAGGGACTTCCTATAGACGATTTCAACAAAATTATTCATAGGCCAAATAATAATCAATCCTCATTTTCTTGTGGCATGAGATGTCTAGCTCAATAAAATGAGTGGGAGGGTCCCAACCTTGCCAACAACTACATTGACCTCCTATAGAGGGCATGTTTAAAGTTGTAAGGGTTTAAGGTTTTCTTTATTACAAATATAGTTTTGTGTCTATATTTGCATATTCATATACATACATCATACAAATATTATTGCTCATTTTATTAATATGCGAATCGTTAATTTTACAGAAAATGTCGCTTAATCCATTATCAGTAATATTTAACAAAAATCAACTTGTGGGAGAAAACTACATTGACTGGAAAAGGAATCTTAATATTGTTCTTACCGTTAAAAAACACAAATATGTGCCGGATGAAATTTGTCCCGAAGCCCCTAAAGATGACTCCACGAAATCTCAAAAGACTGCATATGAAAAGTGGCATCATTCTGATGAGATGACCCGTTGTTACATTTTGGCATCCATGTCAAATGTGTTACAACAGAAACATCAGAATATACAAATTGCTTTTGACATAATGGAAAGCCTTCAAGAGATGTTTGGACATCAAAGCCGACAAGCTAGGCAAGCCTCCATTAGAGCAATTATGAACACACGTATGAAATCGAGAGCATCTGTAAGGGACCATATGTTAACCATGATTGGTCACTTCAATGCTGCAGAGGTTTTAGGAGCTGACATTGATTCCGAGACACAGATTGACATGGTCCTTGAGACTCTTCCTGAGATGTTCTCACAATTCATAGTTGATTATAATCTACACAAGATGGACATGTCTCTGACGGAATTAATGAAAGAGCTACAAAATATTGAATCTGTTCTAAAAGTTAGGAGTGGAAGTGCTTTGACTGTTATAGCGGGACCCTCTCATCCTAAGCCTTCTGGTGGCAAAGGAAGAAAGAAGAGGAAGAGACTAAACAAAAAGCCAGATAGCAAGTCAAAGGGGAAGAAAACTACTACCGACGAGAAATCAAAGGGAAAGTGTTTTATTTGTGGACAAAAGGGTAACTGGAAGAGGAACTGCCCAGATTACCTAGCTAAGGAGAAGCAAGGTAAAGGCAATAATGTCCTATTCATTGAGTCATTTTTAGTGGTTGATTCTACTAATACTTGGATTGTAGATTTTGGAGCCGCTAATCATGTTTGCAATTCTTTGCAGGGGTTTCAGGAAACCAATCATCTCAGTGAAAGGGAGTACACTCTTAGGGTTGACACAGGAGCAGTGGTATCTGCCAAAGCTGTTGGCACTTTTACTTTATGTTTTGAGAATCGTAGGCATTTGATATTAAATAACTGTTATTATGTTCCCGAACTTACACGAAACTTGGTTTTCGTTGCACTTTTATATCATGTTGGTTATTCGGTACTTTTTACCCATTCTACGGTGGTTATTAAGTTGAATAATTCTGTTATATATTCGGGTCATATGGTTAATAGTCTTTATGTCTTAAGTCCTTTGATTGGCTCTATACATAACACTACTATTGCTAAGAAAAGAAAGAGGTCGTCTAGTACTAATGAAACTTTCTTATGGCATCTTAGATTGTGTCATATCAATCTAAATAGGATTCAAAGATTGGTAAAGGATAGTCCTTTAAATGAGTTAGAAGTGGAATCTATACTAACTTGTAAATCTTATATAGTAGGAAAGATGACCAAGAAGCTCTTTAAGGCTAAGGGACTAAGGGCTAAAGAGGTTTTGGAATTAGTACATTCCGATGTTTGTGGACCTATTAGTACTTGGGGTAGAAGAGGATACGAGTATTTCATCATCTTCATAGATGATTACTCAAGATTTGGATACATATACCTTATGTCTCACAAATCCGAAGCTTTGAAGAAATTGAAGGAGTTTCGGACGGAAGTTGAGAAACAATTAGGTAAGAGTATCAAGGCCCTTCGATCTGATCGAGGTGGCGAGTATCTATCCCAAGAGTTTAAGGTCTATTTATCGGATAATGGGATATTATCCCAATTGAGTGCACCAAGAACTCCCCAATAGAATGGTGTCTTGGAAAGAAGAAATCGAACTATTTTAGATATGGTAAGATCAATGCTGAGTTATTCCTCATTGCCTATATCCTTTTGGGGATATGCACTACAAACGACCATTTATATCTTGAATTTGATACCATCTAAGTCAGTTCTCAAGACACCTGAATTGTGGAATGGGCGCAAGCCCAATTTATACCATATTCGGAGATGGGGATGTCCAGCACATGTGCTAAAGGGAAAGATGGATAAGATGGAATCATGATCAGATGTTTGTTTCTTTGTAGGATATCCAAAGGGAATGAGAGGTTACTACTTCTATAATCCTTTTGATAAGAAGGTATTTGTTAGCACAAATGCAACCTTCTTAGAGGATAAGTATATAGAAGAACACAAGTCTACTACTAAGATTCTATTGGAAGAGATGTTAGAACATGGTTCAAACAACTCAATTCCAGATTTCCGCATAGAATCTAATGGTGATGACTTGGAATCTCCTACTGAACCAATGGTTGCTGATGAAGCAAGTGAGCAAATTATGCCCACAGGGCCTCATAGGCAAATAGAACCAGAGGTAGTAGTAAATGAGGCACCCATTGTTGTATCTCCCCATGTCCCTACAAATGGGGATAATGAGGATGTTGTTTCTAACCAAAGAGAGGATCAAACAGTGGGAAGAGAGGAAGGACCTTTGTTCAGACTGGACAATCAGGCACCTTCAACCATTACTCGTAGTGGGAGGGTTGTGAGACCACCTTCTAGGTACTTCCTCTATGGAGAATCCTATTAGGCGATCTCTACTGAGTAAGAAGAAGATCCCACTTTGTTTAAGGAAGCAATGGAGGATGTAGACTTTGAATCATGAAAATTAGCCATGAACTCAGAAATGGAATCTATGTATTCCAACAAGGTTTAGGATCTTGTGAATGCACCTAATGGGGCAAAGCCCATAGGATGCAAGTGGGTCAATAAAAGGAAAAGAGGTATAGATGGGAAGGTTGAAACCTTCAAAGTAAGGCTAGTGGCTAAGGGTTTTACCCAAAGAGAAGGCATCGACTATGAAGAAACCTTCTCACCGGTTGCCATGCTTAAATCTATTCGAGTCCTTTTATCCATTGCCACTCATTATGATTATGAGGTTTGGCAAATGGATGTCAAGACAGCATTTTTAAATGGACGTCTTGAAGAGACCATTTACATGATGCAACCTGAAAGGTTTATGAAAGAAGGCCATGAAAGGAAAGTTTGCAAGTTGCAGAGGTCCATTTATGGACTCGAGCAAACGTCCAGATCTTGAAATATAAGATTTAATCAAACCATCAAGACCTATGGTTTTGAGCAAAATTTGGATGAATCTTGTGTGGACAAACGAATACAAGGGAAGAAAGTAGTTTTTTCTGATTCTTTATGTAGATGACATTCTACTCATTGGAAATGATGTAGGGACATTGTCATCTGTAAAGAAATGGTTGTCACAGCAGTTTGATATGAAGGAATTCGGAGAAGCTAGTTATATTTTAGGAATCTGTATCTTGCGAGATAGGAAAAATAGAAGGATTGGATTATTTCAAGCTTCATATATTGACAAAATATTATCCAGATTTGCACTGCAGAATTCCAAAAAGGGACAACTTCCTTTCAGACATGAAATTTATCTATCTAAAGAGCATTGTCCCAAGAATGCAACGGAGATAGATTACATGAGAAAGGTTCCTTATGCTTCGGCTGTGGGAAGTCTCATGTATGCTATGCTTTGCACTAGACCGGATATTTGTTATGCTGTGGGTATTGCTAATTGTTATTAGTCTAATCCAGGACCAGAACATTGGGTAGCGGTAAAGCATATACTCAAGTATCTTCGGAGAATGAGAGATTATATGCTTGTCTACTCAAGACATGATCTAAATCCTATTAGATATACTGATTCCGATTTTCAATCCGATCGTGACTTTAGGAAGTCTACATCGGGATCAGTATTTACACTGGGAGGTGGAGCTGTGGTATGGAGGAGTATCAAGCAGTCTTGTATTGCTGATTCCACCATGGAGGTAGAATATGTAGCGGCTTGTGAAGCTGCTAAAGAAGCTGTATGGTTTAAGAAATTTCTTTTGGACCTTGACGTGGTACCTTTGGCAATGGGGCCCATAACGCTTTATTATGATAATAGTGGGGTGGTTGCCAATGCTAAAGAACCGAGGAGTCATCAGCGTGGCAAGCATATTGATAGAAAATATCACCTTGTTAGAGAAATTGTTCATCGAGGAGATATGACGGTTAGTAAGATTGCATTAGCAGATAATCTTGCGGATCCGTTCACTAAGACCTTACCAGCTAAGGCTTTTGATGGACATCTTAAAGGGATGAGTATTACCCTAAGAAGGGCAAGTGGGAGATTGTTAGTTTTATGCCCATTCTTCAATTAATGTTCTGTAAAATCACATTATGAATTTACGTTAGTTTATTTGCGTGTTATAATTTGAAGTGATTGCCTAAAGTTCCATGATCATAGAGGATGTCACAAATTGTATACTCGATAGATCTGGTATAGTAAGACACAATTTGTGATGTGATCAAAATTATGTCGTTCACAGTCGGTTCATAAAGTTGGACGCTTTATGTTGATAAAATTGTATTGTTCTTATTAAGATTTGTCTAGATCTTGAAATAGGAACAATAATGTGTTTCGATGCACATTGAATGGGACCGCGTAGATGACTCATTTGTGACCTTTTGAAATGAGACTCTACTTGATTATCAAACAGGTCACCTAAATCCTGAGTGGGTAATGTACCTTTGATTACTAGTTTAAGTTCTTTGAGGTACCAATGAATGAAGTCTTAAATAGAAGATTGATCTTGGTGCTTTGGGAATCGGGCCAAAACAATTAGAGATCATATACTTACAATATTGGAATCCATTAATCATTGAGATGAGACGATCGTTACTCTAAAGTATTTTCCTAGGAAAATTGAATCTGAGCTCAGTAGGTCAACGATGAGATCGTTGGACTTTACATTGTGATTTGATAACAACGAATTTGCCGTATGAAAATAGGACTTAGAGGGTAATGCATGTTGAAGGGTAAAACGGTCATTTTGCCAGTTTCAACATATTGACGGTCAAATGGGGGTTGACTTGTGGAACGATAATCAGAAAATATTGTTATTGGATCATAATTTGCTTCTATAACTATCACTCGACTCGAGAGTGCAATCTCGATTTTTTGGTAGTTTAAGTCGGGATTAATAGATGTATCTCAATTGATCAAGAGTTGACCCAATTGAAAACATCTATTGGAGTTTGGGTCATGTGAGTCTAATTAGGTCCCTCTCTTAGCTCCAATAAAATGTGTGCGATTTAATTGGCCTACTACAATAAAGTCTAAGAAAATTTGTACAATTTTCAAACCCTAATAGGTCATTATAAATATGTACATTATTGGCATATTTTGGTGTGATTTTAGGGTTAGCCACTTTTCACATTCCCCAAAAGGAATAACACCTATTGAAGAACAAGGGAGAAGATTTAAGGGAGGAAGCAATTGGATAGGCCATTAATAGCTCCTTCAAAAAGGTTATCATCTCCCCTTTCTATATATGTGAGGATTTTATAATCCAATGATCTCAAGGTCAATTAAATCCTTATTTACATGATTTTAATCTTCAAAAGAAAATTAATTTTCCATTGTGATGATTGAAATTCATTAACCAACAATTTTTACAATTGTTTAAATTATACTTAATCAATTATTTTCTTACATGTCTAGGACACGTATCAAATTGATCCCAAACTTGATGAAATTTTCGGTCAATCAAATCGACTACATTTTTTGGCCATTAATTAAAACCCAATACATTTTTGTGTGAAAAGTTTCAAAACTATTTCCACTTATGCTCTTACTTCTCTTTTCTTTTTTCCCCTAATTTTCAATTTGAAAAATTTGCAGCTTACAATCCGTCGGCTGTCTGCTGCTCATAATGACTATGAATAAAAGCTTTACCTAAGGTTACCAGTTTCAAGCAATTTTTATTGTTGAAGGACAATTGTTTTCAATTCCAATTGATAGAACAAATAATGTTGTTGGATGTTAAAAAACCTATAGACTTGATGAAATGTGGTTTAGAATATCTGAGAAACATGTTATGATAACTGCTAATGCATGTTGTCATGGAATTCTATCTGTTTGAAATATGTTGAATGTGGATGTGCTACCTTGCATGTAGACAAAATGTTCTGCATTCTTATTGTTAATTGTCAACCTTACGCCAAAATTTGAGATAAGTTTTGCATCATTTTATACCAAATTATCATTTTATACCAAATTTTGCACCAAACTAAAAATCATTTCCAACTATAACATCAAAACTTACAACAAATAAACAGTATTTAACCACTACGTCGTTTCTTTAAATAAAACTTGATTAATGTATGTATGTGGCTGTTGTAATATATGTCATGTTAACTTTAAATAATCGTGTTTGCTATATTTTAATTTTTTTAATTTAGAATTTATTTTAAATAAAAAATAATAAAATATATAACACAAATGATACAAATACCCTCTATCAATTACTTTGGCATGTGAAAAAAAAGGACAAATTTGACGGTGCAAACTTTGGTGCCACATTGGAGAACTTTTACTGAAATTTGGTGTTTTGGTGATAGTATTGGAGATGCCCTAATTCCATTTATTTGTCAACAAGATGTTTGTTCGGACAAAATAGCAAAGATTTCACTCTATGAAAATTTTTATAATATATAGAATTTCACACATCAAAACCCTCTTAAGTATTGTAGGAAATTTAATATGTTAAGCTTTATCATACCTTCATTTTATATACTATTTAAACAATGCACAAAAAGGGCAAAAAAATGACGCTAGACTTACAATTTTTACTCTTTAAAAAATCCTCAATTCAACGTACACACACAGAGAGGGAGAGAGGCTTACATCCTTTTCCAATTTAGAGAGAGAGAGAGAGAGAGAGAGAGGCTTACGTCCTTTTCCAATTTAATTAACAACTCCTATCCAATTAAAATTTGAACATGGCAGAAGCAACGGAAGGCAAAAATCATGATCCAAATAATTATCTCCTATTTGCCAATAAGTACTCTTAAATTGGAATATTTTATCATATGCAACAACCCAACAGTTTCTACCTTATCAGGGAGAATAAAAAAAAGAGAGAAAAAAAAAGAAGCAGCTAAAACTATATGTCATCTCTACTGCAACTTATACTTGAAAAAACTCAATTAAATTTGACAGTCCCAATTCTCATAACTGAAAATTAATATACTCCATTATATTAGTATAATCACTTAGAATAAAAGAAACTTAAGAATTTCATAAACTCATATCCAAACAAACTTGCCGAAAAATTACGGTGCAATCCCCTTGCTTGACTTTTCAAAGAGCTTATCAGCCATCAGCATCAATTTTCACCTCGCACCCTGTATAAATTTCAAGTCAATGTCCATGCAAACATGTGGACTCACTAGTAGTAACACATCCTATATCAAGGCAACTAGAGCATGCCATGAGGATATAAATATATTACTCAAGTAACTTAGGTTTTTCTCCAAAAGAGACATGCACTGTCTAACTTCGAGCAATTAGCCGAATCTACTCTCCTTTTAGACAACTTTTCCTTGATCAAGTTCATAGTTCGAACAAATTACCCCTTTTTTTCACGGAGTCATTCTACTTTTCAGCAACAAGTAACAAGTTTTCAAATGAAATATACATCCATCCAACATATTGTTGTTTTGAAATCAATTTACTTGCAACTTCTGCAAAATTCAAAGTTTCTTTTCCATAAATCAAATTTGGTTTGATTTGTTGATAGGAAGATGAAAGAGGCTAGATAAGTATTAATGTTTTATCCTTGTCATCAATTTAACTCCAATAGCCTCTGGTTCAAAAAATATGCTATTGAGAACATTAAAACGATCTAAATGATATGAGATTTTCGTACCTACGTCCATTCATAAAGAAAGAAATTGTTCCTTAAGGTACAATTGATTTGAAATGATCTTTATCTGATACAACTCTTCAAGTTTCGAAGCTTTCAAATTCAAATCTTTTCAATCCTACATTGCTCATATTAGATTTGTCAACTTCTTTGTTAGAATGGGTTAATTACCTGGTTGGTCACTGAACTTTGCGTAAGGTTTCGAAGAGGTCATTGAATTTCAAAAGTTTCTCCACTGGTCATTGACCATTATAAAAGTTTCCACATTAGTCACTTAGTGATGGATGTGATTTTATTTTGTATAGTTCAATGACTAACAAGAAAATTTTTGAAGTTCTTAGTAATGAATGTGGTTATATTTGTAAAGTTAACTGACTAAAGGGAAAAGTTTTGAAGTTTAGTGACTCATTGGAAACCTTACATAAAGTTCAGTGACCAATAGGTAATTTATGAATCTTTATGCTTTATTAGTCTTTTTCTTTCTTTCTTTCTTTTTTTTTTTTTTTTTTTTTTTTTTTTTTTTTTTCTCCCCCCCCATTTTTTTTTTTTTTTTTTTTTTTTTCCTTTTGTACTCCCACTCCACAATTTTATTCTCTTTAGCATCATCAAATTTAGAAAAAAGATGAAGTAACCGACAAGATTGTCTACCAATCAGTCTAAAATTAAATAGCAACAGTGATCTATGCAATCAATTACCTTGGAAGAGAACACTTTCAACATTAATCACTTCATATTATTCAATTTTGAAATTCATTAACACTTTAGCTAATAATCTAATAATTTTTTTTATTCAAATGTCTCGTGATGGAAAGACGATTGAAGCTGCAGTAGCCCATAAAGCTGTCTTCTATTGCCTCTTTAATTTTAGAGAGGTCAGTAGATAACATTGTTAGTTATTCATGAATAAAACATTTTTCTTTTTTCCAAATTTGGCGATACTAGAGAGAATAAAATTGTGGGGTAAGGTACAAAAAATAAAAAATAATAAAGAAAAAATATGAAAAACATAAATATTGGTTAATTACCTGAGTGGTAACTGAACTTTGCGTAAGGTTTTCAGGAGGTCATTGAAATTCAAAAATTTCCCCATTAGTCATTGAACTTTACAAAAGTTTCTTCATATATAGTCACTGATTGATAATGAGATTACATTTTGTAAAGTTCAGTAACTAACGGGGAAACTTTTGAAGTTCTTTGTCATGAATGTAATTATATTTGTAAAGTTTAGTGACTAATGGGGAAACTTTTGAAGTTCAATAACCTTATAAAAACCTTAGGTAAAGTTCATTGACCATTTATATAATTAACCCTTGTTAGAACTAACGGTTGATTTTCATTTCAAAACCTTGTGCAGTTCAACCCGAATCGAGATATCATTGACTTTCATTTGTCACAAACCCAAACTAATTCTCTTGTCAAATTTCTCCATGTCGTATATCACACTTGCCATATTTATTTCATTTGCTCAAATATTTCGAAATATGCAATACTATAATACCAGTTGTTGGAAATTGCAACCAATTGCTTCTATTTGCCCATAAAATATTTGTTCAGAAAATAGCATAAAAGAAAAAAAAAATAAATATATGATGATGAAAAACTTATATTCTATTAAAGTTTTTCACTATATAAAAAATTTAAGAGGTTAAAGGCCCAGAATGAGACGAGTTAGGGTTCCAGAATGATTTCGTTGACTGGTCATCGAGCAAGAATGATGCTTTATGCGGCATTTGGCACTAAATATAAATTATAATCTTACAAAATTTAGCTCTCTAAAACCCGCCCAAATATTTTGAAAAAAATAATATCATAAACTTTACCACACATTTCGATCTCTACTACTTGAACAACCTATGAAAGGAAGGGAAAGAAAAATCTACTATGTTCGGCTTACCATTTTTACTTAAAAACCCTCAAGTCACATGCTTAAAAAAAAATTGTTTATTTATGGAGGCAATAAAGACTTCGATCCTTGACTTACTAGTATGTTGAAATAAGGATTCAAATATATATCTCCTATTTGCAGATAAGTCATCTTTAATTGAAATTTTTGAGGCAACAATATAACGGATATAAAATGTCATTTGATCCGGACACCATCATTGACAAGATAATAGTAGCGCACCCCGAGAAATGACCCCATGAATTTAGTCTAATAAATATAGCTCATGGTTTGAGTCTCATTGTGTGGAGCACTTTTCTTTTCTATTTTTATTTTTTCAAACCTAAAGTTAAATTAAAAAAATATATATATTCATACTTTTTATCCCACGTTCTCCCAAAAAAAAAAAAAAAAAAAAAAATCACTTTCTTATAAAGTCTATTTTCAAAGAATGAGCTAATCTAGACCATAGACTACTGAAGTTAATCATTTGAATTTTTTCCCCACTATTAGTCGAGTCTAGTGTCAGCTTATTAATTCTGTCTAAGTTTCCCTCATGATTAACATAAAGATCAAATTTATAGCAAAAAATTCGTTTTCATAGATAACATTTAGTGCTTGATTGACAACCATTAATTTATTTTTATAGTTTGCTATAGGGTAATTTTCAAACACACATTTATGCAATAAAATATTCTACACGTATATCAAAAATATTTTTCTACTTTTTAACAGCACATTTTCCTAAAAATCATTATTCAAAACTTTTCTTTTTACAATAATGATTGTCTAACCGGCTATTAGTTTGATAGCGTCTTAGTTCGGTAACGATCCTTTAATTTCCTCCATAACCCTATTGCAGTAATAGTCTGACCTACTTCCATAATTACATTATCAGATAAATGAAGAAACGAAATACTCCACTTTTTTTTAGTTGTATCAAAATCATCTGCCCCAAGAGTCATCGATCAAAGGCTCTTGGGCATCTTTATTGTAAAAATAAGACTCCCATCTTTTGATGCCAGATTCTAAAATCTCATTTCCCATTCCAGATTACAACATCTACTTTTGTGCTACTCATTTTAATACATGCAAGTAGAAAAAATCTCAAAACAAGATCTCGTAGAAAACGTTACCGAGATAATTTTTCTGAAAAATGATTTTTACTCAAAAAATTAAAGTTTCACTTAATGGGACTCAACTCGCGTCTTACAAAACAATTATGATACAATATTTCACAAAAATGTATTTAACAAATGTTATTTTCTGCATAGCAAGAAATATCTTTGAAAATTGATACTAACATCTGACAACACACTTTTAATACAGTTCAAAAATTAATCAATGAGATTATGCAGTAATCTTGATAAAATCAGGATTTAGTCTCCTCAAATTCTAAAGTTCTTATTTTCAATTTTACATTAAGCAAGTGTATGAATCGTTACAAGTAATATAGTAGACATTTCAGCCTTTATAATTATTTCCACAGGGACTATTATTTATTTCTAATTGACTATTTATGCTTCTATTTGATGAAAAACAAATTATGATTTGGTGATTTTTTTTAATCTAAATTATTCTAACTAAATGTATCGAAATGTATACAATAATCAAATTAGGTTTTATGTATGGAAAGGATATTAAGGTACACAACTTCATTTATTTATTACTTTTAATTCTCTTATCAAGATTCTTATTCTCTTATCAAGATTCTTAACTTAATGTCCTGTTCAGTTGAATTCTTTTAACGTATTCAATTTACCTTTCTCGAATTCAAATTGACTCTATTTAACTAAGTTAGTTCAATATCTCTATGTGAATCGAGATACATCTTAAGTAATTGCCTTAAATATCTAAGAACTCTTATAATGATTGCATTAACTAGAAAAGTTATCTATGCTTTCATACTAGTTCCCAAATTGTAGTATGTGGTCTAAACCTATAACTCATCTCTCAACTTGTTATAGATTTACAATCGTTGAATTATTAGTCGAGTAATTCAAGCATTAAACACCATAAATAAAATCAACACATATAAAATTGAGAACTATAATCTTGAAAATTGAATTAAAGGATCTCAATAAACTACATTGTTCACCTTAACAAAAACTTTAGCCATGCATATTAGATGAAGAAAAACAAAGAGTAAAAGGAATATTGTACCAAGATTGTCTTCTTTCCCCAAATTTAGCTTCCAAACCCTTTTTTCTTGATTTCTTTTCTTCAATATGTTTTTCTATAATTTTCAAGTGTGTGGGACTCTTCTCATCTAAATCAAGTTTTTATTTAGTATTACATTTCATGAACTTTGGGAAAAAGGAAGTGGATGTGCACATGCTTGAACTTTCACATGAGCCATTAGTAGATCATTTTCTACTACTCTTATTGACATCATCTACTCGTTCAAATTTGTCACTATACTACTTGGTAATGATCCCTAGTGTACGTTGTGAAAGTTGCTGATCTATCTGACCAATCTGTATCAATCTGCTAGAATACTTGATTGATTTTCTGCATATATTGATAAAACATCTTCCCAAACTTGGTATTTGCTTTGTGTGGAGAATTTAAACTACTCACTTGATTATCAAGTCATCTAAAGTTTGAGTGTTGTCTCCAACTTGAGTTATATGTTTATCCATACAAGTTAAAATTGTAGGAACCATGTAATTTACTTGTTCTTCTGGAGAAGCCAACAACAATCAATTTTCTGTAGCATGATTGCCTCCATAATTCTCACATATCGAACTGACCTTCATATTTACTCCTTGGGTTTGAGACTATACCAATAACTCCACCTGATTTGTCAAAGCGAAAATATATACATTGGTGAATGTTGTGTTGTCGAGCTTATGAATTCCGACTGCTTTCTTTGGGACTACTCTTTCCGATGAAAACATGGAGCATGTAATTTCAATCAACTCAAATAAGTCCAAATATTGTTGAATTGATTTACCAATTATAGATCCATTTTTTGAAGAATCTACCTGATATTTAGCCATTGGTGAAAGTACAATATAGAAATACTTTACGTGATCACCTTCGCTTGTCCGATGATTTAGACACTTCCTCATCAACACATGGAATCTGTTACAAGCTTTCTTTTTTCATCACATTGCTTGAATGTTTGGATTCTCAGTCGAATTTTTGCTACTTTTGCAGGTGAAAAGAATTTATTGCAAATTTTCCTTGCCAAGTCCTCCCAAGTAGTTATACTACCATGAGGCTTAGAATCTTACTACTCCAAAGTTGCATCTTTCATTGTATACAAAAATAATCGCAACTTGATTGCATCTTCATTGATCCGAATCTTGAGGTATTTGTACTTTAGTTTTCTTGCAGTAGCCCGTAGAATTGGAGGGTATTGCTAGTCGAGTTCATTAAATTAACCTTATCTAAAAGTTATTCTGCTCGAAATTTGGACATACAATACTAGAGCGCTTGAGCACTGTTGGGAATGAGTCAAAAATATTGACACTAGCAAGCATCCTCAATCAATTTCAAATTTGCGCTACTAAATTTGTGGTTCCGCTACCCTAGTGGCTTCTTATGCAATTGGTAGTCGTGGAATATCTTGCTCTTCTGCCATTTGATATTTGTATTTTTGTTTGTATTCCTTAAGTCTTCATCTGAAAGTACATTTTATTTTCATATCAAATTGTTCAAGATTGTCACATTGGGAATAGAGCATATGACAAACACTGTAGAAAAAAGAAATTCAAACCAATCAAATAAAAAAGTCAAAACAAAATAAACTAAGACCCCGTTTGGTAACCATTTTTTTCAAAATGTATTTTTCTCTCTCTTCTTTTCAACCACATTTTTTATTAAAATAATATTATACGCAAATAAAAAACTTTTACTTATTTTTTAACCATACATTTCACATCAATTTACTATTCTAAAATGCATTTTTACATAAAACTGACTATCAAACACCCTCTAATATTAAATGTAAATAGTACTTGACAATGACATCAAAAACTTGTTTCATTTTTCTTATTGTAAGTGTATGATATCATTTTTACAAAAACTATTATTTATTTCTAATTTACTACTTCTACTTCTATTTGATGAGAAACAAATTATGATTTGATATTTTTTATATATATAAATTATTCTAACTATCTCAATGTATCGACCTAGGTTTTTAAGTATGGAAGGGAAATTAAGGCATATAACTTTATTTATTGATCATTTTAATTTTCTAATCAAGATTCTTAACTTAGTAGCCTTTTCGATCGATTTCTTCTAACGTATTCAATTTTTCCATACAAACAATAATTAGTAGTCATACAAAAAATACATATAAAATAATCTTAAACAAATAACTAATAAAATAGCTTATTGTGTCATACAAACACTAATTAGGAGTCATTAACTCATATCACTACATCTTAGGAGAGATTTAAATATTGCTGAAGTAGAAGCACGGATCAGTGACAGAATTTTCATCATTGAATGCTTATGCCTAATCACATAATGCAAAAAGTCACATATAATATCACTTTATCACGAAAGTCATAAAATGTCTCACTTTATTAGAAAAAAGTCACATATATTGAAAAATTGTAATGACTTACTTATTTTCGACATCAATCCTTTCTTGTACCAATTCTCAAATGCATCAACATCAGCTCTAAATGAAGTACCTTTACTACATGTTTCTTAGTCCTTGACATAAATCATATTCATTAACCAGAGGGGATTGAAGAAGTGCAGAACTTTCATTTATCTTTTTAAAGACATGTCTTGAATGATTTCATTGTCACTATCTAAATTAAAAAATATAATAATAATAATAATAATAATAATAATAATAATAATAATAATAATAATAATAATAATAATAATAATAATAATATTGTCAAATTTTATAGTACAGAAGTACAAGTTATTTGAAGCAAAAATTCCTCAAATATCCAATTGTGTCTTGAAGTTTATTTTTAGCTCAAATAAATATCGCGATTTCATCAACCTTTTTTTTTTTTTTCCCCAATCTTCATCTTTAAATTCAATCTCATCATTTAGCAGTTCAATCCTACATTTATTAGATGATGATGCGACAACAAACTGAAATATTATCATTAACATAAATAGAAATGTCAAATTATTTTGAAAGATAAATTATCATGAAGACAAACATTAATTCTTGATTTTTAACTAAACTATGAGCCATGCTATCGTCTGCTTTTCTCCAATCCTCTTCATTTAAATAAAATTTTCATTCAAATTCATTTAACATAGGTCTATTTTTACAACTGACTTCTCAACAATATCGTCAACTAACCTCTCAAAAATATTTTCAACTGTCCTTTCAACAATTTTTTTCAGCGCCACTCGTATCAAACTCAATACCTAGAGGAAAACTAGGACAAACATTTAAAATCTGATTCATCATCCTTGTCATTTCATCATGTGGATTCTCCGCACCATCAAGATAAAATACGTAAAAAGTAACATAAATCTCCTAAAAAGTAACAAATACACAAAAGTTCACATGTATTAAACATATCCTTACCCTTGACTTCAAAAATCAACAACAATATCGTCCTACAAATTTTCAGAAAGTGACAAACAATGAATAAAAGGTGACAAACATCTCTTGAAAGTGACACGGTAGAAAAATGTGTTTTTAGAAACCAAAAAATGTGATTTAAAAAGTGATAAAAACTCAAAAAAGGTAGTCAAATTCATATACTAAAGTTGACAAATACTCAACAAAAAAGTCCTATGAATTAATTTTAAAACTCAAAAATATTCAATTGTTTTTAACTCCCACCTTGCACCAAAATTATAACCAGCCATATACATATCAAGATTTGTCAACCGTTCCATAGCTTCTTCCTTCGATTTTACTTTCTTTTCAACATCTCTTAAACTTTTCTCAGCATATGTGGTTGATTGAACTTTAAGTACTAGACGGCTCTGAATTTCATCATTTAATAGTACTTTGGATTCAAGTTCCGAAATGCCTTTTAAAATGAAATCGTTTGATTGAACTTTCAATTCAACCTCTACCAAACATTTTAAAATCTCTTCATTGGATTATAGGACTCTGAGAAAAAATGAGGACAAAAAAGATATAAGAAATAATTTTTAAAAAATAGCAGAGAAGAAAAAAGCGGAAAATATCGCGAATCTCATCTTTCTTCACATTCTCCATCGTTAAAAATATATTGCTGCGGTCAACAATAGATGATGCTTAGGCTGCATCCAATAACTTTCTTTGTAGAACAACTGGATGCTTAAAATCATCCTTATCAACCTCCAGGCCTTGACTGACTTGAGTCTTGCTTTTCAGAACTAAACCACCAACATAATCATCTTCATTCTCCGCCTCAATAGGTACAATGACCTTAACTTCTAACTGTAAACATACATTAACATGATATATAAATAACAACAAATAACATATAATTAAAAAATTTAAAGATAAATAACATAAATAAGTAATAAATGTAAATAAAACTTACTTTAAGCAAATAAAAAGCATGCATCCTAAATCTCACCGAAGTAATGTGCTCTTTGAACTCCATCTCAACATCTAAGTACACAACAATTTATACTTCACTTGGTACTTCTTTCGAGCTACTGCAGTGTCATAAACCCAGGCTTGAAAAGGAAAGCAAAAATCCATTCAACCTATACTCTAACAGTTTCTTTTCAATATAAATATTCTTGATCCTCTAGCTAAATGCATTCTTAAGAGATAATCTGACACGACAAAGCTCTTTAACCATGGAAAAGATTCCATGTCATCCAACTCCACAAGAGAAAAATCTCACACATCCTTATCTAATGTGTCAATTGGCAAATTTGTAAGTCTTCTTAAACAGATTTTATGGAAACGCTTTCATACTCAAGAAAATATTACTCCTTAGAATTGCTTTTCTTTTCTTATATTTTTTCTTCTTCTTCTTCTTCAATTGATACTGTGTAGTTGCCATTTAAAACACTACAAAGCCTTGACATTAGACAAGGTTCTTCCCCAGAAAATCTAACGACTTTGCCACAAAATGTTGAACCACATTTCATTGGTGTTAAGCTTTTTAACTTGCCTTAACAACTGATGAATCAAAAAATGCTGCCAAACTATTTCATTCAAATCAATGTATGCACCAGCCTCCAAATCATGCCTTCCTAAATAAACACTTTTAATTTTTGCTAACTTTTCCATTCAATTCTCTAAGTAATTGGTATTATTAACTAGCATATCAACTTGAATTTGAAAGCAATTCAATGAAGTCATAAAAAAGTGACCAAAAATAAATAAATAAAAATAAAAAAAGAGGGATAAAAACTCAAAAAGTGGCAAAACAAATATTTAGCCCCCCGTTTGGCCCCCTTTAAATCTCATCAATTTAAATTAAATTTTCCTCTCTTCTATTTTCAATCACATAATTTTCAATAAAATAATATTATACATAAATAAAAAAAAAACTTTTCATTCTTTTACAATCACTAATTTTTTTTAAAAAAAAACACTATTCCTCCCATTATAATTCAAATTAATTGGGGCCAAACGAGGGCTTAATACCAGTCTAAATAGTATTAATTGATATCAAAGACAGCCAATGCAGTACATGCCTCATAAGAACCTAGAATAATGCCAACTTATCCAGCACATTAACGAAGAAATCAAATGTTGGAACAAAGCAAAATTCGTATTGATGAACGGAAATCACATAGAAATAGGTCTGCTAGGAGAAGAGCAGGCCTGGAGTATAGTTAATAAGAAAAGAAAGGAAATAACAAGGATATAGATATTGACATTCGAGAGGTCCATTGCTCTCCCAAGAGACTACCAAATTTTGCCTGCCTCAATTCCATTTATCCTTCCTTCCCTTATACGTTGTTATGCTTCTGGATTGTTCCTTAACATATTCTGTTGTTATACATGTGGCCTCATCTCTTCCTGCAATTCATTTTCTCCCCTTACCTCTTTCTGTTGCCTTTGATAAGTAATCTAAATTTCTAGTCTATCATTACTCCTCCCAAGATTCACCTTATTCTCAAGGGAATGGAGGGAAACTGCCTTTTTAACAGGTCATATGATTCCCAAGTTGCTTCTAGTGGTGGCAATCCCTTCTAGGGGTGTAACCGGTCCGATTTTACCGATTTTTGATAGATTTTCAAACCAAACCGTTTAAATCGGTTTGAAAAAAACTCAAACCTAAACCAAACTATTTTGAACGGTTTGAAAAAAAATCAAGCCTAAACCTAATGGTTTGGTCCGATTTTAAACCACCGATTTTGTCATATATTTTTTGCCCGACTATTTTTATATCATTAATTCATTGAATTCAATATATATTTATATATTAGCAATAAATCCAAAACAAACTAAGCTCCTGTTTAAACCAAATTTTTGGGACAAAAAAATAAAAATTTGGACTGTTATCTCACAAGTCCAGCGGCCTTTGTTGACATGTTGTTTCATGTGTGGGATCCAACCTTCTCTCCAAGGGTCAATTTTCGAATTATGATATTATGAAAAATATGTCTCAAACGGGGTTTACTATATCTATTATAAATTTAAATAACAACTAAATCAAAGTGAAATCAAAATAAACTAAAATATAATTTTTTTTTATTTTTGTTCACCTTTTTAGGCTAATGACGATATAATAATGGTACAATACAAGTCTATTAAACTAAATATAAGACCCAAAAAAATATAATGATGTCTAACAAGACTTCGTGGTCATCACATCTGAAAAAAGGATACTGATTAGACAAAGAGAATAACCAACCACAATAACAAAGCAATTGTTTATAACATCTAAACATAATAATTACACAAGTTTACGTTTGTATGATGTTATGAAATGCATTTAATTTCATATTCTTACCTTAGTTTGTTCAAAAAAATTATTGATTTGAAACTTTATTCGTAGCAAATATTCTGATTTGGTATAATAGACTTCAATTTAACTTTGAAGCGGCGTGAAAAACTTGAAAAAGAAGTGTGTGATGTCGATGTCTCAAAACTGTGTTGGGTGTCGGTTGAAATTTATCTAAATTCTAAAGAGGAAAAGGGCTTTTGATCGATAGATTACGTTAGTCTTGAAATTATTAGATATAAATTATGATTATTGGATAGTAATGATATATCTGTATTAGAAAATTAGAAATTGACAAAAATACTCACAAATGACAAAACTATTGAATATTACATATTTGGATAAATTTTCAAAAAAAATCATTTTTTTCATTTTTTTTATTTTATATATATTTTCACCAGTCCGGTTTGGTTTTAAACCGCATTTTAAATTCTCAAACCTAAATCAAATCATTTTGACCGGTTTGATTTGGTTCAAAACACTTTCGTTGATCGGGACCACATGGCACAAAACTGACGATTTCTAAAATGCGATTTCGATTCGATTTGACAGTTTTTGCTTACAGCCCTAATCCTTTCCATTGGATTAAGACATCAACACCCCTGATATTTTGGCCAAACCCAGGTCTCACACCCAGCACGACTTCGGGTTCTGCCAACATCTCCAATTCTTCATTTAATTGATAAGGCACCTCATCCATAGCCTACACTGCTCCCACAGCCTTGCGCAATTGTGAAACATGGAAGACAGGATGACTATTGCATGTTGGAGGTAGGGTCAGCTTATAGGCAACCTTTCCAATCTTTTTCTCAATTGTAAACGGACCAAAAAACCTTGGGGCCAGCTTTCATTTGGATGTGCTGCTATTGTTTTCCGACGATAAGGTCTAATCTTTAAGTAGACCAGATCACCACCCTGGAGCTGGATGTCCTTTCGTTTAGCATCTGCTATGCTCTTCATTTTAGCCTGTGCTCGCTGCAGTTGAGCCTTCAGTTTATCAAAAATCTGATCCCTTTCAAGCAGCTATTGTTCCATGGCTGATACCCGAATGGATCCTTTTTCAACCTTCCATAAATCTAGATCACGCCCATACACAATCTATAATGGAGTGATTTTGGTTACGGTGTGATAAGATGTGTTGTACCACAACTCCGCCCATGGTAGCCAACTGTACCAAGATGTGGGCCGTGATAAAGCAAATAGCGAAGATAGGTTTCTAAAGTGCAATTCAATACTTCAGATTGATCATCGGACTGTGGATGATAGGCTGCACTACGATTGAGTTTAGTGCGCTCAGGCAGAATAGCTTTTCCCAAAAATGACTCATAAAATTTTTGTCTCTGTCTGAGACAATGGAATGTGGTATCCCATGAAGTCGCACCACCTCCTTAATAAAAATTCCTGCTATACTCGCTGTTGTGAACGGGTGTTTAATACTAATAAAGTGTCCATACTCAATCGGTCGATTACCACCAAAATTGTATCCACGGTCCCGAATTTTGGTAGACCCTCGATGAAGTCCATGGCAATTTCTTCCCAAACTCAATTTGGAATGGGGAGTGGCTGTAAGAGTCCCCCAGTTAGGGAAATGTATTTGTTTTGTTGGCAAATGGAGCACTAGTTGACGTATCTGTGCACATCTTGCTTCATTCTTTCCTAATGAACATTTGCAGCAATACTCTTCTAAGTTTTCAAAAAACCAGAATGTCCCCCTAATTTACTATCATGACCTTCTTGTAACATCAACAAAATTAAATTTAATCCTTTTGGCAACAACAACCTCCCATTAAACAACAACTGACCATTTATCAACGCATAGCTTGGCCTACTGGGGGGATCTTGGTTGATATCCCAATAATTCCCTCGAAGTACTTGTCTGCCTTGACCTCTTCTGCTAAGGTGTTCAGTTGTAACACTGTAGGAAATGACAAAGCCATTAAATCAGTGGAGGAGCTGATTCGTGACAGTGCATTGGCAACTTTATTTTTGGTTCCCAGTCGATATTGAATTTCAAATTGATACACCATTAATTTAATCATCCATTTTTGATACTCAGGATTTACTTTGCGTTGTTCCATTAAGAACTTTAAGCTCTTTTGGTCTGTGTGAATATAAAATTCTTGGTCTATCAAATAGTGTCTCCACTTTTACACCACGAACACAATGGCCGTCAATTCCCGTTCGTAAGCTAATTTAACCCTTCCCTTCAGGTTAAGTGCATGACTAAAGAATGCATCTAAATGCTACTCTTGCATTAACACTGCACCCAGCCCAAATCCTGAAGCATTTGTCTCTAATATAAAGGGTTTAGTAAAGTTCGGAAGAGCTAGGATCGAAATCGTAAACCTCGCTACCTTAGCCCGTTGAAAGCCTGATTGCTTCATTATCCCAGAAAAAATTGTCTTTTCTCAATCTCTCTGTTAGTGGCTATGCTATCTTACCATAATCTTTAACAAACCGACGGTAGTACCTTGTAAGCCCCAAAAATCCCCGTAACTCTCGTAATGAATTGGGACATGGCCAAGTCACCATGGCGTGAATTTTTAGATTTGTCTGCAGCCACCCCATCTTGAGAAATAACATGCCCTAAATATTCTACTTCCGGTTGTCCAAAACTACATTTATTCTTGTTAGCATACAACTTATGTTGAGATAGCACCTACAAGACACTACTTAGGTGGTCTACATGTTCCTCTACATTGCGGCTGAATGGTAAGATGTCATCAAAAAATACTAGAACAAAATGCCTGTGCTTCTCCTTGAACACTTCAGTCATAAGTGCTTGAAATGTAGCGGAAGCATTAGTGAGCCCAAACGGCATCACTAAGAACTCATAGTGACCTTCACGTGTCGTAAAGGCTGTCTTAGGAATATCATCCGATTTAACTCGAATTTGGTGGTATCCTGCTTTCAAGTCCAGTTTCGAAAAAATAGTTACTCCGTGAAGCTCATCCAACAACTCGTCAATCATAGGAATAGGAAGCCTATCCAGCATTGTCGCTCTGTTCACGGCTCTATAATCCATACAGATTCACCATCCATCGTCTTTTTTCTCACCAATAAGACTGGGCTAGAAAATGGGCTAAAGCCGGGTCTGATTATCAACACCGCCAACGTCTCTCTAATCAACTTTTCTATCTCATTTTTCTGAGTATGGGGGTAACGATAAGGTCTCACGCTGATAGGGGCTGTCCCTGGCTGGAAGGTGATAGCGTGATCCCTGTCCCATTGTGGCAATAACCCCTTAGGTTCTTCAAAAACCTTCTCAAACTCACCCAAAAAACTTACTTAATCACTGCCTACATGTTCCACTGCAATTCACCTAACTTGACCCCTAGACTACTAAGTTCCAGAAACACTCATTCTCCACCTTTTTTGAATGCCTTCACCATAGCTTTCATCGAGACCAAGTTTTTACTAAGGCTTGGGTCCCTCGCAAGATAATGATGGTCTTCCCAACCTGGAACTTTATTGTGAAGGCCTTCCATCAACTTCCATTTGACCTAAAGTCGATAGCCACTTCATTCCCATGATCACATCGGAGCTCCCAATATCCAACAGAAGGAAATCTTTTACCACCTGCACATTTTGAAGGCATAATTGCATCCCCTACACACTCCCACCCTTGCATGGCCAAACTAGTACCCATAATTACCCCATAACCAAGTGTCTCTATTCTTGGTAATCCCAACTTCTGTACTAACTCCGTTGATACAAAATTGTGGCTAGCACCACAATCAATTAACACTATTATTTCCCTTCCCGAAATCCTCCCCTTCAATTTTATAGTTTGAGGTGGAGTAAGCCGTACCACTGATTTCATCAACAATTACACCACCTCACCAGCCACCGACTTCTCTGTTTCAGTTATCTCCTCAGTTCCCCATTCTTGTCGTTCCTTATCATAAATCAGCATTACCTGCAGCTCTTTGTTCTTACACTTATGTCCTATAGAATATTTTTCATCACAACGAAAATTTTATTACACCCAAAGTATAACGTAGTAGTTGTAGTATGACTTTGGGGTGTTGTATCCACAGGGAGATGAAAATTTTGTCAAAGGATCAAAAGTTTAGGCTTTTCTTCGTACTTTGTGTAAGGAATTTATCAGTTTGAATGAAAAGTAACTATCAGTTATCGAAGTAACGAAATTTAAATCAATGTGTGAAATAATGAATCGCAGGAATTCCCTCGATTGGTTCAAATTAATCAATGTGAATCGCTCATTCAAATCACTTTGAAAAACGACAATATACCTCAAGTATAATGCAGTAATCAAATCACCAATAAAATTGTATGAAATTAAAATTCAACAAATAGTTAATTTCACAATAGACAAAACATGACCGAATCTATGAGAAATATAGTAAAAGTTAAACCAATCTCACAACAATGCTTGAAGTTGGACCTAAATCAATTGAATTTCACTTGTAACTCTAGAATTTAGATTTCCTACAAAATATTCTCACTTTAATTCATTTGAATTAGATTCAAAATCAATTACATACATCAAGCATATAATATTAGCGAATCATACCAATGGGATGATTGAAATTGGAATTCAATACATACTTTAATTATTCGATGAAAAGAACATTATTAAATCCATGAAAATCTAATACATATTAAACCAATTTCAAAACATATTCAATAAATAGGAAATCATAAACCTAGAATTGTTTATCAAAGAAAAACCAAACTACATGCGTGAAGAGACATTGACATCACTATCGCCAATTGAGTTCATCCCTTTTTTCACCAAAATTTTCTTAGCCTTCCATGGAGTTTCTTGGCCAAAGATAAGAGGAAAATGGAGTCCAAGTTCAATCCCCCACATTTTGGAGTGTTTTTGGGCTTAAGAAACGTGTCAAAACGTGTTTCCATAAGTGATGACGTCAATTTAAGAATTTGGCAAATTTGGTCATGGAGAATAACTATTCGACCTCATGGTTATAGACCATGTGGTCGCATTGAACAAATGTGTGGTGCCCAAAAGTTCCCTGGACCCTTCTATGCGGTCACATAGCTTTTGAACTATGCGATCCCGCATAGTTCAATTTTTTTTTCGTCGGACAACTTTTAGTATTTTGGCTATAACCTTTCATTCTGATGTCCGATTGAGGTAACTCAAGTTGCATTGGATAGCTAACCCGAAGGGCTACAATTTTGCTTCAGAAGTCACCTTCTAATTCAATCATTTTCCATGTCAAAAATGGGTCTTAACATGAGACTGAAAATCGGTGTGTAACTTTTTCAATTGGGAATTTATTTATGAAGATGTTATGGTCATATTTCACTTCTTTTGACTTCAAATTACACCCAATTGACTCCTAGCTTTCTTGAAGAAAAATTATACTTGTACATAATTATTGTATATAATGGTGTCCATAATGTGATATGGCAATCACCGGTTATTGATATGCAAGTGTGAGATTTGAACTAAAGGTTGGATCCAGTGCCACGTGTAATTATGAACACTATTATGTAGACAATTATGTAAATGTAGCACTTTTCTTTCTTGAATCATCATTCCATCACCCATCTCATTATGATTATTTGCATCTTGGTTCCTGAACTTTCACTTTCTTCCACTTTGACCCTTTTAACTAATTTCTTTCAACTTTCACATTTTCCATCAAATTACGATCTAGATCAAAACAAGAGTAATGAGTGTGTTTTAACATCAAATAATCATACGAATGCAATAATTAAGAGGAGAAAAAAATCATATTTTACACTATTATCAAAGCATAACCCTTTCTCCTTTTTAGCCTTCTATTCCGCCTCACTAAGTTTCTTGAAAAATGGGTTGATGGCGCCGATCGGAGCTAGTGATCGGAGAGTTGAGGTAGAGTTCGGGGACGAAGGTTTAGGGTTGGTACCTTGGAGCGTGATCTATCGTGCAAACTAGGAACCCCAATTGGTACTGGAATTAATTTTACTTTTTATTGGGCTCGGTCCACTCATATGGGCCTACAGGGCCTGATTTTTTTCTTCCATTCGCTAGGCTAGCTCCATGATTTGGTCTAAACCTTCGGCTTTCATCACTCTAATCTTAGCCC
The DNA here is from genome assembly GCF_002742605.1 of Olea europaea var. sylvestris. Classification (NCBI taxonomy): domain Eukaryota; kingdom Viridiplantae; phylum Streptophyta; class Magnoliopsida; order Lamiales; family Oleaceae; genus Olea; species Olea europaea. Next base: position 21,130,513 of record NC_036242.1, on the reverse strand, counting down.
TAATCTCTGGCCTTAACCGATTTATGAAATGGTCTTCCAATATGGCATCTGAGATTTCCTCGATTGGTGCCATCAACATCTCAAATGCAAGCCTGTACGCCATCACTGTCTCATCCTGTCGAAGCTCCAAAAACCTCTCCTTTACGGTTCCTTTTGAGGATGATCTGAACCGATTTTTCTTCAATGATTCGAGTTCTTCCCAATTACGAACACCCTTTCTTTTCTGCTCTCACTGGTACCATGCAAGGGCACCTTCTTCAAAACACAAAGTTGCCGTTTCTAATTTCTCTATCTCTGACAGCTGATTCACGATGAAATAACGCTCCGCTCTGAAAATCCATTTATCTGGACCCTTCTCTGTGAACACTAGCATTTCCAACTTCTTCCCTTTGATTTTCGGTCTCTAGATTTCACTTGCAATATCGCCCACATCCCTACTACTCGTCTCCACGCCCAGTGAAATTTAAGAGTGTATAGTGTACTCCGACTCCTTTGTTCCTTCCCGCCCTTTACCTTTTCTTTATTTTTCAGCTTTTCCCAACTTGATCTCATGAAGGAGAATTGTTCTGAAATGATTGCCATATTTTTCTCTATGTTCTGGACTCTTTGTAACTTAACTTGCATCCTTTCCATCCCATGTTGCATCCCTACTACTCGTCTCCACGCCCAGTGAAATTTAAGAGTGTATAGTGTACTCCGACTCCTTTGTTCCTTCCCGCCCTTTACCTTTTCTTTATTTTTCAGCTTTTCCCAACTTGATCTCATGAAGGAGAATTGTTCTGAAATGATTGCCATATTTTTCTCTATGTTCTGGACTCTTTGTAACTTAACTTGCATCCTTTCCATCCCATGTTGCATCCCCTTCAATTGTTCCTATAACTTCTGATGAGCTCCTTCCATATTTCCTACCCAATCAGCCAAATTCACCGTCAGGATTGAGTGCTCGGATACCAATGATAAGAACCTAGAAAATTACCAACTTATCCAACACACTAACGAAGAAATCAAATGCTGGAACAAAACAAAATTCAAATTGATGAACAGAAATTACATAGAAATAGGTCTGTTAAGAGAAGAGCATGCCTGGAGTACAGTTAATAGGAAAAGAAAGGAAATAATAAGGATATAGATAGAGACATTCGAAAGGTCTATTACTCTACTGAGAGACTACCAAATTTTTCCTGCATCCATTCCATTTCTCCCCCCTCTTTGTACATTGTTATGATTCTGGATTGTTCCTTAACAGATTATGTTGTTATGTATGGTGGTCTCATCTCTTCCTGTAATTCCTTTTTTGCCCTTTCCCCTTTCTGTTGCCTTTGATAAGTAATCTTAATTTTTGGTCTATCATTGCCACCGTGTTATTCTTCTAGCATACAAAGTAGCAAGAAAATTTGTTTGAAGGTTTTCTTGTCAGCTCTTCTACCAGATAACGAATGATGTGTGTAAATTGTGAATTCTCTTAATGTTTGGTTCGAGAGTTAAGCATCCGTTTGGCAAATTTTAATCAAGTAAAGACAAGTAATAGCATTGTTCTATTTTAATATATTAATGATAAGACAATACGATATGGTCTGTCGTGATAACTTAATAATATATCATAACAATTGTAATTATAATCGGTCTGGTGGTGAGAATCTACATTAGTCAATGCTTAGTTATTTGTATCTTCCTTTCTCACAAAAAAATCGAGTAACAAGGTGAATTGAACCAATCAATGATGGTTAAAAACAAGCAGGTTTGCATAGAAACAAGTTTTGATTAAATATAGCAAATTTATCATTTGAAAGAACTGTGTTCAGTTATAAATTCCAACTAGGAGACGCAATATTTACTTAACAAAATATGACCAAAACAGGATGATACAAAACATGACCAAAATATTCATCTACTCTTCGATAATTAATAAAAAGAACGGTTTTGCTATTTGTATATTTGGAGTGTCAACCCCGGATTACACCCCCTCACAAGAGAGAGGCCCACACGAAATAAAATAATTGTGGGTCCTCCTCTCTTGTGCAGATATACAAATGGCAAAGTTCATATCTAAATGGAATCTAGAATCAAAATTTTCTGCTACTACAAGTGAAATTAAGTTTAAAATGGAAAATGTTCGTTTAATATATCATCTCCTAATTTCGTGGCCTCTCCTTAGCAAGAGAATTTAGGAACTCAAATAGAAATCCACATAACATTTATGGATTATATCAAAATTAAATGGCTCTTAACTAAAATTATACTGCTCTGATGTTACTAAATAAGCACAAAACACAAGGCATAGTACCAAGAATAAGTATTTCAAATGAAAATCAAACAAAAGTCATAAACATACTTAAAATAATGAAAATATTGATTAACCTTAGGTCTATAAACTTGTGAACAACTATTATTTTTCCTTTTTTGAACTTCCTTTAACAAAACTTGCTTTCCTCCTCATCTCCTTCAATTCATTTTCTTCAGCAATGCTTCGAGTCTATGAGGTGAGCCATTAATTGGTGGGTGAATCGCCTTTTCATTCGTGTGGGTTAAGTGGCTTCTTCATCGCTTGGGTTAACTGGTTTCTTCTTCGCGTGGTTAGGTTTTTTCTTTCCTAAAATGATGGGCTCTTTGATCAGTTTGGATGATTTTGGGTAGCTTTCTTCGAGTGGATGAAGTGATTTCTTTTTGCGTGGGTTAAGGGCATTCTTCTTCGCATGGGGGTGGTTAGGGTACGAACTCTTCTCTTTCGTCAATTTGTTGATTTTGGAGTTTTGTTACTCTAATAATTACGATTATCAATTTGTTGATTTTGGAGTTTTGTTACTCTAATAATTACGATTATGGGTGGTTTTAATTTATTTCACAAGAGTATAATCATTTGAAATTTTTAAAGACTTTATAGGATTTAAAATTTTCAGCAGTATTCAATGTAAACTTTTTGATAACTTTCCAAAAGCATTCGTATATTTAATCGATAGTTTTGTAGACTTTTAAAAAGTTTTTAAAATTCACGATGTATTTAATTAAAACTTTTTAGCAATCTCTATATGTTTTGGAATATTCAAATTGCTAATGATTTTTAAAAACTTCTATAAAAAATATATAGTGTACTAATTGTTAAGCAAAAGGTATTAAAATAAAATCTCAAAAATTTGATTCTCATTAATCCCAAGATTTTGGGACACTTTCACACACACACAAGAACAAACAAAAACAAAATTAAAATTAATATATTTTTTTTCTTTCAATATTTCACTTTCTTTTTTTTTCCTTTTACAAACATTAAAGTTATGATTAAAAATTATTCTCTCTACTGGNACGACAAATTTGTGGCTACATCGTGAGCATTGAGTGATGCCTTTGAGCTTTGATTGGTTCAAAATAGTGTTTGTTTTTAATAATAGCTTTGACAACTGCGTCATTTTGTGATAATAACATCGTCCGTAAGCAGCTACAACTAGAGCATTGGTGTTGTTTGCTTGTGGTAGCCAAAGTCGTCGGTGTTTGTTTGTGACAGTTGGTGGTGTTTGTTGGCGGTGGTGGACTATGGGTACGATGTATGAGTGCAAGTTTGTGGTTTGTATTGGTTGACGGAGTAAAAGGTTGTTGCATTGGTTTCAAGATGATTTTTTTATGTGAACCCATGTTGCAGGATGCTACAGAATCCACACAAGATTGATAGATAACTCAAGAAAGCCAATTAACCCCGGTTTTTGGATTCAACCTAAGAATTAGTGGACCAAGAACCTTGCAAAGACGATGTTTGAAAGTCCTCTTGGTTACACAACCCAAGAATTGCACTCGGTGTTTAAACGTCACTAGATTTGCCCCTTGATGAGTTCAAAATTGTTCAAAGAAAAACAATGGATTTAAAAACAATAAGCCTCACTATTCAATTGAATAATAATGTCTCAAAATTTTTCTACAACGAGATGGATTATAACATATTTATGCCAGCCCTAAAATATAGTGAAAAATAAAAATCATAATAAAAGATTACAAGAATTTTGCTTAAATTAGAATTCTAACAAAATATGGTAATTCGTGAAAAATGGAAAATTTTTCTTCGTCCCTTAACCATGCAACCGCATGGTTGAATTGTTTACGGTCCCACAAGCTAATCAAATTCTCCCTTTTGATTTTCTGGTCGCCAACATGCCATCGCATGGTATTTTATATTTTGCGGTCGAATAGTTCAATTTCGTGCCTCCAACTTCGTCCACGTGTATTAAGTTGATCCAATATTTTCTGGCCTTCGACCCCAACATGGAACTTACCTCATTTCTCGTCACAATCATCATCTTATCAATTATTGATTGAATAAGTAACCTCATTGTTTGACTTACCCACTTTGCCCCATCGTTTGATTTACCCGCTTCACTCTCAAACTTGTCATCGATCCGCCTTCAATAGTCAACGGGTCTTGTCTTGGGCTCATCTTTGTTAGGTTCAGCTCTTGGATTACATCATTTTCTCCCTTTTCAAAAAGATTCATCCTCAAATTTGTACCTGCATCAAAGAGAGAGATCAAACGCATTAAATATTGTCGAAACATTTTACTCACCTGGGAGATTCAATTTGTAGGCGTTGTCATTGATCTTCTCAACAATTTGAAACGGTCCATCTCTCCGTGGTTGCAACTTTGATTTCCTTTGCTCTGGAAAGCGCTCATTTTTGAAATGTACCCAAACCCAATCACCTGGTTTGAATATTTTTCTTTTCCTACCCCTTGTTTGCTTGAAATGCAATGAATTTATTCTTGTTCTCGATCCGCATTCTGACATTTTCAAAGAGTGACTTTACCAATTCAGCCTTCCGTTTACCATCTAAGGCTCTCGTTCATTCATAAGTAAATGTATTAAATCCATAGGGGTTAGTGAATTAAAACCATAAATAATCTCAAACGGTGAAAATGACGTAGTAGAGTGAACAACCCTATTATATACAATTCTATGAAAGGTAAGCACTCCTCAACTCTTCAAGTTTTTACTGATCACTGTGCGCAACAATTAAGTCATTGTCCTATTGACTACCTCAGTTTGCCCATCTGTTTGTAAATGACAAGTAAATAATAATAATTTCGCGCCTAATTTACCCCCACAAAACCCACCAAAAATGACTCAAGAATTTGACATCCCTATCTAACACAACACTTTTAGAGACTCCATGCAATCGCACTACTCCTTAAAGAACAAATCAGCAATGTGAGTGGTGTCATCAATTTTATGACACGGTATAAAATTCGCCATCTTACTAAACCTATCTATCACCACAAAAATCAAATCTCGTCCTTTCTTAGACCTAGGTAAACCCAACACAAAATCCATCGATATATTGACCTATGGTTTGCCAGGAGTAGGTAATGGTGTGTACAACCCTTGAGGAAAAACCTTAAACTTAGCCCGCTTACAGTTTATGCATTGACTACATATTCATTCAACATCACTTTTCATGTTAAGCTAATAAAAATGTTCTTTTAACATTTCTAAGGTCTTTTGAACCCCAAAATGCCCCTTCAATCCATCGCTATATGCTTCTCACACCAACAATTCCCGCATTGAATAATTAAGAATGCAAAGTTTATTTTCCCGAAACAAGTAACCTTCATATCTAAAGAACTTATCAACAGTTCCTTTTGCACATGATTTATAAGCATTGGAAAAATCTAAGTCATTTTCATACAACTCCTTAATATGTTCAAAGCTAAGTAATTTAGTGAATTTAGCAAGACGTACCTTCACTATAAAGTATTAGCCACAACATTTTCTTTACCTTACTTGTACCAAATGACATAGGGAAATGTTTCAATAAACTCCATCCAATTGGCATGCCTTCTGTTCAACTTCCTTTGACCCCACAAGTGCTTCAACGACTCATCATCAGTGTGTATCACAAATTCCTAAGCCAAAAATAATACTACCATGCCTCTAAGGCTCGGACAATCGAGTACAACTCCTTGTCATAGGTAGGATAGTTAAAAGCAGCTCCACTCAACTTTTCACCGAAATAAGCTATCGCTCTCCTATCCTACATCAATACTGCTCCAATCCCCCAAAGGCATCACACTCAATCTCGAACGTCTTGTTAAAATCATGTAACCTTAAAACAAATGCTTTACATAATTTATCTTTAATAGTATTGATTGCATGCTCCTGTTTATCACCCCATGAAAACTTACACTCTTTTCACTACCTCAGTGAGTGATGTGGTGATTGTGCTAAAATTCTTACAAACCACTTATAAAAATTAGCCAACACATGAAAACTCCTTACTTCAGTTATACTCTTAGGTATAGGCCAATCTTTAATAACTTTTATCTTCTCCTCATCTACCTCTATCCAGTTAGCACTAATCACAAAACTTAGAAAGCTGGCATTTTCCATGCAAAAAGTACATTTCTTAAAATTAGGGTCCGTTTGATTATAAGGATAGAATTTGGGTGGAAAGAAAACGAATTTCATAGAATTGAATTGTTTAGAACTTGTTTTACTAAGAATTGACAATTAAATGTGTTTGATTGGTATAATTTTTCACCTGAAAAATATTGATTTTTTTTTATCTTTTGATGTTTATTTGGTTTTATTTTTCATGAAAATTGTCAACTAAAGGGACAAAATTTGTTACAATTGGGGATATAATTTGTTCCAATTACCAAAAAAATTAAAAAAAAATTACTGCAAATCCAATTCTCACTAAAATGGTGAGAATTAATTTTCCACAAAATCATGGAATTGGCACATGTGTGGAGGGAAGTTGGAAACAAATTCCATGAAAATTTTTAGCAATCAAACTGTACAATTCGGGTAGAAATGGGGAACATTTTCCATTTTTCATGTAAAATCAAAGGCTATCAAATATGGCCTTAGTGTAAAGTTGTTCTTTCCTTAACACCACTAGCACACTTCTTAAATGCTCTACATGCTCATTTAGGTCTTTGCTATATACTAAAATCTCATCAAAATAAACCACAACAAAATTTCCTATAAAAGCACGCAAAACATGATTTATTAAACGCATAAAAAGTGTTCGGTGCATTAATGAGTCCAAATGGCACTACCAACCACTCATATAGTCCATATTTCGTCTTAAATGCAATTTCCCACTCATTACCTAGCATCATTAGGATTTGATGGTATCCACCTTTAAGATCAATATTACTAAAAATGCAGGCATCATGTAATTCATCTAGCATGTAATCTAACCTAGGGATAGGGTACGATACTTTACTGTTATATTATTGATGGCTTTGCAGTCCTCGCACATCCTCCATGTCCCATCTTTCTTTGGTACTAGTACGGCACAAAGGCTCAGGCTCTCTCTAATATAGCCATTGCTCATCAACTCATCCGCTTTCCTTTGAAGCTCTTTTGTTTTCTCGGGATTGCTTCTGTAAGCTGGTTGATTTGGAATGACAACTCCAAGTATGAAGTCGATTTGGTGCTCAATGGCTCCAATGGGTGGCAACCCACTAGGCACATCCTCCGAGAATACGTACTCGAACTCTTGTAACAAAGATTCAGCCAAACTGGGAAAAGGTGGGTTAGTTTTCTCAAAATTGAGGAGTGACTCTTTGTAGACCAACAAAATCATTTCCCTCCTCTCGACTGCCGCTCTCCTCAGCTCACTCTTTTTTACAAAGAAATTCGCTCTTGGCTTTTCTCTCCGCTCGGAAGACTCATTTTCTTTTCACTCTTATGGTTCCTCTCTTTTTCTCTCAACTCGTCGCCTCACTATTTTCTCTTTTATTTCCCGCCTCGCCTTTTTCTCTCTTACTCACTATCTCATTGTTTTCTCTCTCTTTTTCTCTACCTCTCTCGCTCTCGCTCTCTTCTTCATTTTTCAATTTAATTTGGTTCTCATATATTTGTGCCGGTGTTAATGGTACAAAGGTAATGGACTTCCCGTCCTTGACAAAACTGTATCATTTTTTGTACCCATCATGAATAACCTTTATGTTGTATTGTCAGGGTCTCCCCAACAACAGATGCCCTGCATGCATAGATACCACATCATATACCACTTCATCACGATAACTCCCAATTGAGAAATTTATTAAAGCTCTCATATTCACCTTGATTTCTCCACTTTTATTCAACCATTGAAGCCTATAGGGTCTAGGGTGTTTCAATAAAGTTAATCCCAACTTTTCTACCAAAGTTGTGCTAGCCACATTCATGCAAATCCCACCATTAATGATCAAACTACATACCTTATCATTAATATGGTATCGAGTGTGGAATATATTTTCCCATTGCTACTCCAAATCATCTGCCTTGATTTGAGCGTTGAGAGCTCGCCTCGTGACCAATAGCTCTCCTACAACATATTCAACTTTCTCCCCCATCACTAATTTCTTCTAACTTTAGCATGTCGTCATATTCACCTTCACTTTCTCTCACCATCTCTCCCTTGTCCCACAACACCATCGCCCGTTTGTTTGGACATTGAGAAGCGATGTGTCTCGATTCTAAGCACCTAAAACACTTAATGTCCCTACTCCTTGATGGTTGTAACTCGGCTTTGGGTACAATTTTGCTAGAACTCTCTTCTTTTTCCCTCAATAACGCAATCCTACCCTTAGAAATAGCTCTGTCTCCTTTATTGTTATCCCAATTCGATTTCCAATTAGAAGATGAAGTTCCCACTTGTTGCCTAGCAGTCTTCTTTCTTTTCAACTGCTTCTCCACTTTCATCGCCACGTGCAACATATTCTCTAACTCCACATAATGTTGCAGCTCCATCACATTGGCTATATCCCCATTCAACCCATTTAGAAAACGAGCCATAGTGGCTTCCCTATCCTCCTCTACGTTCTCTCTAATCATCAATATCTACATCTCCTTGTGATGATCCTCTACAATCTTTTAACCATGATATAAACTCTACAAATGTTGATGGAGTTCCCTATAGTAGTGACTAGGTACAAATTGTTTTCTCATCACCACCTTCAACTCATCCTAAGTGTTGATAGGCCTCTCCCGATTCCGATACCGTGAAGTAACTACTTGATCCCACCAAGTTATCCGTAGTCAATGAATTCTAGAGCGTCTATCTTCCCTTTCTTCTCCTCCAAATAGTTTCTTTTCCCACTCTAGATAAGCTTCAGGATCACTTCTCCCATTAAATTGTGGAATGGACGTCTTAATGTTGTCCATACTATTACCTATATTGTCTACATGATTATTCCTACCCCATATTCAAACCTATCACCTCTATTTTGCATCCATCCCATCTTAACTCATTCATACTCGTTCTCATCCAAATCACTACCGTAAACATACGCCTCCTGCTTTTTCCATCCTAGGCTCTCGTCTAGCCGTCCTCCTAGCATGAGGTGTTTTCACCCGTTGTCCCTACTAAGATTTGTAATCGATGTATCAAACCTATCTCTCATATATGCCAACAACCTCTCCAACTACCTCATCATATCATCCGACGCATTAATGTGATTACCGTTTCGACTTGAATTGGAACCTTCTCTGTCAAACATCCTAAATCTAAAAAATTTCTGCCTCTCCAATATTTCACTCGGAATAGCTCAATATCTAGCTTTTACCCTCTATTGAACTCACCAATTTGTCTTTTTCCACTCAATGCTTTCATCCAAGTGCTTCCAAGAACAAGTGAACTCACTAGAATTAGCTTCGTGGATTCCAAACAGGGTGTAAATAAAGAATATTGATTTTATAAGGAATTTGAACAATTGGAATTGAAAACTAACGAAATTTAGAAGTTAACTAACACGAACCTTGGAATTGACTATAAAGAAATAAATGTGACTTGAGAAAAGAATGCTTTGATAGCAAAATAACAATAATATTTTTTTAGCTCTTTTTTTTTGCCTCTTTTTTTTTGGCTAGAAAATTTGACTACGACACCAACACAACAGACGAAAGTTGATTTGATGCTAAATTAGGCCAAAAAAACTATTAAAAATTTGACGAAGATTTTGTGAATCAAAGACCTAAAATTAAGGAAGAGTACAATGAACGCGGAAATAATAGGAAAACAAAACAAAGGCTCAACCGCTCAACAAAGAAATTAAAAGATAAAACCTCGATTAATTCAGCCTGTGCTTTAATACCAACTGATGTGAACCCGCCCATACAAGATTGATTAATAACCCAGGAAAGCCAATTAATCTCGATTTGTGGATTCAACCCAAGAATTAATGAACCAAGCAACCTTATAAAAACTATGTTTGAAAGACCTCTTGATTACACAACCTAAGAATTACACCCAGTGTTTGAACGTCACAAGATTTGCACCTTGATAAGTTTGAAATTGTTTAAAGAAGAACAATAGATTTGAAAGCAATAAGTTTCACAATTCAATTGAATAATAATGTATCAAGTTTTTTCTACAATAAAAGGGATGATAACATATTTATACTAGCCCTGAAATCTAGTGAAAAACAGAAATAATAATAAAAGATTTTAAGAATTTTACCTAAATTAGAATTCTGACAAAATATGGTAATTTACAGAAAAAGGAAAATTTTGCCTCGTCACTTAACCATGTGACCGCATGGTTGAATTGCTTGCAATCGCACAAGCTAATCAAATTGCCCCTTTTGAGATTCTGGTCACTACCATGCGAGCGCATGGTATTCTATAACGTACAGTCACAAAGTTCAATTTCTTGCCTCCAACTTTGTCCACATGTATTAAGTTGATCCATTCGTTTCCGACCTTCGACCCTAACATGGAACTTGCCTCATTTCTCGTCACGATCATCATTTCATCAATTATTGATTGAAAAAGTAACCCCATCACTTGATTTACCTGCTTTGCCTTCGAATGTGTCATCGGTCCGCCTTCGATAGTTAAAGGGTCTCATCCTAGGCTCAACTCTTGGATTACATCATTTTGTCGGGTGGTTTTTTTGTGTGTTTTCTTTCGACCTGCTTTGTTGGAGTGTTGGGTTGATTGGTGGTGGTTGTAGTACAGGTTATGGTAATGTGGTAGTGGTGGTGCGGGTGGGTGAGATGAACAGGGCAGAGCGGGATGGGATTGGAAAGAAGAGCATTTGTGACCAATTATTTGATTAATTTATGATCAATAAATAAATATGTA
>NC_036242.1:21108278-21114705 GCF_002742605.1 Olea europaea var. sylvestris | reverse complement strand
AAGGAGCAAAAAAAGGTATTGACTTCAAGGACATAAATTCTTAGATATTTTGATTGTATAAGAGTGACAACAATTTTTGTTTCGCTGATTTGACAACCTTGTGTTGTATGCTTTTAATGTTGAAGTTCATGTTCATGACTGAAGTGGATCTATGACTATAATATGTTCAGGAACTTTACTTGCAAGGGAACTCTATTGGAGATGAAGGAGTTCGTGCTCTCATGTCTGGGTTATCTTCTCACAAAGGTTTCTACTGCTTTAGCAACTTTTGGGTTGCATCAGCTTTCTTCCACACACTGTATTTTATCTGATTTTCATTGTTACTGTCTAGGAAAACTTACAGCTTTGGACCTTGGCAATAATTCAATTAGTGCAAGAGGAGCATTTTATGTTGCTGAATATATCAAGAAAAGCAAAAGTTTGGTGTGGATTAGTCTTTACATGAATGACATTGGAGATGAGGTAAAAGTTAATTTGGTTGTGATATAAACTTGAAAAATCACGCCTTTCATAGTACCTTGTGAAGAATTTGCTTATTTGGGTTTGTGATGTACGACTGTTGTATGGTCTTTCTCAAGAGTTTAATATCTTCATAAAGAGTAAATGATCTATTTCTTTGATTGACCACTGATCTTGATTTACGTTGTGCCTTTGGCATCTCAACTATTCTGTTGATTTATAAACTGAAATAAAAGTCAACGTGAAGATTTTACCATGAAGATATTCATGGTATTTTGAGTTTCTAGTGCACAGTGTGCTCCAGTGTTTTAAATTCAGCCAAACTCTTTGTTGAACTGCTTGAGCATTTTACAAGTCTTGGTAGGAGAAATGAAAGCGAAGTAGATTAAGAAATATGAGATAAAAAATGACCAGATAGAGGGTATATTTGATCCCTGTTTTTAAAAACTCATTTTCAACTGCATAATCTTCCAATAAAATAGTTCTTACACGTAAAAACCCATAATTTTCCCTACTTTTTAACCACACATTCTCCAAAAACATCAATGTTACAAAATCTATTCTCAATGAAAATGGGGCTCAAACAAGGGCAGTCTTCCAAGACAAGTGGAGGAGAAAACCTAGATGGTTGAGTGGCCTAGTAGAGAATGAAAATGCAGTTATGTATGTATTATTGCGGAAGTAATGACCTTTTAATTAGGTGGATAGATAATGTGCTTTACAGTTATGGGTTTGTAATTCCAATTGCAACCATCTGAGTGCATTTGGGGGAAGCACAATTCATGTGATGACTGGTAAATGTACGGGTGAGGTTTTGGTTTTTGTCTTTTGCTTATTTATCTTTTCCCCTCTTTTTCATGTCTTGCCCTAATATGTAATAAATTAATGCATTATCTAGCTTTATTGAAAACACCTTTATTCTCTTGCCTAGATACATATTTTAATGTGTACTTACCCTTGCAATCGTGGCACTTGTGTCAGGGAGCTGAAAAGATAGCAGATGCTTTGAAACAAAATCGCTCCATAACTAATGTCGATCTTGTAAGTAAAGGATTATTTGTCTAATTATGTGTTTGTAGTCAATTTGATTTTTTAATTATGATATCGACAAACATGCTTTGATAAATATGAACTGGAGTACTAATGCAGGGAGGAAACGATATCCATGCCAAAGGGGTCAGCGAAATAGCACAAGTTCTAAAAGATAATTCTGTCATTGCAGCTGTGAGTGCCTCCCAGCAATCTCTCTCCAAATTTTGGACTTTTATAACGAGACTTGATTTGTAACTCCCTCTCTCTGACAGTTGGAACTTGGTTATAATCCCATTGGCCCTGATGGTGCGAAGGCTTTAGCAGAGGTTCTGAAGTTCCATGGGAATGTAAAAGATCTCAATCTTGGTTGGTGTCAGGTGAGGAATGGAATGGGATATTCTGAAACCTTTGTGCGTCCGACTTCTTTGAGCCTGTATAAACAAAATTTATTGCAGATCGGGGCCAGTGGTGTTGAATATATTGCAGATACGTTGAAGTACAACAGCACGATACAAAGCCTAGACCTGCGAGCTAATGGACTAAGAGATGAGGTCGTTCCTTTTTACTGTAGTTTATATTGTGGTGCATTAGAACATATTGATAGCTTGGTCTTATGCTCAATGTTAGTTTTCAATTACGAGCTTTTGCAGGGTGCCATCTGCCTGGCCCGTAGCTTGAAGGTGGTTAATGAAGCTTTGACGTCACTCAATCTGGGCTTCAATGAAATAAGAGTATGAGATTCATTTTTTTGTGAAGATTTCAGTGTCAAAAAAGTAGCTTCGAGTTTCATTTCCATTTTTGTATACAGGATGAAGGGGCTTTTGCCATTGCTCAAGCACTAAAGGCAAATGAAGATGTGAGGCTTGTGTCTTTAAATCTTATGAACAACTTCCTTACAAAATTGGGACAGGTGCACTTTTCTTGTTTTTTCTTTATCTAGTCCTTGCTGTTCTTTTATTCCTTGTGTATGGCTCTAAGTCCAAAAAACATGCAGAGTGCTATCACAGACGCTAGAGATCATGTATACGAGATGACTGAGAAGGAGCTTACAATTGTTTTCTAGTTAACTTCGGTTCACAAGGGTAGAAAATATTTTTCCCTTTTTTGGGTTCATATATAGACTGTTTGTGTTCTTCCAACAAGTGAATTAAGAAATTTATCCACTTTGTTCCATTTTCTTGAGTTGTAATTGATATTTTTCCAACCGGAAGAGTGGTAATTTTGGGATGGATAGATCATTTTAACTTTTTTGGATAATGATGTATTTGTGTAACTTCTAAGTCTTATTTTTTTGCTGTGTGGTGAAAGCATGAAGTTTAGGATTAGGTAAAACCTTAGTTTCATAAGGTTCAGCTGTTGATTGTATACTCGACTCTTTACATTCTCCTCTTAAGATAATTATTATTTTTTGAATACATTGCTCTAGAATTTTGGTTGTCTGTGTGTGTGCATGCATGACCTGGCTCGTAGGGGCTCATGCAACTCTAGTCAGAATGTATTCTAGCACAGTCGTTCACGGGTACAGCCCAGAGGGCCAATACAAAAAATTCTTGGGCTGTGGAAATATTGAAGAGCTTTACTGGGATAAAATTAAAGGACAGGCTCATTGAGAAAATAAGAGATAGTGTTAATTTGTTATGTCGTTATCAGTTGACTCTTTATACAGTAGGCATGGAGAAATGTCAAGATCCTGTGATCTAATTCTGCTTCTGAATCTAAAATTGGTCCCGTTTGTCCGTACATTCATTTGATGAGAAATTGTAGTAGTACGTGCATCTTAACACATTTATTTCCCCCTTTAACCAGGATATCCTACATGTCTAAATTCATTTACTGTGTTGATATGCATGTACTCATCATATACGCTGGATTTGGATGAAAAAGGATTGAAATGATTGTTCAAAATTTCAATTACTAGGGAAAAATCATGAAGGATCGGTGGTGGGAATTGTCAATGTAGAACCGTGTACCATTCAATGAAAATTCCCTAAAACTATGGAGTACTTGAGATTAGCAGAATTTTATAAGTAACGGAACAAACTATTTTCACATGAGGTCCCGAGCAATGATGCAAACGACGAAACGGTTAGTGGTGATCGAGGAAGGTGACGGTACAAGTCGAGAGAGAAGTAAAGATTTTTCCTTGAGTATAAGGAAAACTTACACAATTCATACAAGATTTTGAAATGAAAAAATCATGTTCGTCTATGTTTTATGTTTTTCCATCTTTAAATGATGTTTCTACACCAGTCTCTGTGAAAATTTTCCTATGTAAAAATCCTGTATTTGTAGCATAGCTCGAAAAGTTAACTTATTTTCACAGCAAGCTCCTCAATTTGATCCGATCTTTGAACATTGCGAGAATCAATGAGTAATCCATCCTCTTTTTTAGAAGCCGAGTTGAAACTTGAATAATTGTGTCCATTAAACAACTTCACAGATGCAAATAGGAGCATTTTTTTTTCTTTTTTTTCAATTGTGATTAGACTTCAAAATTGTAGGTTAAAAATGTAATTTTGAGTCGACAAAATGAGCTTTAGATGTGACTATACAGGCACAGTTTTCAAGAAGGGGAAAAGCGCAATATTTCCGTGCTATATTTCATATTCAGCCCTCGTTTGTTTCCTATTATTTGTCCATTAAAATTAAAAATATGATTGTTATTCATCACATCAAGCAATCATATTTGACTTTTTATCTCTTGTGTGGAGCTCGTAACTGCTATATTTTTTATTCTCATTTTTACATTAATGTGTATCAAACGGGGCCTCAATATGCTATGCTAGATGTACATACATCTAGCCTAGTAGTATCCCTCGTGTGATATAGCCCTTGTTTAATTTCCATTATTTGAAAAAAATGAATTCTTCTACAATATTTTGATATTATTTTAATCACACATTTTTCAATAAAATAATATTAAACACAAATTCAAAACTTTTCTTTATTTTTTAATCATACATTTTCCATCAAAACACTATTTAAAACTTCATTTTTTCCCCTTAAAATGAGGCTCATGGGTATAATTTGAGCAGGAAGGAGAAAGTTTGGAAATTCAGAGGGGGGTAATTGTGTCATGTGACAAAATCTAAGAGAAAGTGTACACTCTTTAAATGTAGTACTGTTTATATTTCATTCTCTAGTAGTCGAAGTGACTAGTGAGTAAGCAGTCTGATATTTTTATTTTTTTTTATTTTTTAAATGAATAATGACTTCAAAGTTATCCATACAACTGGAATATGGCTGGATTCCTGAGAGGATGTCTGGCAGTAACCGTACAATATCAGTACATCACTTTTGTCACTTTCCTCGCTTGGAGTTTGCCACTCCCAAAATCTAAAACTAAAGGCAAATTTTTTAATGAATAAACTTAAGGGCCTGTTTGATAGGCACCCAAATTTCATGAAAAGTGAAATTCATTTTTCAACTTCTACTTATTGCCATGTTTGATAGCCTTGCAGATTTCTTTGACCATGAACTGATTTTCTTGAATAATATAGTACAAAAGATAAGTGCAGAGTATAGACCGCCAAGATAACAATACAGTCGTACTATATGTACATTACATTGTGTCACGTAAAACCACAATATTAAACAATTTTGAAAAATAAATAGTTTTTTCAACAATCAAATTTTGGCTACTCCAAAGATGTCAGAGACGATGTGCATTTTTTATTTATAGAACAAGGCTACATTGACATAAAATCTTTGATATACAAGTTGATCGACACTCACAACACAGGGCTTAAACCTTATTTACAAAATGGCTTTTCCCATGACAATACAATACACCGACAAATCCTAATTCAGCTCTCATACATTCCAATAAATGTTTTTTTTTTTTTTTTTTATCTAAAAACGTTTAGCCCTTGTTTGAAAGTGTGATTATTTGAAAAAAGTTATTTGAAAATTATTTTTTTATACTCATTTTTTATTACATATTCTTCGTAAAAAAATCATTTTTCAATAATTTTTCTTACTTTTTACTTTTAATAGTATTTATATTTTTCAAAAAAAATATCACCAGAGCTGCGAATTAAAAGAATCCAGTTGTAAAACACTGAAGTGCAAAAGTTGGCGTCGGCTGATGTAAATGTGGACAAAAGAGTACAACGCCTCGTTGATTGTGTTCTTAAAACTAGGGAAAATTGTGTTGTCGGTCCATAATGAATTTCAGGCTTTGTTTGTCTTCAATTTTTTCTATATTTTACCACATTATTTTTTCTACAGTACTCATTTTTAATTGCATATTATTTATTAGAATAATGTTACATGTAAATCAAAAAAATTTCTTTTATTTTTAACCTTACATTTTAATATCAATCACTATTTCATAATATATTACACTCAAATAATGAGACACAATTAAACAAATAAGCACTCAATAAGAAAGCAATTCATAGTTGCACAATCAATTTTCAATTTTAATTAACATTCATAAAATAATCATGTAATCTTTACATATTTGACTATCCGAAGCTAATTTTACTTGTAACTGATAAATATTTGTACTATTCGGTCACATGAGAATCCATGATGATTTAGTCTCCGTTTGGCCCTTATAAGTTTGATTATAATGAGGGGAATAGTATTTTAATTGAAAAATATATGATTGTAAAAGAATAAAAAGTTTTTTATTTACGTGTAATATTATTTTATTAAAAATTGTGTGGTTAAAAATAAAAGAGAAAAAAATTTAATTTAATTTGATGAGATGTAATGGGACCAAACGGGGATAGTTTTTATCACTGAAGACTTGGAACTTGGACTAGTTCAGTACCTATTAAAGATGAGGGACCAACTTACTATTATTACAATAAAATCTGGGACTGCGCTTTTCCACCTTTAAACTAATGTGAGTTTGGTTTCATAACATTTAGCCCATGTTCGTCATTTTTTAACAAATTAAATTATTGTTACAGTAACAATTTTCACT
>NC_036242.1:20993194-21105666 GCF_002742605.1 Olea europaea var. sylvestris | reverse complement strand
GTCATGTTAGGTGGGACTTGGTCTTGAATCTTTATGTTGTTACTATGATGTAATTTACTCGTTTCTGTTGAAGTACTTTGAGCTAATGTAAGATACTCAAGTTTGCTCAATAATATGGGCATGGTTGTGAATGTAATAATGAATAAAACTATTAAAAAACGCTTCACGATTCGATGGTATGTAGAACTATTAAAAAAAGAACAGGAAAATTTATGTAGTTTATTGTCATTGTGGCAAATTTACTCTTTTAAGGAAGAAAATGGGACATTTTACATTTTTTTTTTAAATCAGAATAAATGATGTACAAACAAAAATAGCTAAATACTCAAAATAAATGAGGTTGAACCCCAACTTAGAGGGGTTTCCATCGCTTCGTCCCTAAAATTTTGTGAGGGAGTTAAATTGCAAGATGTGTCTCAACAGTTGTTAGGGAACAAGAGTTATCTATATACTGCTTCTATTTGAAGTGGCTAGTGCCCCTTGGACAGTTCATGAACGTCAAGGGAATTGTCATCCAAGAATAGCTCATTTGAAGTTTACACCCCCATCTGCATCACGCAGTCATGATCTCCTAAGCAAATAAGCTTAAGCATCATGGGATACATTATTATAGTTGGAGATAATGATTGATTTTAAAATTAATTACATTACTTATTGCAAGATGTAGTCTAAGCATGAAGTTTAGCATAAAAGAATAAAGTTATTTGTACATTATAGTGTACAGCTCTCACATGTTGAAGGATTTCGCATGAATTAAATATTTGTGGGCTCTTTCATTGTGAGGGGAATGTAAAGATGTACAATTACACCAAGCAAAGTTGTAGCATAAATGAAGCGTCGGTATTTAGCAGTACATTATAATAGGTGGTTAAAGATAATTGTTAATTACAAAATTGATTATACCATATATTGTAATGGATTGCATTACTTGGTGTTTAGCTTAAGCTTAGCACTTACGCAATTTCGTATGGTGATGAGTTACTTAAGGATTTCAAGGAAATATTTCAATTGTGACCAACAAAATCATCTCCAATATACTTTTTAAAAGTAGAAAATTTCCTTCAAATCATTCACCATATATTCTTTAATATTAACAAATATCTTCAAATCACTATTTTCAACATGTAATCTAAGATGCACGGAAACAGAAATATGGTAATCGAAAATGTTGTTTCTTGAATAAATGATACGCTAAATAAAGAGAATAGCATGAAACCGACATAATTAGGAAGTGCGATATGAATGTGATAAGCGAAAGATCATCATTTTTTTTTATTTTTAAAATTTAAATGACGCTAAGTTTTGTTGTCAAATCTAAAAAAGGAATGAATTCTGTTGTCTTGTGCAATATTAATGATAGAATTATGCTATTAACATCAATTTAGATGATGCTAAGTGATAGTAGGCTATGTTTGAGTCATATTTTTTTCAAAAAAAATATATTTTTAAATGGTGATTTGATATCATTTCAACTACATATTCTTCAATAAAATAATATTACATTTAAATTTAAAATTTTTCTTTATTTTTTAATCACACATTTTTCATCATACAATTTTAAAATACATTCTTAGAAATATAATGGAGCTCAAACAAGGGCTTACTCTTAATAATAAAGTTGTACTGCCACCTAGATATGTGTTTTTACACCAGTGGTGTTAAATAGCATTACGCTTAAAAATAAGGTTGTAATGTATAATCCTATCCATACCAGGTGGCACATGTTTAAAATCGTTGATAAACAATTTATAGTTAAATAGATAGAAACGAATGATGAATAAACTATTAATATTTTGTGAGTAAAATTAGTGGCCTATTAGCTCATAAAACATGAACCAAATATAGACTAATCAATGGTGTTTGTGATGACAGTCGGAGTCCACTAGGCCCTTGCAGTTGATGGTGTTTGTGGTGTGGTGGTGTATTGAAGTTACTGGTGTTTTGTGGTGGTGTGATTGTGCAGTGATTTTGGGTGGTGGTAGCGCCTTTAGTTGTGGTTTATCAGGCTACAATGATAGTTTTCATGGTGGTATGGTTGTGGTGGTATTGATCGTCGTGGTTTTGGGTGGTGGGTGTTTGTTTTGAGATGGCAGACATGGTGGTGTTGCCCGTTGTCTTGTGACAATGATGTTGGCTTTGGCGACAGTGGTCACAAATGGCAGTGGTGGTTACACATTAATTGGTTAATTGTGACCAATAAATTGGTTAATGTGTGACAAATAAGCAATTCATGGTTAATGAAATAGATAAATTGTAATCAATAAATAACTCGTGACTTAAAAATTTGTTAATTTATGATAAATAATTTAATAATTTGTAAAGGTATAATAAATTGTGACTTATAAAATTTGTGATTATGATCAATAAATAAAATGTGAAGTATAATTTTTTTTTTGATTTGTGAGCGATGAACAAATTGTGACCTATAAATTTTTTTATTTGTGACCGTGAAATAATTTATAACATTTAAGACTTTTTATTTGTGATCAAATTATTAAGAATTGTGACCTTAATATATTTAATTTATAAAATATATTTAATTAGTTATCTCATAAATAAATTTTAATTAATATATGATTTTTGAAATTTTAAACCTTGTTTCTTAATTTTGAAATGAGTGATACTTATCTATTAGATAAAAAAATTTCCCCTTCTTTAATTCAAGACCGCATCTGAATTTTAACCTTGATTATTTAAGAGCCCAATAAGGTACAGCCCCATCCAATATTTGTGGGTTATTGGGCTTCAATGTTCTCCTAGACGTAAACTAGGAGAATGACACTAAAATTTGGAACAATTATATTAGTGAAAATTAGAACAAGCAAACCATGTTTTTATATTTTTCATTTTCACAAATTAAGATATAAATTTTACTTTTCATAAATAAGGTATTTATTATTAAAAAATATTTAAAAACTATTTTTAGAATTTGATTTTTATTTTTCCAGAATCTCATCAATGGTGGTAGTGTTATCTGATTTTTAATTTTTAAAATTCAAATTAAAAAATTAATATCAAGGTTATGACTTTCAAAATGACAATGTGTGATGTGGCATTAAATTTTTTTAGACTTCATCTTCTACACGAAGGTTGTGACAAATATGTACAAATGAATGTATTGTCTGGTATATCTCGTCTTCAAATATGTGTGAAATTTGACATTTAATGTTACCTTGAATATCTTTGTCTTCGCAATTGTGTCAACTTCATAAAAAGTACAGCCAAACAAGTGAAATTCAGTAATTGTAGCATATAATTTATCTAGAATATGGAAAAGTCGTGTATTTGATTCTTTGTTAAGAGTTGGGACCCATAATAGACTGAACATTGAGTTGCAAATTGTTATTTGTGAACGAAATCCAACCGAGGAAAATATTAATCAATGGAGTACAAATTTGTGCTTATGTTATTCGACACAAACGTATGAATGGAGAGAGTATGATTGCCTCACTTAATTTTAGGGTTAGTATGGTGAGAGTGCATATATAGGGGTTGTTCGAGTTCCATTTTTGTCGAAAAATGCATTTTGCAAATAGTGTTATGATAGAGAATGTATGATTATAAACTAAAAAAAAAAAAAAAATGGATTCACGTGTAGTATTATTTTACTAAAAAATGTTGTTAAATCACTGTTCAAAAATACATTTTGATGACACACGCACGTATATAAATATATAACATCATTATTACATAACCACCAATTTCACTCGCATTCTTATTTTATATAATTCTATCATCATCATCATCAATTTTTTTTAAAAAAATTGTGAATGTTGACTTGTTTTATGCAATACATAATTCACTGACTTCTCTATGCCTTCTTCTTCTTTCTTCACTTTTATAATACGTTATCAGCACGATAACTTAATTTTTCATAATTTAGTGAATGTAATAATTTTTTTACAAGTATAATCATGTATCACGTGTACTAAAATCAATTTGGTGAAATGTGAGTTATTTTTATATACATGCGAAACAAAATCAATTGTGTGTACGTGTCTTTCCTGTCTTCCATAATTCTGTGTATATCAATTTGTAGTATCTTGCTGTAAGCTTTGTTATAAACATCTTGATGTTTAATCTCCTTGGATACCGTGCTTGAAATGAAAAAAAGAAAAAAAATTATCCACAGATAACACGTATTTTCTGCCAAAATTTGCCTGTAAAATTGTACGTGTAATCAGTTCCACCAATGTAATTTATATCAATTTGTGCCACCATAGTTGCCATCATTGTCTGCCACCTTCAAATTTGTCCAAATTGGTTTTCATTTCCATGGACACGTTTTTCTATGTCATTAATTTATCATTGTGTCGTACCTTTATTCAAAATTTTGGTTAATTGAATGTATATTTTATAATTTATAATTTGAATTACAAAACAATCTGTTCAAATTATTTACTGCAAACCGTGCCGTGTTTTGGATCTGCTTTGTTACTAACGTTTTCAATACCATCATGAATTGTTCACTGTATGCTAGATGTATAACATAAGCCCTATTTGCATATTTATTTTTTATCGTTTGAATAATTATCATGTTCTCTTGCACATATTATAATTTATTAATTTTGTACCTATGAACATGTTTTAAAAAAAAAAAAAAAAAAAAAAAAACAGCCGTGTTTTGGATCTGCTTTGTTACTAACGTTTTCAATACCATCATGAATTGTTCACTGTATGCTAGATGTATAACATAAGCCCTATTTGCATATTTATTTTTTATCGTTTGAATTATTATCATGTTCTCTTGCACATATTATAATTTATTAATTTTGTACCTATGAACATGTTTTAAAAAAAAAAAAAAAAAAAAAAAACCAACCTTAAGGGTCCCCCAGGGCCCTGCCCCTAGAGCATCGTGAGAGAGGTTAATCGCGGGATGTGTTCCAACAGGTTAGGGAACAAGAGTTGCATGTACACTGGTATCCATAAAGAGTCCCAATTCATATTTCAAGAATCGAACCTTCACGCTACGACTGTCAGCAAGGCTGAGTATACCTCACCCTTGTCCTTTGCACCACTACGATATGCCCCGGAGACACCTACAAACTTGTCTATTATAAATAATTTGTTGTTGCTCTTGAAGTAGCACGACATTGTAATTTATATTCTTGAATAATATTATTTGCTCATAAAGAGCATAAATTATATTTCAATATTTTAGAGGAATATTGACATATTGTTCTTAAAGAAGTAGTAGTAAAATACGTGCTCCTGAAAGTAGCACATGTTTCAAAAAATATATTATTTTAAATTATTATTTATTCTTAAAAGAAAACACATAACTTATGTCATGATTAACTATTATGTGATGTCTAATCATATTCTTTGAAAGTAATTGTATCTTCTCTTGCTTTATTTTTTAGTTAATCAAATGACAAACATCACAAAATTTGAATTTGCTGCACTTGATATCTCTGACAAAAAACTATCTATCAAGGGTACTTGACGTTGAAATCCATTTTGTCTCAAAAGGTTTGTGAGAGACAATAAGAGAAGGAAACAAAGAATCCTTGTAGGATCGTGCAAAAGCACCCATATTCTTTCGCCATTATCTTCACGATGGACTAAAAATTGAATATCTCACTGAGAAAGATTCACAGTTTCTTTGGAAAAAATTAACTAAAAGATTTGATCATTAAAGGATTATAGTTTTTTTCAAAGCCCGCTATGAGTGGACGCACATTCATTTGCAAGACTTTAAAACTGTTAGTGAGTATAATTCTGAACTGTTCAGAATATGTTCAAAACTGACATTGTGTGGAGAAAAATCTCTGATGAAGACATGTTGGAGAAAACATTTTCTACCTTTACGCCACGAATGTGCTTCTGTAGCAGCAATATCGCAAGCGTGGTTTCAAAAAGTACTCGAAATTTATATCTTACCTATTTGTTGCTGAACAAAATAATGAGCTGCTGATGAAAAATCATAGGTTACATCCAACTGGTTCTGTACCATTGCCTGAAGCAAATGATACTGTATTGTCTGAAGCAAATGCAATATCATGACAAGGACAAGGACGTGGAGTGTGGACGTGGACGTGAACATGGACATAGATTTGGACGTGGACACAAACGTGTACGCGGAGTAAATCATGTACAAAATAATCAACAGAGTAATCAATAACAAAATAACAATTTTAAAAGGCACAAAATAAACGAAAGTAGCGCACCTAAAATGGTACACGAAGAAAGTTGCTTTGGATGTGAAATGAAAGGACGTTGGACACGTACCTGTTGCTGTAAAACACCTTGTAGATCTCTATTAAAAATCAATTAAGGAAAAGAGAAAAGTAGAGACAAATTTTGTTGATTATGATGATCCAATTGATGTGACTTATTTGGATGTCTTCGATTTCATTGCTAATCCAAATGAAAATATTGACCGTTTTATTGTGGGTGGTGTGATGGAAGATGTAAATCAGTATTTTTTTTTTTTATACGTTTCTAGTATTTTTCTTTATTTTAGAAATTTATTTTGAAATATATTTTTACTTTTCACAAAAATTTTGAACTTTATTATGCATCATTAATTTTACAAATGTTCATTATATTATCATTTTGAATTTAAATTCAAGTTTATATATATATATATATATATATATATATATATATATATATATATATTGTTATATTGATATATTCATGATGTATTGTTAAGACACTTACTTGATTGATAGTGCAACTACACATACTATTTTTCAAGACAAAAAATATTTATTGGACTTAACATTGAAAGAAAATAATGTTAATACAATATCATGTGCATCAAATATCGTTGAAGGCTCCGAAAATACTTGTATTATTGACAATGCACTTTATTCTAGGAAATTTAAAAGAAATTTGCTTAATTTTAAAGATATCCGCTGCAATAAATATCATATTGAGACGATACAAGAAAATAATATTGAATATCTTAGCATAACTTTTTTTGTATCTAATCAGAAGCGAATAAAAGAAAAATTTTATGCACTCCCATCTGACATGTATTATATATTTATAAAAATGGTTGAATCAAATAATGTCACGAATCAGAAGTTCCTTGACCCGAAAAAATTTATACTTTGGCATGATCGTTTTAGACATCCAGGAGCTATAATGATGCGTTGTTTATTTGTTCGTTGACTCAAAAAATTTTATACTTTGGCATGATCGCCTTGGACATTCAGGAACTATAATGATGTGTCGAATAATAAACAACTTAAATGGATATCCTTTAAAGAACTAGAAAATTCTTTTATTAAATAATTATCTATGTGTAGCTTGTTCGCAAGACATGCTAGTTATTAAACCTTCAACTACAAAGGTCAATATTACACAAAAGTAAAATAGAAAAGAAAAAGTTCCTCTTTAATTTTTCATATTTTTTCATTTTTTACAATATTTTCATTCTTTAAAAGATTTGGAACGTACCTAAACAATACGGACATCCAAATACATTGCAATAATTTATGTCCATATTAATTCTATAAATTTAATTGTACAATCCTCTAAAAGTTATAATTCAATTTCAATTCTTATTTTCAAGTCATCGAAGGGACCTAATGGGATACAATTGATTTAACCTCCAATTAATTAATTGTTGTACCGGTCAACTCTTGACCATTTAAGAGCAATTAATTATTTTCTACTATAACAACGAACGATTGAAATTGCACTCTTAATTCAATTGAAATTAGTGAAGCCTTTCAATAATTAATTCCTTTTGACACGTCGTTAACATTTTTTGCCCAGTCAATAGTTAAAATAATTATAAGCGACTATTTTGATTAGTTAGTCACTTTTTAAGTATTTATATAAAATATCACAATTTCCATTTTTCACATTTGCAATTTATTGTGATCACATTAAAACATTGAGTTTAATAATCTTATTGTTGAACTATTGAGCTCAGATTAAATTGTCCATTAGAAATATACTTGTGTTAACAATGTATATAAAAATGGGTGACAAATTCCATGTTATGAAAATATATTTGTTAATTTGTTCATTTTATTTCTCAAAGTAACAAAATATTGATTTTGCAATTAATCTCATTCTTTGTTACCTCAAAGATCTTGAATTAATAATTAACATTCATAATCTATTCAAGATTCAGATGAATTTTTTACTATGAATAACATTTAATTCTCCATTATCATTGCAGTATTAAACGATACTTGATCCTATCCAATAATCTTTACTACTGAAGTCTAGACAAACCTTAATAAAAATAATACAACTTTAACAAAATAAAGTGTCCGACTTTATTTAGTAGGCGCAAAAAATTATTTCTGATCACTTCTAAAAATTGAATATATTTGTACTTAATAACTTAGGTACTCCGTGATCATGGGGCATTTAATTATTTGCTCAAATATTAATGTAACATATAAATCAAATGTCATAAATTAATATTTATTTGTTCAAAAAATAATGTTGAATAATATATGTGGACATATATTCAATAGTTGACACAATCAATTCAACAAATGTGTACTCGTATTTTCATCTTACAGTGAGCAATGCTCATAAATTTGTGAAAGACAACAAAATAATTGAATGACTACATTTTTTTCTTTTTACAAATGGTTCAAAAATGTACAACCAACATATGTCTGTCAATTTTCAACATTTTTCTAATCTTATTATGAAAGACCTTATCATTTTGATATTTTCACCTGAATACGTGACATTTTAAAACTAAAAAGTTAGCGGTTTTGAGAAGTATATCCACACGAAATGTGTAAATTTTTCATTATAGACTTACAATATCTTTAGTAAGTTCATAGTTTCGCGTGATTTGAATTCCAAAGATAAGTAACATGGAAGTTAGAAGTTTAGGATATTTAGTTGTTTTAGCAACAAGTATGAAAGAAAAAATTGGAAATCAAACAAAATGATGAAAATAAATTATTAATATACTGAATGCGACTCTAAATAAAAATTGTATAACAACGCAAGGAACATAAATCATAATCATTTCGAAGGATTATGAAAGATTTTTGAACCACGAATAAACTATATTTCATGAAAATTAAGGTAACATTTTGATGAAAACAATGTTAATACTACACGACATTCACATGTGCCACAAAAATGATACAAGCAATATGATGTAAGATATCTTTCGTGAGCTTCCAACCACATGTCGATTTTGATATTCCTCCTTTCATCTTCGAACCACATGTTGATTTTGATTTTTGATTTTTTCATTTATCAACTTCGAACTACATGTTGAGTTTTGATTTTTCTTCACATTAAAGGTGTAATTTAAATAAATATCTGTATTCTCTAACAAATCAAACTATTAAACAAAATAAATGAGTATCAATTCTGCTCCCTTACTTCGTCATCAACTTAGCTGTCAAGCAATAAAGTTTGCCACCACATTCGACATTGTCAAATCCATCCGCGCTTCCATTGTGGTGGCGGAGCCTATCTCCGAAGGCTTCGACAATGGAGTCTTTGCTGAAGAAAAGAAAGAAGATACCTCTATCAACTCATTCAGACTAATTAGATCAAGAATGTTATTACAAATTGTGAGGATATGGTTCAGCTAACACTATCAACTTGTGACTTGATGGTATTGATGTTGACACAATAAGGTCTTCCCACGTTTTTGGCAGAGGCATGGTCTTTCCTTCTTATGTAGACTTACCCTCTACCATTTTAAAAAGGTGCAGCTCTCGGTTTCTTTTCTCCCAGCAGAGAGGAGCTCTCGGTTGGTTTAGCAAAGGGTTGTGATTCTTCATTGGTTTTCCCCTCTCTCTTGGAAGGTAATTAGCAAGTCATGGAAGGCTGTTCCTGAGCCTGAAAAACACCCATAAATCGAAGAAGAAGCTGCTGAAACGATGAAGGAAAACTGCAGAAATTTCCGGCCGAACACAGGTTGTATTTTTCCATCCCCTTTTTCATTGTTTTGCCTTGAATCTTGTCTATGGGTTGATGTTTTGGTTGATTGAACTCCTAGGATCCCCAACAAACTGGTATCAGAGCTAGGAGGAGTGATATTAGTCCAAAATCGATCAAAAACCAGCAAGGAATCGCCATTACCATTTTTTAACCGAATATGAAAAACTTGATTTCCGGCCAACCTATTGACTTTCCGGCGAAATGAACCATGGAACCATGACCAGCAGGAGGAGGCGCACCCTGTGGTGGGGCGCGTGACCGGCGGCGGCGCGTGGCCGGACCTCCGGCGAGCTCTTTTCGGGCAGTTTACTTATTTTGACGTCCTGAACGCACTGATGTCGTTTGTTTTCTGTTTCAGATTTTACAGAAAAAGTTGGACGATTTTGCCCCTACCTTGACGTCTACGGCAATTTGGTTCAGAAATTTGTTGGTATATTTACTGTTTGTCAACAGTAGTTTGGTAAGATTATTCCAAACTCTCCGTTAGGTTAGGTTTGGTATCCTTACCGGTTTATGCATGGTTATTGCTTGGTTGCTTATTTGTGAATTCTATTGATTAAATTCTTGTGATTAATTTGTAACCTGGAAGCATATTTACCTGCTTTATATACCTGTGTTTCGTGAACGGATTATTTCACTGTTATGCTTCATTTATAAAAAATTGTTTTTAAACTCGGTACTCAGTTTTATATTAATCATCTGGAAAAGAATTTTTCAAAACCTTTTTTGTTGTGTCCACGAGTAGAGGCCACTCTTTTATAGAATCTATAATGGGTTCGAGGGTCGAATTATCGCAATTCGATGGAAAGGGGGATTACTCGATATGGAAACAGAAAACGAGGGCCATTTTGATCCAACAGAGAGTTGCTAAAGCTCTTGATGATCCCGCTACATTTTCTGATGAGTTAAAAGCTAAAACAACTGAAATTGAAGACATGAATGAAATTGCTTACAGTTATATAATTTTGCATCTATCTAACAATATTGTGAGACAAGTTGATAGTGCTAAAACTGCTAGAGCTTTGTGGATTGCTTTAGATGCCCTGTTCTTAACTAAAACTTTACCTAACAAAATATACCTGTTGGAGAAGTTGTTTAGTTTTAAGATGGACCCGGGGAAGGATGTCGAGGGGAATTTGAGTGACTTTAGCATAATTGTTAAGAGTCTAGCTCATAATGATAAAACATTTGATGATGAGGATTTAGCTGTCATATTGCTAAACTCTTTGCCCGAATCTTACAGAGAAATGAAAAATGCCATAAAGTATGGTAGGGACACTCTCACTCAAGCTATTGTTTCTGATGCTTTAAAATCAAGAGAACTTGAATTAAAAAGAGAGAACAGAATTCATTCTCGTGAAGAGAGTCTATTTGTTAGGGGAAGATCTGAAAAGAAAACAATAATTCTCAAAATGTGATTGGAGTTGGTGACATAGCCATCAGGATGTACGATGGGGCCGTCACGCAACTTAGAAATGTTAGATATGTCCTAAATTTAAAGAGGAACCTCATTTCCTTAGGTTCTCTGGAAGATGAGGGATATACGTTCAAGTCTGGTAACAAGATTTTGAAAATTATGAAGGGTTCTCTTATAGTTATGAAGGGGCCCAAGAGGAATGGGCTGTACTATCTTGAGGGTAGAACTGAAATACCATTTGATTCTAGCCTTCTTGCTGTGAGTAAAGACAAAACTGAACTTTGGCATAACAGAATGGGTCACATTGGGTTTAAAGGTCTAAAATCTTTAAGTAATCAGAAATTACTTGGAAAAGATGACATTGAAACTATGGAATTCTGTGAAACTTGTGTTTTGGGTAAGTCTCATAAGGTGAGCTTTGAAGCTAGCTCTCATAGGACCAGCAGACCATTGGACTATGTCCATGCTGATCTATGGGGCTCGGAGAAGCACTCCACATTTGGTGGGAGCAAGTACTTCTTGTCCTTAGTGGATGATTACTCAAGAAATGTTTCGATTCATCCTTTGAAGGCTAAGTCGGAAACTTTTGGAAAATTCAGGATTTGGTTAAAGTCTGTTGAGAATCAGTTAGATAAGAAACTTAAAACGTTAAAAACTGATAATGGGCTTGAATTCTGTAATAGAGAATTTGACAATTTCTGTAAGCAGAAAGGTATAACAAGACACAGAACTGTTAAATACACACCTGAACAAAATGGGATCGCTGAAAGAATGAACAGGACCATAATGAACAAAGTTAGGTGTATGTTGATTAGCTCTGACCTTGCGAAAGGTTTTTGGGCTGAAGCTGCAAGTACTGCAGCTTATCTGATTAATAGGTCTCCGTCCAGCAGTATAGGGTTTAAGACCCCACAGGAGTTGTGGACGGGAGAGCCTCCAAATCTGGAACACTTGAGGGTGTTTGGATGTACTGCATATGCACATCAATCTGAAGGGAAACTTGAGCCCAGGGCTGTCAAGTGTGTGATGTTAGGGTATCCCGAGGGTGTGAAGGGCTATAGGTTATGGGTTTTAGGGTTCCAAGGCATTAATATTATTAACAGCAGGAATGTAGTCTTTAATGAATCTGAGATGCCATGTCTAAAACAGCAAACCGAAGAAACTAACAAATCTGAAACTGAGAAGAGTATTCAGACTGAGGTGAAGCTGACTAGGCTAAATTCACCTACACCTGGGAATGACGAAAATGACCCTATACATCATGAAAATGAAAATGAAATTGAAATTGAACCTGAACCTGAACCTGAACCTGAACCTGAAGAGGTGACTAAACTTCAAGATAACATTGAACCAGTTGAAGTTGAACATTTTAATGATCAGCCACCTAATCAAGATTATCAGCTTACTAGGGATCGGGGGAGGAGGCAGATCAGGCCAAATCCTAGATATGAATCCCCAAACTTGACTGATTTTGCCTTAGTTTCAGGTGAAGCCCTTGAACAGATAGAACCTGCTAGTTATGAAGAAGCTGTTAATGGAAAATGTTCTGAAAATTGGCTAAAAGCTATGCGGGAAGAAATGGAATCTCTAATGGAGAATAAAACTTGGAAGTTAGTTAACAAACCTAAGGATCATAGGATAGTTCAATGTAAGTGGATTTACAAATTGAAAGAAGGAAATAATCCTAGTGATCCTCCTAGGTATAAGGCCAGATTAGTGGCGAAAGGGTTCACTCAAAAGGAGGGGGTTGATTACAATGAGATATTCTCTCCTGTGATAAAGTACAAAACAATCAGACTGGTTCTTGCATTGGTTGTTCAGTACAATACTTGTTGCTGTATGTAGATGACATGCTTCTAGCAAGTTCAAGTAAGACTGAAATCACTAAGATGAAGAACCTTTTAAAATCAGAATTTGATATGAAAGATTTGGGGAGTGCTAAGAAGATTTTGGGGATGGTTATAAAGAGAGATAGGGCTGAAAATAGACTAGTCATTTCCCAAGAAGCCTATCTAAACAAAGTCATAACCAAATTTGGTATGAATGGATCAAAATCTGTGAACGTTCCCTTAGCAGCTCATATGAATCTTTCTGGTGCACAATCTCCTAAGACTGAGGAGGAATTTAGAGAAATGAGGAACATAGCCTACGCTAATGCTATAGGTTCCGTCATGTTCTCTATGATAACAACCAGGCCTGACTTAGCCTATGCTATAAGCTTTTTGAGTAGATTTATGTCAAACCCAGGAAAGCCTCATTGGGCAGGTTTGAAATGGTTGTTAAGGTACATTGTTGGTACATTAAATCTGGGTCTAGTGTATGAAAAGAGATCTGAAAAACTTACTCTAAAGGGATATGTAGACTCTGATTTTGCTGGTGACAAGGATAGCAGAAAGTCTACCACAGCGTACTTTTTTACACTAGGTGACAATTGTATAACATGGAAGTCACAGAAATCTGGATCTAGTGTATGAAAAGAGATCTGAAAAACTTACTCTAAAGGGGTATGTAGACTCTGATTTTGCTGGTGACAAGGATAGCAGAAAGTCTACCACAGCGTACTTTTTTACACTAGGTAACAATTGTATAACATGGAAGTCACAGCTGCAGCCTTTAGTTACTTTGTCAAGTACTGAGGCAGAATATGTTGTCATAACTGAGGCGGCTAAAGAATGTACTTAGTTAAAAGGAATTTTAAAAGAATTGAACTTCATGCATGATACACCTGTTATGTTTACTGATAGTCAAAGTGCTTTATTGCTTTGTGAAAATCCTGTTTACCATGAAAGAACTAAACATATTGAGGTAAAGTATCATTTTATACGTGAGAAATTGTCTCAAGGTGAAGTTAATCTTGTTAAAATTCACACTGATAGGAATCCCTCTGATATGGGAACAAAAATTCTACCTGCAAGTAAATTTAGATTGTGCTTATCTTTATTACACATTGACACTGGTTAATTTTCTTGCACGTGGTGGGCGATGATGATGAACAGTTCTTCCATGTGCAAATTCGCAACCAAGAGAGAGTGTTAGGAGAACCAAGATGAAGAATGTGAGGATATGGTTCACCTAACACTATCAACTTGTGACTTGATGGTATTGATGTTGACACAATAAGGTCTTCCCACGTTTTTGGCAGAGGCATGGTCTTTCCTTCTTATGTAGACTTACCCTCTACCATTTTAAAAAGGTGCAGCTCTCGGTTTCTTTTCTCCCAGCAGAGAGGAGCTCTCGGTTGGTTTAGCAAAGGGTTATGGTTCTTCATTGGTTTTCCCCTCTCTCTTGGAAGGTAATTAGCAAGTCATGGAAGGCTGTTCCTGAGCCTGAAAAACACCCATAAATCGAAGAAGAAGCTGCTGAAACGATGAAGGAAAACTGCAGAAATTTCCAGCCGAACACAGGTTGTATTTTTCCATCCCCTTTTTCATTGTTTTGCCTTGAATCTTGTCTATGGGTTGATGTTTTGGTTGATTGAACTCCTAGGATCCCCAACACAAATCATTGAAAAATACTAAAAATCTGATTTTCTAGTTAATTGTATAATTTACGATTCGCTATTGCCATGGGCTCTTGATGTTGCTAAGGAACATGGGAATTATACCTTGATTTATTCTATTTTTTTTGTTGATAATATGTTAAGAATTGATATACTAAACAATAAATTTAATTTCATTGAGTTTCATCATTTAATTAATCGATGTGCCATAGTATATGATTCAATTTAAAAACTCCTCATCATTGTTTGGAAACTTTAAACCTTTTGATTTTTCCTACAAATCAATCTGAAGACTGAATTACTCTAATGTGACTCAATTTAAGGATAGGAAACAAAAGAATAGGCAAAGTTTAAATACAAACAATTTTGTATGAATAATGGATGACGCATGTGGTGCTATCGTCACTCTCTTTACGTCTGCAATTGTTGTCATCTGCATATGAACATTGCATGGTCACATTCACACCTTGTTATTCATTTTCAACTTGTCTTAGATAAATAGGATAATTAGCACAAAACATTTCTAAAGGTTCAAGACGATAGGGATGATTTAGGCAATGGAGACAATTGATAGAGATATTTTGTTTAGCGAAGGAATTGAAGGAATGAGACGGAAATGATCAACTCTACGAGAAAATTATGTGCAATAAGTTTGACATTAATTTCCTTTTTATGCCATCTTTTACTCATTAATATATTTATTGAAAAATTAAAATAAATCATGTTTGAATTTATGTACAAAGATAAGATCACGTTTGAAGTTGTTTATTGGCGGTTTAAATTGTAAATAGATGAAAATAAATTATGAATAAGTGGAAAGTATTTATATGTATGAGATATAGAGGGTAACCAAACATGAGTAATTTATGATTCAAATTCTCTTCCACGATGGTTTTTCAATTTAATTAAATGAAAATTTTGGGAACTTCAATTTCAACACAAAAAGCAACTCTTGAACAAGAATGAAGACTTTAGCCTCGGTATTGCTTGCTTCTATTGCCTTTTTGTTCGTCCAATCCTGCCACCAATCAATACAAAGGGACATTTTTTTTTTTGAATAATGCTAGTGGTACATCATGGTATCCAACATGGTGTACAAAATAAACACACGACACCTCGGTATTGGCCGAGGTGCCGTGGGCCCCGATGTGGCAGGCACCTCGACCAATGCCGAGGTGCCGTGTGTCCGTTTTGGACACCATGTTGGATACCATGGTGTACCACAAGCATAATCCCTTTTTTTTTTTTTTTTTTTTCTCTCTTATGACATCTTTTCTTATCAAGCCTGTCGTTGGGAGGGCTTCTAAGCAAAAAGATGACCGTTGGCAACAAATTTATTACCGTTGCTAGCCAACATTTTTGACCCATCCTCTCAAACACGGTCATAATTGCAATTTTAATCAGGCTAGAAAAATTTGTACCAGACAGTCCTCGATAAAATGAATATCTTAGGTTTGGATTTTCAAGCTGACATATTTTGAAGAAAAAGAGGAAACAGGAAATTTTTTTGGCTCAAATTATTTAAATTAGAACGAAAATTTGCCATTTTTTTCAAAATACATTTTTCTCTTTTTTCTTTTCCATCACACATTTTTTATTAAAATAATATTACACATAAATAAAAAACTTTTCCTTATTTCTCAACCACACATTTCACATCAATTTACTATTTTAAAATACATTTTTACATTAAAATACCTATCAAACACCCTCAAAGTCATGAAAACAAACATGACACATATGGCTAGGACAACAAAATAATTGAATGGCTACAATCCTTTTTTTTTTTTTTTTTTTTTTTGGCGAGTCAATTCAAACATGCACCACATACCAACATATATCTAGAAATTTGCTATCACTTTGATATTTTCACCTGAATACGTGCCGTTTTCAAACTATGAAATAGCGGTTTTGAAAATTATATCCGCGCAGAATGTGTAAAATTAATGAATGATATAGAGGGTATTTGGGATTGATTTTTCACCCCGAAAAATTGATTTTTTAAGTGTTATTTCATTATTTCAGCCGTAAAGTTTGACTTCTTTCTCACATGTGACCCCCATTTTTCTCCTAACGGTCAAAAAAATTAATTCTCAAAATCACTCTTGAACGGGGCCATAGACTTATAATATCTTTAGAAAATTTATAGATTCGCATTATTTGAATTCCAGTGATAAGTAGTATCAAATATGGAAGTTAAAAATTGCAGAAATAAAATGGTATGTGTTCAAGATTATTTTAGGATTGAGCTGTTTTAGAGTTTTTTAAAAAGAATTTATGTAGTTGAGATGTTGAGATGCACCTGCTTATAATCCTCAATAGAAACAATTTTTTTAAAAAAAATAAAAATAAAAATAGGAAATCAAACAAAATAACGAAAAAAACGTGACTTTGAAAACAAAATTGTATTCATGTGAAAACGTGACTTGAAAGCGAAGTTGTATTTATGTGAATCAAAATATTTTCCGAGGATTATGAAATAGTTTTGAACCAAAATAAACCGTATTTCTATTAAGAAATATAGGATTATTTATTATTTATTAACGGTAGAATAGTCATTTTTAGTTTTCTTTGTTTAACTTATATATATTCTCTTTGTATTTAGGTTAAGTCATCTTTTAGCATTCAATTAATTACGTAGTATCAATGAAACCCTAACCTCCTCCTTTTTCTACTTTATTTTCTTTGGATTGTTCAACAATTTCATGTCATGAAAATTCAGGTTATATTTTGTTGAAAACAATGTCTGATTCTTCGAGAGATTCACATGTGACACAACCAAAAAAAATAAAATGATGTAAGCAATGTGATGTAAGATATCTTTCATCAGCTATGAACCACATGTTGTCTTTAGATTTTCTTCTCTAATCATCTTCAAACCACATGTTGATTTTGGATTTTTATTCTTATTTATTGACTTCAAACCACATGTCTCTGGTTTGGACTTTCTTCCCATTGAAAACATAATTTCAATAAGCATAATGTCTAATGTACAGCCCTGTTTAATATCAATTTAGATGATAATACTAATGATATTAAGGGGGTTGTATTTAATTGAGATTGTGATGAATTTTAAATATCATTCTAAATTTAGGTGTTTTCAATTGAGATTTTAGTGAAATTTAATGAAATTCTTTAAAAATTTATGTATCATCGATATCTAGTGGATTTATAAAAGATTTCATTATTAGAAGAATTTTAAATAATTTGGATGGATTTCAAACTTAAAAATAAATATAACCAAATTTTTTTGAAAGTCCACCTTATTTGATGAGATTCTTATAAAATTTGTAAAAATCTATTCAAATCCACGAAATTCATTAGAATTTATAATCTTTTAAAATTCATTAAAATTTAAGTTGACAACACCTCGCAAATTATTGGTTCAATTAAATATATAGAATCATAACTCATTTACCTATGATATGTTGTTGACACCTAAATTAAATTAATGGTGTTCAATACCACCAGTGTTAAATGAGTAATGCTACGTTGCCCCACCGGAATTGCAATTTTAGTCTAGGTTACGTTAGATGATATGTTAAATAAAAGGTAGAATTAAATGATCTATTTAATTCCACATATTATTTAATGGTACATTAAGATCATCTAAATTGGAGCATTAATCAAAATTATGTCAAAGATATCAATATTGTGGTGGAGGAAAGAGAGAGCTTTTGCTCCTATTTATATAGCCGTTCCATCAAACGAATTTGATTCATTCATCACTTTCAGTTTTATATTATAACTAGAAACAACATTTCAAAAAATGGAAGCTGCAGGCAATGAAAAATCTATGAAA
Organism: Olea europaea var. sylvestris; assembly: GCF_002742605.1. Classification (NCBI taxonomy): domain Eukaryota; kingdom Viridiplantae; phylum Streptophyta; class Magnoliopsida; order Lamiales; family Oleaceae; genus Olea; species Olea europaea. The sequence continues at coordinate 21,087,054 of NC_036242.1, read as the reverse complement.
ATTCCTCATGTAATAGCGGTTCCATATCCAAGCCAAGGCCACATAAACCCTCTTCTGCAATTTGCAAAACGCCTCGCCGCAAAAGGCGTCAAAGCCACATTCGCCACCACATTCTACACCGTCAAATCTATCCACGCCACCAATGTGGTAGTGGAGCCTATCTCCGACGGCTTCGACGATGGAGGCTTTGCTGAAGCGAAGAAAGAAGATATCTACCTCAACTCATTCAGAGAAAATGGCTCAAGAACTTTATCACAAATCATTGAAAAATACGAAAAAACTGATTTTCCAGTCAATTGTATAATCTATGATTCGTTTTTGCCATGGGCTCTTGATGTGGCTAAGGAACATGGGATTTATGGAGCTTCGTTTTTCACCAACTCAGCCGCGGTTTGTGCCGTGTTCAGCCACATACACGACGGCTCGTTGACTCTACCAGTGGTGATTAAAGACAAGCCGTTGATTTTGCCTGGATTGCAACCATTGAGCGACTGCGATGTGCCGCGGTTCATCAGGGCACCGGAAAGCTATCCTGCTTATTTGGCTATGAAAATGAGTCAATTCTCAAACTTGGAGAAGGCTGATTATGTGTTTGCTAACACTTTCGAAGAATTAGAAGGCCAGGTGAGGCTGCAGTTTTTAAGTTACTTATTTTGTCAACCATGATTTTCAAAACTACATTTTTACTTGCAAAATTTTGTATAATTAGACAATAATTTATAGATTCTATTAACTTTTGAATTGTTTACTTTTCTTCTTGAAAAAGGAGGCAAAAAGTGTTTCAAACATCTGGCCTGCAAAGTTAATAGGTCCAATGGTGCCATCAGCATACTTGGACAGCAGAATTGAAGAAGACAAAAGCTACGGAGCCAGTTTATGGAAGCCCCTAAGTGAAAATTGCGTTACATGGCTCAAAAACAAGCCAAACGAATCAGTGATCTACATTTCCTTTGGTAGCATGGTTTCATTAACATCAAAACAGATGGAGGAAATGGCAAGTGCATTAATGTGCATGAATTCGTATTTCCTATGGGTCGTAAGAGAAACCGAACGCAATAAATTGCCCGCCGGATTCTTCGACTTGACCAAAGGAAAGGGTTTGGTCGTGTCATGGTGCAACCAACTCGAAATGCTAGCACACCGAGCCATTGGTTGCTTCGTGACGCATTGTGGATGGAACTCGACAATTGAAGGGTTGTGCCTTGGCGTGCCTATGGTGGGAATGCCACAATGGTCGGACCAGATGCCCGATGCTAAGTACATTGAGGATGTATGGAGGGTCGGGGTTCGGGTGAAGGAGGACGAATTCGGAATTGTGAAAAGAGAAGAGCTCTTGCATTGTTTAAAACAAGTTATGGAAGGAGAGAGAGGTGAGGAGATCAAGAGGAATGCAAGAAAATGGAGAGAATTGGCCAAGGAAGCAATTGATGAAGGTGGTACCTCAGATAAGTGCATCAATGATTTCGTAGGGAAGTTAAAGAGTGGCGACTAATTTTTTGTCTTTAATAATGTTAAATATTATTTAGGCTTCCCATTATTTCCTCGCTAAAATGAAAAATATGATTATTATTCATCATATCAAGTCATTATATTTAACTTTTTATCTTAGCTCACAATGGCGATATTTTTTATTCTAATTTTTATAATAATGTGGTTCCAACGGGGGCTTAATCTATCGTATCAATAATATGGAAAGTCAATATTATGTTTGTCATGATCATATCATTAGCATTTTTTACACAAATCGTCCCAATTATTTCAATTTTTATATTTTCATTTTCGGATTCATCAAATGCAAACGGTCCCTGCTATTCTTTTCCTTGTTAAAACCTTGTAAAATGACGAATTTACTCTTCTTTTTAAACAAACAAGAGAGAGAGAGAGAGAGAGAGAGAGAGAGAGAGAGAGAGAGAGAGAGAGCGCGCAAATGAATCGATGCCAAAGTCTTAAATCTTTTTAAAAAGTACAAATGAGTACCACTTAAAACAGTTAGATAAATAAATAAATAAATAAATAATATATATATATATATATATATATATATATATATATCCTCCAATCAACTCCACCTATATACCCTCCCCTCGAATTCCATGCCACCATAGCCATTAGGGGTGGGCGCGAGTCGATTCGGTTCGGTTTTAAGGATAATCGAATCGAACCAAAATTTTCGGGTATCTAGTAAATGGAACCGTCGGGTCCAAATATAATTATGGAACGGTTCGGGTTCAGTTCCGTTCGGTTCGATTCTGTACTCTAATTAAATTTTTTAACATTTATAACAACATTATATAAATACAACTAATGATACATTCAATGGTTTTGGAATGTCAGAGACTAGTGGACTATCTTGTTCAAATGATCACTACGATCAAAGTTTCGGTCGGCGGAGGTTACAGTTTCGATCGGAGGTCACAGCGTCGGTCGACGATTGTATAGGTTTTGGAATGTTAGTAAGGCTGGGAGAGTGAGTGCGAGAGTCGAGACAACGTTATGCACTTTAGTGTAGGTGTTTAGGGTTACTTAGTGAATTGGATCTTGTTGAGCTAAGAAATTAAACAATGAAATGGGTAATTGGGCCAAAAATTAAAAAAATTAGAAATAAAACAAATTATTGGGCCAAAAATTTGGATTTAGAAATTTTTAATTTGTTTAGAAACATTAAAATTAAAATAATTTGATTTATTCAATATAAAAAAAAATTAGAAAGATTCGGTTCTTATTCGATTTTTCGGTTCTTGGTCTAGAAGCGAGAACCGAACCATACCCGTCGGTTCTCAATTCAGATACTCGTTCGGGTATTTAATTTGACAAGAACCGTCGGGTTCAGTTCGGTTCGGTTCGGTCGGTTCGGGAGATTTGCCCAGCCCTAATAGCCACCTTCCAACTGTTGGATAAATAGGTTGAGTGGTTGACATTGGCATGAAATTTGAGTGGGACCCTATTGGTTATTTTGAAAGTTCAAGATTGATTTGTGTTATTTCCGTTAGAATATCGAAATTGTCTATTTATTTTCCAAAAATAAGGTTGGGATGAAAGAGAAATTGGAGCTCAAAGTGTGCCTTTTATGTATTGAAGAGAAACCAATTAAGGTTTGTCCCTCGTAGGAAAATTATGAAAAGCAAATACTACTTTATATAGGATTGCACTTTGAAAATGTGTCATTATGTATAGCATATAGGCTCTCTACGTGGAGAGCAGGAGGGCATATCGAACTGAAATAGGCTTCGGACCTGCAAATTGACCTCTTAGGAGAACTTATTATATACGAATTAATGGCATTCATGGGGGTTAAGCTTATATGTTCAACCTTTTTTCTACAATTCTAGACAAGAACAAGAAATACAGTATACAGTTTCTACATAGTCATACAATCCCTTGTTCTGTCTGGTATTTTTTTGGTGATATTGTTCTGACACAAGTTCCGTTCGCTTGAGTATCATTGGAGGGCTCAAATTCTATTATTCCTTCGTTGTATCCTAGGAGATAGACGTCCGAATTAAACCTCAAACACTTTCGGTGAGATAACGAATCTATTTTAAGGAAACTGTGGTCACACAGACCTCGGTTCAAATATATTTTTTTTCTTGTTTTTGACTAATTAGTTTCATTCAATTTGTTTTATTGAAATTTAATCTACTATATTTTGGCTAACTAGATTAATTTGTTCAGTTTATTGTAATTTAATATGCTATATTTTGAGTAGTATTCAAGTTCACTACACATATTATATATGCAAATTCGGTATTTAAGTTCATTGCATATACGATAAGTTGCATATATGGTTTGGGTCAATCTAGTAAGTTGTATATATGGTATGCGTCAATCCGATAAGTTGCACATATGATATACGTTAATCCGGCAAATTGCAAATTTGGTATATGTCCATCCGATATTTGTTAGCCTGGTATTCATTCACTAATATTTAATCCAACACCGACTACCACCACGGGAAAACTGCACATAAATCTCACATCTGTTATATTCGAATCCCCAACCCTAACATGTGTGTGTCTCTGGTCGGCATGGACCTTGTGGCTACAGCAATTTCCAAAAAGACAAGAATTCGAGGGATATGGTTAGCTCACAAAAATAACAAGGACAATTATTAATGAGGTTGTCCTCGGATAGAGAATACTAAGGAAGGAAAGGCGCAAACGTCATTTTCTAAAGCGGAATCAAACAGTATGAATAGTGAAATTGTGGTACTTGATGGCTTGCACATGTTTCATGTGAGAATATAGATAAAGTAAGGCACTATTTGTTGGAATAAGAAAGTAGAATTTTCGAAAAATTAAACAATTTCTTTTATCATCTAGATATTCAGTTATGCGTTGTATCAAAAATAAAGGATTCGAATGTTTGCCTAAATTCAATGGTTCATTCGTAAATTAATTTTGAATGACGAACTTTTAGCTTTTTGGATAACGAGTTTCTAGTTTTTTAATTCCAAAAACTTAATGTTCCAAACATCCATGTATTTTATGGTATTTTTCAAAGTTGATACAATACCAATAAGTGAACACCTTCTTTTAATTAAATCTAGAAACCACTTCTTAGACTGAACAATTGAATGAAGTAAGAAAATAATATTCTCTCTCTAAATTTGAACACTATGAAATTCTTACATTATATTTTGTTATAGTATAGGATCTCTATATACCATCTAGTCTTTGTTTATAGAAATAAAATGGTATCAATCCATATACGATAAGAATTCCACATTCAAATTAGAGTTTTAATTAAAATCCAAATAGGAGTTTTAATTAATATCTAAATCCAATTAGTTTATATTAAATTACATGTGTAGTCCTAGAATTTCATTTACAATTACAATTAAGTTTACCACTTTCATAGTAATTATAATTTAAGTCCTAAATTTTATAGTATTACAATTAAACCAAAAACTTTTATAATAATTCTAATTAAGTTTCAATAATTTACAGAGCTACAACAGGCACCTGATTGGATATATATTATCCAATCTCCATTAAATCCTGACTAGTCGATTCTAGTTCATCTAATATAATTATTAGTCTTTATTTTTCACTAAATGCAAAAAAATTGCACTCTTAGATTATATAAAATCACAAAAGCTAATGGTTCTATAATACTTTCTTCTAACCTATCTTATATTTACTTTATTTTCATTCGAGATTCAATATTAGGTAAAAGCATAAATGATTGTTTTGCCCTCTAATTATTCTTATTGACTTGATCATCATTCTCCTCAACGGTCCTGTGATCTAATTACTTATATTGACGTTTAGCTATCGCTAAATACTAACCTCAGATGTTAACCATTCAACATAAAATATATAAATAGTCGCTCCACCTATCTTTCAGAGCGATAATTCCTAACACTATTTTATATTTTCTACTTCGTTCATTTTCAAACTCTCAGTTCACCAAAATATTTGACCAATGAAATTGATCTCATCCATAGGCTATTCAAATAGCCATTAAACTCATGAAAAAATATCCATGACACTGTCAAGGAATTAAGATGAAATACTCGACGATCAAGTAAAATTTAATTCTTTGTAAGATCACACAATAGAATTAATCTTGACAGGTGGTCCATTTAATATACTCAAAGTATGCTAGTGTCACTTCTAACTATTTATATGATAAAGATAAATCACAAACCCGAATAATGTATCGGTCAACACTACAATCTTTCAGTATAATGTGTTAACCCTTATATATTGATTGTGAACAATTATTTATGATCAAAATATAAATTATGTAACACTATACTTTTTGACGTAAGCACCCGCTTATATTATCACAAGTGATTATCTGCATTTTAATTCAAATGCTCAATAATAATAAGTGCAATAAATAAATAAAATTACAATTGATTTATAATAAATTATTATTTTAACATTAAAAATATAGTATATGAACAAATACAATATTGTTATCATAAACTAGTTCAGAGCTGAAATCACCTCAGAATTTTGAATCCCCTCTTAATTGGAAAGGTATTTGAAATCCTACCACAGGCAGAAGGGTTGCATTGGGGATTATGGCTTGTGCTAAATGTTTGAAATAATTGGATTACGATCGCAGTAAATAAACATTCAAGGATGAAGGTTTCTCCAAGCCTAGTTTTCAATGTTTCTGATGTGTGCGCGCGTCTGTGTCGAGGAGGAATTATTAATGTTTATTGAAGACTAATCGGAAGTGACTTGTCAAAATATGAATAGAAACTATAGAGAGAAAGACTAACACCTTCTTCAAGAACTAAGGCGGGAAAGACTAGTATTTTCCATCAAGTGTGAATGCCTGGGAATTCTTTCCGTAGAATTTGTAATCATTGGAAAGAGACATGGAGTTATGTCCAAATCAACCTTCTGGTTGAAAACCAATAATTTTGGGAAGTTATCAATCATCCTCTCATCTTTCCCAAACATAACTACCACCACCGGCTAACGCGAGTTAGGGATAAAGAAAAGTCGAATAGATTTTGTGGTATTGGTGGTTCGCCTAAGGTGGTGGCCGCATGGAAGGGGTTAAGCAAGGGTAGGTGGGGTTAGTTGTAGAAGAAAGGGATTTTTTAACTTTTACATCTTTTAAAATTATTTTAAGTTGGACTCAATTGCATTTTATGAAAAGATTTGAGACTTTGACTGCAATTATTTCATTTTTTTTTTTTACATTTTTATTTTAAACTTCTTTTTTAAATTATTTTAAGTGGGGCTTGTTTGTGCTTTCGAAGTGAAATCATGGCTGCAATTTTATTTATTTATTTTATTTAAAGAGGATAGTAAAACGATCATTTTACAGGACTTTAATATATAAAATGGAAGACATGAACGATTAGCACAAAGTTTGATGATGAATTTGAGGGTTAGAAAACACTTTGCACTAAACATACCAATGATATGGACCTGTCTCAATCATCCTTCAATAAACTATAGCATCAACAAGAGAAGCTGCATCCCGTAGGGAAAGAGCCCCGTAGGCCCTTCGGGAAAGATTTTAAATTGTTCAAACTTTCAAATTTATTGTTTCTTAATTTTAAGTGGAAGTTTTCGTCTAATGTTATAGCCTCTTTAAATTTAAATTGATAAAAATTAAAATCAAATAATGTCTACAATTTAAAACAAACAAAACAAAAAACAAAAAACAAAAGAAAAGAAAAGAATAGAATAGTAACCACTACTCGGTCCCCACCACCCAACCAACTCTCTTGGCCATTTCACACTCCTATAGACGACTAACACCTTGTTTGCTCCAATCCCATCATCCTCGTTTGGGTTTCCGTGATCAACGCCAACCAACTACTTCAATCTCATTGGTTTTATGTAGGAGTGTTAAGTGGGTGAGCAGCAATTTGGCCATGTGAGCTATGTTAGGAATTTACCTATACATGTATTACGGGATTTAAAATATATTTCAATTTATTTCAAGGATCGTCTTTATGTTTAGATCGAAATTATAATTAGAATTATACTTTTAGTAAATTCTTCAAACTCCTTTAAGAATCCTAATCAATAACAATCACAATCTTTACTCACTTGGTCAAAGATTTTTATATCAACTTAAGTGAATGAAATATAAATAATAATTTCTTACTAACTAAAAGTGACGAATTCTCTATTGATCATTCAAAATCATCATATGATTTTTGATATATCCAAATGATATTGTATTAACAACTCTTGATTGAGCAACATCTAATATCGCCAATACATGATGATCCTCATATAATACTATAATAACCTCAAGTCGAATGATCAATTTCATTACTGAATGTTCGAGATTAATCATAGATATTGATAGTTATTCATGTGAAATCTCTATACTGAGTCTCCAATATTTTGTTCTCTTCACGAAATATCTAAGCGTCCATTTAAATGTCACTACAATTTTAACTTGTTAGATCAGCTACGTACTTTATAAGTGAAAAATGCCATGCGTGCTCCTTGTTGGTATATTCATAATAACGATATTCGTATCTCGTTATTACCTATGATCGTGAATAATCTAAGATTGCGTCTTATATAATTTATATCTGACAATCACAACTCCTTGTGAGTAACAAGTTACCAAAACTAGAACTACATACTCTATTAATTTAATTTATCATAATAATTACAATTCAATTAAGTAATAGATCTACCTTATCTAAAATGCAAATGTTATATATTAAAAGTAATTACACCCAAAATTGATTGAACCAACGGTACAACACTTACAAACTTCACTTATGTATCTAATAGAATAAGAGTTTACATGACGATCATGTTAATACAGCAATAACTTTTTGTCAATGGATCTCCAATATTATCACTTATGGAAACTCATTCTTTCTATGATCTTTTTAATGAGATTATACCGCCTTAACACATGTTTGAATTTTTGATGAGATCTTAGTTCTTTCACTTGAACGATGACTCTATTTTTATCACAATATAGAGGTTTGTAATCAACAATATTGGGAACTACTCCAAGTTCAATAATGAACTTCTAGATCTAGACCACAACTCTTGTTGCTTCTAAAGCAACAATGTATTAGACTTTTGTTATTGAATCTGGGTCGTTTCCTATTCAGAACATTTTCAACTAATCGCTTCATTATTAAGGGTAAACATATATCCCGATTCAAACTTACTATCATCCTAATCTAGCTGGAAGTTAGTGTTAGTGTATCAATGAACTCTCAGTTCATATTCTGCATATAGTATCATCTTGACACTACACACACACACAACACACATATATTAGGATGAGTCAAACAATCTTCTAAATCTTTTTATAAAGATTAAGATGTTTCTTCCATATCTTTCATGGAGAAAATCTTTGAAAATCATGCTTTCACCCATTGAAGCATAGAGATGTAATTTTCCATTAATAATATATCATATACACATATTATTAAGAATACAATGAAACCCTTACTTGTCTTCTTGTAAACATACGATCCATCTTCATTTTTTATAAAATCAAACTTTTTTATTGTTTCATCAATAAAAATATTTCAGCTCTTAGAGGCTTGTTTCAGTTCAAATATGGATCGGTCAAGTTTACATCTTGTTATCATCTTGAATTCAAAACCCTAGAGTTGTGTCGTGTATAATTCATCTAGCAAGTATGCATTAAGGGATACAATTTTAACATCCATTTTACCTTATCTCATAGTCATGATATGCAACTATTGTAAGAAAAATTCAAATGGACTTAAGGATGGGTACATGTGAAAAGATTTCATAAAAGTCAACTCCTTGTCTTTTTTGTAACCTTTTGTTATAAGCCTAGCTTCGTATGCGTGGATGTTTCCATCCTTGTCGATCTTTTTCTTATAAAAACCATTTGTAGCCTATGGGTTTTATCACTTTAGGTAGGTCGATCAAAGTCCAAACCTTGTTTACATCGAGTTCATTTTAGATACCTTGACTTTCTACCATTTCTTTGAATCAACGCTTGACTTTGTTTCTATGTAATGATTGGATTCATCATTCGTGATTAATAATGATTGATTAGTATTCGTGAATTTAAACCTTCTAGGAGGTCAAATGATCTTACTAGACTTACATGGATCAGAGCGTCTTTAGGAGTGTTTACCTTTTTATCAATAGTTTGTCCCTTAGCAAATGTGGGAAAGACTCAAGTTCATCTAATTTGTCACCTATTTTTGTAGACTCTTGAATCTTTTCAAGTTCTAATTTACTCCAACTGTCATCTCTTATAATGATCTCTTTCACTAGGAAGATGGCATGTCTTGAAACAAAGACTTTTTTCTCAATAAAATTGTAGAATTGACATCAACTTGTCTCTCTTAAATATCTTACAAATATGTAATTATCAAACTTAGACTTTAGATTATTCGATTCGGTGCACTTCACATAAGCGTTGCAAGTCCAAACTTTTATTTAAGACAAGTTGGGCCTTCTACCTTTTCCATAACTCGTATGGAGTTTTGTCATTTGATTTAGATTAAACACAATTTAGTGTGTAGCATAAGACCGTCAATGCATGACCTAAAAATAATTTTGGAAGGTTTGCATAGCACATCATTGATCATATCATATTGTTGTGGTATATGTAGCGAAGTTTACTGCGATAGAATCTGATTCTCCTTTAGATAATCTAATAGTTCTCATTTAAGATATTCTCTATCTTGATCAAATCTTAGTCTGAGAATATCTTTATTTATTTGTTTCTTTACTTCAAGTTTTAATTCTTTGAACTTTTTAAGAGTATCATGCTTGAATTTCATCAAGTATATATAACCATATCTAGAATGTTCATCGATAAAAGTGATAAAATAAGAGAAATCTCTTCTAGCAGTAACTGACATTAGCCCACATATATCAGTGTTTATTAAGCCTATAATTGTGCAGCTCTTTTTCCTTTTCCAGTAAAAGGAGGTTTGGTAATCTTGTCGAGCAAGCATGATTCGATTGTCAAATGATTCGAAATCAGTTGACCCTAAATATTCATCTCTATGTAATTTTAAAATGTATTTTTGATTTATGTGACTTAGTCATACAATGTCAGATATAGGTATTATTTAGATTGTCGCTTTTATACCGTTTGTCTTTTGTACTCACAATACAAGACTTTGTGTGTTTTTGTAATTTCCCATGATCATAAAATATTTTATCAAGATAAAAGGAACAATAACTACCCTTAGTATTAATTGAAAAATAATTCATATCAGAACATTAAATTGAAATAATATTTTTCATACTGACGGGAAAAAAATAACGTTTCTCTAATTCTAATACTAGGCCTGAAGGCAATGATAAAAAGTATATTCCTAAACATAATATAGCAACCCTTGCTCCATTTCAAAGCGTAGTTCAACTTTTCCCTTCCAATGGTCAACTTCTCTCTAATTTATGAATATTTATACAAATATGAGATTCATATCCAATATCTAATTTTCAAGAAGTTAATGAAGTAGAATATTAACCTCAATAAAAAAGATACCTGAAATAGAAGATTTAGAAAACCTTTTACCTTTCAAGCTCGCAAGGTTAGTCTTGTAGTTCCTTTTCCAACAACCTTTCACTTCGCAATGATAACAAGGGTCATTAGACTTTGTATGGTACCATCTTTACTTGGACTGCCTTCTTGTTTATCTTAACCTTCTTAGATGTTTTCTCAAAGCCTCTTTCAGACTTTCTCTTAGTGCCTTTAAAAGAATTGACGACCAAAACTTGCCCACTACCTACACTTGATATTAGGCTAAACAGTCTTAAGGGTAATCAACAACTTGGGGAGAGAACACTCTAGTTTATTTCATGTTAATATTCATGATAAATTGTGAATAGCTATTTGTTAGAGATTGTAGAATCAAGTCAATACTTAATTCATGATCTATGACTGGATACAATTAAGTAATTTCTCAATGAAGCATTCATCTTCAATATATGAGTATTGACTCAAGATCCTTATCATATGTTTCACTAGTATAGTTGTTTGAAAGTCTCATATCTTTTTGCATGTGATTGCTCATCATACAACTCATTGAGATAAAAAATCATATTATTAGCAACTCTAGTAATATAGTAGTAAACATCACACATGTTACAATACCATCGTCATCATTGTGTTTATTCTAAGAAGTCATCTCTTCCTCAGTAAAATACTCAATTGGTGTATCTAAAAAGGGCCACTCAAGAACATAATCAATTTTCTCATGCTTCAGAATAATTCTCAAATTGCGATGCTAATTAAGAAACTTCGGCCCAATCAATTTGTTGGCATCTAGCATGCCTATTAAATTCATATGGTTACTAATGATTAAAAGCTTTAAATGGCGAAAAGTAAAGAATTAACATATATAAAAAATGTATCAATTAATTTAACCCTTTTTTTGTTAAATTAATTGTGCTCATACTATTTAATTTAAAATTTGACCATCTGACATAAATTTACAGTAAACTTACTTGACTCCTAGTGGGTTAAGATCATATTTGATATGTTAAGACTTTTAGTATACTCAACAATCCTTAATAAAATATTTGATAGATACTATTAGAATTGTATCTCCACACAACTTTTGAATCTTTAAAATGACAACTCTTTGTCTTCACACATATCATGTATTAGCACTACAACAAAAGTAACTTTTTTAAACATTCATTTAGGACGTGCATATTAAGCATGTTGTAAAATAGACTATTTATGAAATGCTTTAAATGTATGTGTAAGAATTCAATTACTTGAAGTATTTATGACATACATTTATGGCATGTCATAAATAATCTATATTTACGGCATGCCTTATATGTAAGCATTAAAATGTTACAATTGATAACGTATATTCTTGCATGTTGTAAAATGTTTTCATGATTAAATATGTGGGATTTTTTCTCACAACAGAATTTTTTTCCCTTAATTTTTTCTTTTCTTTTTTCCTTTTCCTTCTTTATTTTCTTTTTTTTTTCCATTTTTTCTTCTATTTTCCAATTCTTTTTCTCTATCTTTTCTTTCTTCCCACTTTTCCACTTTCCCACGTTTTTTTCTCTCTCCTTTTCTTTTCTTTTCGTTTATTTCTTCTCATCTCCGTTAATCGATTCTCGTTTCAAATTTGAGCGGGAGGCATCATAATTAATCATCTGTTCATTGCAGTCCAAACTCTTTTCTCTTTTTGCCAAAAATCTTTTCTTCCCCTTCTCCACTGAATTGATCTCCATTACAATTTTCTTGAAATCAGACTACAAACCTGCATTTGTTGATTTTGGTGTTGGGTCAGGAGCCTTTTTGATCTATGGGCAAAGGGACTGGAATAAATCCATGGCCATGAAAGTGATTTCTTGATTTACTCAAGGTATTAGTATATTTCTTTGATTATATTTCGAAAATAACAATTAACAATCTCTGTTTACCCTATTTCAAAGCAACGCTTGTTTACGTGAATACTGATTAACTGCAGTTTCTTGTTCCAAATTCTAATTTAGTACATGAAATTTTGTATTTCTCCTGAAACTTTGATGATTGAGTATGATGATTGATTTCATTCTGATTAATCATTGGTTAGATTCTTGAATCTCGACGTTTAGGGATGCTTATATTTTATGAATGTTTTATTTGATATTTTCTTTGTTTCTTGGGTACAGAATTTGAGTTTCAACAATGCCGTAAAAAGTATGCTTAATGCACGTCTTTTATGGTACTCGTTACATGCCATGATGAATATAGTTTTAGCCCTACGCCGTAAACATACTATAAAAAGTAAATTTTGTATGCATCTAAAATTTATCTTCTTGAGTGTACTCAATAAATGATATATTTTAGTTAAGTTGAACCCATCATTAAAAAATATCAAATGTTTCATAATCTCATGGTTCACTATAATGATAGAAGTTAAATTATAAACCTAACTTAATATTTTTTTATAAAAGACCGGTTTAACGTGAAAATAAACATACATATGATAGTGTTTTTTTTTTAAAAGACCGGTTTAATAGAATCTGGAATTCTTTAATTTTTGCCTTCAAATTCGAACCTAAGCGATGAATTCTTTATTCTTCAATGTATCTTCTCTCTTTTTTCTCTCTAAAGTAGGCTTTCAATATCATAAGAATTAGGTCTCCTACGTTTTGGCCGGCTCTTGGTATAAATAAGGTGCCAAAAATTACACACCAAGAGTTTTCAAAACAAAATAAGGAAACGGAATTTTTTTACCATAGTTGAATCATGTGTACGCATGGTTCAATTGGTGTGTAAGCATAGTTTGCTTGAATTAACCTCTGAAGTGAAAATTTTCAACCATGCGTACGCAAGGCTTGCAGGCTCATGTGTACACGTGGTTCAATTTTTTGAGACCAATTTGCTTGAACTTTCTAAAGTGTGTGTTTTGATCATTTTCCTAAATTTTCCTTCTGTTGACTTCTCTTCAATTTCAATTGACTTTTGGTGTTTTCTGATCATCGTCTTGCAATTCAACTCAACTTTTGAATTATTACATTTTAGTCCCCAAACTTTAAATTTGCTTCATTTTAGCCCTTTTCCATTTTTTCTTTCAATTCTTCTTTGAAACATGAATTTTTCCTAATAAAAACAATAAATAATAAATTAGTTATTAATCTGTCCAAAAAATAACAAAATATCACCATTTAGGATTCCAAATAAGTATAGAAACTACACTTATCACTATTCAATCATTCTTTTGGTTAGCCTGTTTTCATTTTCCACGCAACACGTATTTTTCCCTTTCGCCAATCCATTTTGGTCACCCCTCATCCGACCTTTTCTATATCTTCATTGCATGTATAGTGCGTTTTTATGCACTTATTTAGTTCACAAATATAATTAAATTATTAGTGAAGTGTTTGATTTGTGGCTTAATTTCGTTTGATTTGTGTATTGTAGGCTATATTGATAGACATGGTGGAATCCACAAGAAAAGATTCGATAAAGGGCTAAAACAAAGCAAAGAGAAAATTTAGGGACCAAAGCACAAATACCCAAAAGATGAACCGAAGGGGGAGTCAAGCAATTGATTAAGCTAAGTACCAATCAGATGGCATAATGGAGTAATGGAATGACAAGAAACAAGAAATTAGGTCAAAATGGAAGAAAATAAAGTTTGAGGACCAAAACAGGAAAAAAATGGAAGTTTGTACTACTATGTGGTCGCATAGTGGTACTAGCCATGCAGTCGCATGACCCATGGCAGGGAATCTAGTGGCCTATTTTTGCTTAACTATGCGGTCGCATAGGTTAAAGCTATGTGGCTGTATAGCTCATTTTCGAGGCAAAATTTTTGGTTTCCTGTTTTCGATGAAATTCTTCTGGAACTTGTTCGGAACGCGAGATAAAAATCTAGAGCAGTCATATTTTAAAAAAAATGCATTGGGAGGCAAGAAAACACATCTTGGAGCGAATTTGAAGTGACAACAACGAAGGATTTTACGAAGATCTTCTTTTTTTCATGATTTTGACATTAGAATACGTTTTGATTATTTTAAATGGTTTATATGCACTTATTTTCTCTACAATTATTGTGCACATAATTTGTGTGAGTTTGTTGACTTGTTCTTGCATTTGAGAGAAGTGAAATAGGTTCGACATGGTATAAATCATTGTAAGGTCCGACAGGGGATAGAGATATACAGCTATTCCCTACTTAAAATCTTTAATTGCTTACAAAATTACAAGCATTCTTTTATATTTGCATCCGTCATAGAAATATAGGCTAGTGTTATATGAGAATAGGTTTAACACTGCTCGAAAGAGGGTGTTGGATAGATTTAGGAGCATTGATTTTTCAAAATTTTATCGTGTCGTCAAATTGTGAGATTAGGGTTAAATTGAACATTGCTCAAAAATTTGTGATCCTAGTGCAATTAACATTTATTGAATACAATCAATTTGCATTCCAAACATCAAATTTAATTCTAGTTCATTAAACCATCATTTTGCATATTTAGTTCATTCAAATCATAAACAATTGCATAAATTAGGGTTTTCTTGAGATTATGGTTTTCTTAGGTTAAAAATTCATTATCGATAATATAGTTTCGGTTAAGGCTATAATAGGTAAAATTGAACTACTCAATCTCTGTGGGACAATATTCGAAACTGTAACTTCCACTTTATTACTTGTTGTGAACCGTACACTTGCGGAAACAAATTGAAATCATTATTTCATGAACAAGTTTTCAGCACCGTTGCTAGGGATTGAGTTTTCGTTTAATCTTATTTACATTGACACTAATTCGAACATTAATCTCTAAATTCTCTTATTTTATTTTCATTACATTTTGTTATTCAAAGTTTTCCAGAATCTAAATGTCATTGTCGATTTTTCTTGTAGAATTTTTTTCTAAGATCTACTGTAGAAGACTTGATTCCAACCGATCCAAAAATAGAAGGAACTTTACATTGAATGCAGTGAGAAACTAGGAAAGCACAGCAACAAATGACTAATTTACAGAATAATCCCATCTTTCAAGCCAATGAAGGAGGGGCAATGGATGAAGGAAATATGCTTGTAGGAGATTTCATGACTCCTCAGATAATTCAAAGCTAGTCAAGCATCGTGTATCCACTGCTTGGGTAGCCTAATTTTCAATTAAAGACCAACATGATACAACTACTTCAAAATGAACATCAATTCTATCGCAGAGCTGAAGAGAACTAACATACGCACGTCTCTCACTTTTTGAAGATGTGTCAACACTTCAGATATCAAGGAATTCTAGATTATGCTATCAAATTAAGGCTGCTCCCATATATACTGCGCAACAAGGCAATAGAATGGCTAGATTCGCAACTAGCCGTCGGCATCACTACATGGAAAGATCTAGCATAGGAATTTTGCACCAAGTTTTTCCCACCTTCCAAAATTGTAAAGCTTAAGCATGACATACCTGTTTTCCATCAAGGCAACTCAGAGAACTTTAATGAAGCCTGGAATAGGTTCAAAAATATGCTGCGAAAGTGTCCACATCATGGGATTAGCAAGGGGCTCTAGGTCCAATATTTCTACATGGGATTACTTCCAGCCTTCAAGAGCAAGTTTGACTATTCATCTAACAGATCACTGTAAAAAAAAAAAATTGATCGAGCACTGAAACTATTTGAGACAATGGCTACTACATCAGCTATATAGACATCAGAAAGAGCAGCTCAGAAAAGGACACTGGGGTTTATGAAGTGGACGCATATTCTGTCTTGTCTGCAATAATTGACTCATTATTTCACAAGGTGGAAAATATGTCACAATCAACTAACACAGCACAGACAAAGAAAGTCAGTTGTGAGGAATGTAGAGCTGAACATGTAATAGCGGAATATCCTATCTTAGTACAAAGAATAGAATGGGCAGATTTTGCTCAATGGGGACAGCGCCAATAGAATAATTAGTATGAGGAAACATACAATCCGAGTTAAAAGAAGCATCCTAATTTTTCTTGGAGCAACCAAAATCAGAACAGGCCACAGCGTCAGTATCAACAGCAAGAGAAAAAGCCACATATGGAAAAGATGTTCAAAAAATTCATGGAAAAGACTAATCAATACATGGAAGACAATAATCAGTTCATGAGAAAAATCGAAGCCACTCTTCAAGATCAAAATGCCGCCATGAAAAATATAGAGACTCAAATGGGATGGATGACAGTTGCTTTGACTAGCAGAGCAATAGGTAGCTTGCCAAGTTATACGGAAATAAACCCAAAAAACATGCGAAGGCAATTACAACTTGAAGTGGGATGTAGCTACTTGAAATACACGACAGAAAGCCAAGTGTAAACAGAGAAATAACACATCCTGCGACAGAAGAGACCGTGGAGCATGACGAGCAGATAAATGAATCTACCTCAATGGAAGGTTTAGGTACATCACATGATAAAGCAACAGCAATCGTCAACCCTCATGAGCCTCCTATTCCATTTCCACAGAGGTAAAGAAGCAGAAGATGGGGAAGCAATATAAGAAGTTTTTTGAAGTTTTCAAGAAGCTCCATATAAACATCCCACTTGCCGAAGCATTAGTCCAGATACCTAGCTACGCAGAGTTCTTGAAGGACATCTTATCAAATAAATGTAAGCTTGGGAAACATGAGACAATTATGCTGACTGTGGAATATAGCGCCAGAATTCAGAAGAAACTTCCACTGAAATTGAAAGATCTAGGGAGTTTCACCGTCCCTTGCACTATTGGTGAAGTATATTTTGAAAAAACTTTATGTGACCTTGGTGCAAGTATAAATTTAATGCCTCTGTCTATATTTAGGAAACTTGGATTGGGAGAGGCCAAGGCTACCATTGTGACATTGCAGTTAGCAGACAAATCCTTGACACATCCACGAGGGATAATTGAAAACGTGCTGATCAAAGTGGAGAAATTCATCTTCCCTGCATATTTTCTCATTTTGGATATGGAGGATGACAAGAATATTCCATTGATATTGGGTTGACCCTTCTTAGCCACAAGCAGAGCTCTGATTGATGTTCATAAGAGATAGTTGATTCTAAGATTGGGAGAAGAGCTGATTTTTTTAAATGTTTTCAAGGCGATGAAGCTACCTACAGAGTCAGAGTTATTTCCAGATCGATGTGATTGACTGGTGGTTCAAAATTCATTCTTGCTACATAATTCATTAAATGCTTACGATCTTGCATTGCACACTCTCAATCAACACATTTCGATTCTGTGGAGATCGAAACATGTGCAAGATTTTTGGATACCAACCTACTTTATACACCCAAAAGGTATTTTGAGGAGCTTGGTACAGGACTAAAAAAACCACTACCATCCATTCAGCAGTCATCTAAATTGGAACTCAATCAATTGTCACCACGTTTCAGATATGACTACTTTGAGGAGTCTTGTACACTCCCGGTCATTATCTCGAACACAGTCAGCGAAGTAAAAGAGGAAAAACTGCTTACAGAGAGAATAAAACAACGATTGGATGGACTATAGTAGATATCAAAGGGATCAGCCCTTCACTGTGTATGCATAATATTTTCATAGAGAAGAATTTCTAGCCAACCATAGAGAGTCAAAGGATGTTGAATCGTAATATGAAGGAAGTGGTCAGAGTAGAGGTATTCAAGCTTCTAGATGCAAAAATCATATATTCGATATCAGATAGTGCATAGACTGGCCCAGTCCAGGTGCTGCCCAAGAAAGATGGAATCATGGTAGTGCCAAATGAGAAGAATGAGCTAATTCCTACCAAAACAGTGATGGGATGGAGGGTTTGCATCGATTACCGCAAACTCAATGCAGCTGTAAGGAAAGATCACTTTTCCCTTTTGTTTATTGATCAGATGCTGGAAAGATTAGCAGGTCACTCACATTGCTGCTTTCTCGATGGGTATTCAGGTTAAAATCAGATACCAGTAGCACCAGATGACCAGGAAAAAACAACTTTCACTTGCCCCTATAGTACCTTTACATACCGAAGGATGCCCTTCGGCCTTTACAATACTCCTGTCACATTGCAAAGATGCATGATGGCAATTTTCTCAGACACGGTAGAAAAGTTTATAGAAATATTCATGGATGATTTCTTGGTCTTTGGGTCTTCGTTTGATGAGTGTTTAGAGCACTTGAATTTGGTCATACGAAGATGTAGGAAAACTAATTTGATATTGAATTGAGAGAAATGCCACTTCATGGTACATGAGGGGATTGTGCTAGGACACCGAGAAAAGGGAATCGAAGTGGATAAAGCAAAGATTCGGATCATTGAAAAGCTACTGCTACCTACATCAGTTAAGGGTATTCGCAGTTTTTTGGGACATACTAGATTTTACTGAAGATTCATCAAGGACTTCTCAAAAATCACTAAGCCACTATGTAACCTATTGATGAAATACGTGTCATTTGAGTTTAATAAGAAATTCCTGATAGCTTTCAACACTTTGAAGTAGAAACTCACGTTAGTGTCGATAATTGTAACACCAGATTGGGAATCACATTTTGAACTAATGTGTGACGCCAGTGATCATGCCGTGTGTGCAGTATTGGGACAGCGAAGAAATAAAGTTTTTCATGTGATTTACTATGCAAGCAGAACACTGAATGATGCTCAAATTAACTATGCAACCATTGAAAATGAGCTATTAGCTATGATATATGCATTTGACAAATTCAAGTCATATCTTGTCGGGTCTAATGTTATAGTCTACATAGATCATGCTACACTGAAATATCTAATGATAAAGAAGGATGCTAAGCCGAGATTGATCCGTTGGGTATTATTGCTGCAAGAATTTGATATCGAAATTCGAGAAAAAAAAGGACAGTTATAATGTGGTAGTAGATCACCTATTGCGATTGGAGCTTGAAGAACTAGAAGAGTCAATGGATATCAATGAGATTCTCAGTGTAGAAGAAGCACCGTGGTATGAAAATATTGTCAACTATTTGGCTAAGTCCATTCTACCACCAGATTACTTAAGTCACAAAAGGAAAAAATTCTTTGCCGAACTGAAAAGCTACTTTTGGGAAGACCCTATTCTCTATAGGTACGGGACAGATCAGATTATAAGGAGATGTGTGCCTGAAGTAGAAGTGCTTGAGATTCTTGAGTATTGCCATTCATCTGCTTAAGCGGGATACTTTGGAGCTTCAAAGATTGCTGCAAAGATTTTACAGTCAGGGTTTTATTGGCCTGCATTGTTCAGAGATGCCTTTGAGTTTGTCAAGAGATGTGATAGTTGTCAATGCACTGGGAATATCTCGAGGAGGAATGAAATGCCACTAAACAATATATTGGAAGTTGAAATATTTGACGTATGGGAAATCGACTTTATGAGACATTTTCCCCCATCGTTCTCAAATTAGTATATCCTGGTCGCTGATGATTATGTGTCTAAGTGGGTGGAAGTAGTTGCACTACTAACCAATGATGCGAAGAGGGTAATTGGGTTTTTGAAGAAATATATTTTCACCCGATATGGCACAACGCAGACGATACTTAGTGACGGGGCAAACATTTCTGCAATTGTCAATTTAAGCAGTTGTTGAGTAAATATGGCATTAAACACCATGTAGCTACCCCATATCATCCACTGACCAGCGGGCAAGTTGAAGTTTCTAATCAACAGTTGAAGAGAATACTTGAACTTACAAGAAATTTATCCTGAAAGAACTTGTCTAAAAAGTTGGATGACGCATTGTGGGCTTATAGAACAACATTTAAGACACTGATAGCATGTCTTCATATCGCCTAGTTTTCGGGAAAGCGTGCTACCTACCACTTGAATTGGAACATCGTGCATACTGGGACATGAAACAATTTAACATGAATTTGAAGGTTGCCAGTCAAAAGCATCTGCTGCAACTAAATGAGTTAGACGAATTTCGGATGGAAGAATTTGAAAATGCTAAACTCTACAAAGAATGAACCAAGAAGTGGCATGACTTATATATTCAGAGGTAAGAGTTTGAAGTAGGGCAGAAAGTACCATTGTACAACTCTAGACTCAAGCTTTTCTCAGGGAAACTAAGATTAAGGTGGTCGGGTCCTTACATTATTGTAAAGGTGCTACCTTACGGGGCTATAGAGATCAATCATGAAACCAAAGGCACATTCACAGTTAATGGGCAAAGGCTGAAGTACTATTGGAAAGGTGAGTTCTCTAGGGAAAAGTCTAACATTAGCCTCGAGACACCAGAATGAAGTAGCCACGGGAAAGTCGAGCTATCAATTATAAACTAGCGCTGGGTAGGAGGCAACCCACTATATCTTTTTAATTATTTTGCTTTTTACATTAGCTTAGGAATTTATTATTATTTTTTTTCATTTCATGTTTGCATTTTTGATAGTTAGGTCATCGATCATCCTTGCATGTCAAAATAGTCTAAGCACTACCCATACAAATCCCTATGCATCAGGCATGAATTGGGATTGATTGAAGTTATTTTGGGTGATTGGGTGTGTCACGCATTTCAAGGCAAAAGTGTGTTTTATAATTTTTTTTAGGTCAAGGAGTGATTTCAAATCAAAAGTTGGTTTTGGCACTAAGTCTATGGCTTGCACGAATTCTATATGGTCTAAAAATGTGTTTTTGAAAAGTTTGGGAACGTTGAGAGGCTGGATCAATTCACCAATTGAAAACCAAGATTTTGGGGGAAAATTTGATCTAAGTCGTGTTTTTGGGGAATCAATTGTATTGTTAAATTTTTCATGTGCATACTAATTTATTAAAACCATTTGCATGTTTAAAAAAATTTAAATTTTGGCCTAGTTGGTGGTCTACGCGGTTGCATAGACCTACCAACTATGCGGACACAGTTATATAGAAGAATTCCCTGTCGTTCTAACTATGCGACCGCAAGTACTAAGGCCATGCGGCCACATAGAAGGGCCAGTTACGGATGTTAAAACCCGTAACTTGGCCACACACCCCATATTTTCCACACATAAGACCCACAAGCTAGGGCATATTTTCCCCCAAATTCACGATACCAACTCACTATTGCACACACAAGTAACCTCTCAAATGAAGCAAATCTTCGATCATTCCACGAAGTTCATTCACCCACTCCCCAAACATATCGACAACACACGACATCCACATGAAAACATATCTAGGGCTTGAGTTCTCTCACTTTTAGGGCAACATTCACTACTGCACATCGAAATCCCAACTTCAATTGGCACAATTCATCTCACAATCCACACATTCATCAATTCTAAGGTATGAATCATCCACTTTTTCACCTTTTTAATTTTTGGCTCGAGAGTCACATTCGAATTCTCTTATGAATATTGAGGAGTTTGGGTATAAGTTGTTGATGTGTTATGAAGTAGTTGTGTTATATGCCTTGTGGGTTGATTTTACTAGGCAATTACTTCAAATGATAGAATTCCACCTTAGTGCACACAATGTGTTTGTTAAATTGCCTATGTGATGATAGTTATGCATTTTGGCAAATCTTGCAATGGACATGGGTTGCAACTGAATTGGAGTACATGTTATGATGAGTTCTTGTTGAAATTGAATTGGAAGCCATAATAACCCAACTCCAGCACACATAAGCACATAGCGGTTAGGTCACCGCACCCCATCGCACGTACTTTGAGCCTAAGCCTACCTAAGCAGACGACCTCCGATGGACATGAATTTAACCGTGTGCTGGAACAATGTGAAAGCTTTTATATGCTCAGAGGTTGCTCAGAAAAATTTCAATTTTTCCCGATGATGCCCAACAGTAAAAGTCTTAGGTCTGTCATGGGTCAAAATTTCATAAAGTGCATGTTTGGGCCTAGTTTTATTGGTTTTTCTTATTTTTACAATATTAATACTATCTCAAGCCTAATTTCTTGAATATTGCACACCAACATGTTATACATGCATCTTGAAGTAAGTTTGGGGGATTTGCGGGTTACATTCGTTCTTTCTTGTTTTTCATGCCTATTTAATTACACTTTGTGGTCCTAATATGAAATTTTTCCTCTTACAGGATACTGCTCAAGAGAACTTCGAAAGAGAAAGAATAAATTGGATCATCATCTGGGACAACACGTACTAGAGCGCTTGAAGAGAGCGTACGCAGATTCTTAAACCCCGAGACCGAAGCCCAGTATTCCAACGTCAAACGCCACTGGACGATGTTCCCCTAAAGGCCTGTCAAGCTAGATGACATTCCGGCGTTCGAATTAACCACATTGGTCGCAAACTATGGATGGGAGAAAATTGTAGAGCGACCACACCCTATCTCTGAAAGCTCGTCATTGATACACCAGGCTCCGAACATCTACACTAGACATGGGTTAGGGGGAAGTGGATAATCTTTACGCCAGAAGTCATCCACGACTATTATCAGCTCTCCTAGAATAATGTGGTCCCAATCCCAGAAGATTTCAACTGGAATGAGGTGGTAGAGATTCTACTGGGAAGTGAAAATGCATGGCCTCTAGCAACAACTGAACGGCTACAGATCGAGCTTACACCATCCATAGCCATCCTATGGCTATTTATATGCCACAACATCGAGCCCACATCGCACACGACTACGTTCGCTAATCAAACAGCTGGGTTCATCTATCATTTGGTTTAGGGACACAAGATTGATCTCGCCACTTACATCTATGATCAGATATACACTGTGAGCACTTGGAGAGACCAGCGTAGCTCTCTAATATTCCCAAGCCTCATCAGCAGCATATGCATGGATATTGATATCCCTATCACATCAGGGAAGGCGCCTGAAAAACCTAGCCTCCCTATCAAGCGCCTTACACTAGAGGCTTAGGACAGAGCCAAGACAGAACATCGGGAATAAAAAGATAATAAGCGTCGTAGGCTGCAGGCAGAGCTGGGCCAGGCACCTGCAGATTCGGAGATGCCACAGGCTCCACAACCACAAGCTCCAGTCGAGATTTTCAGCACTTTTTGCAAGATTTCAGAACAATGAGGACTGAGTTCCAGATGGTATAGAGTGACGTTCAATTTTTCCTAACTTACATAGTAGACGCCAGGAACGAAGTGCAAGCAACAAGAAGAGAGGTTGACACTATGAATGGTCATCTAAATACGTATATGAACCGAGTGGATGGTATTCAGTTGAGGGTGAATGAGACGTGGGATCATATACACACCTTGGAGGTTGAGGCTAGGAAGCAGAGTAATCTGATGAGAGCCATCCAGTAGAGCTGGCCCAGCAATATGAGATGATTAGACAGCTTCTGAGATGACCTTCTTCTCCACCAGGCGATGGTACATCGGGTCTTAGTTTTCCGTCACAACCTCTATATTGATCAGGAGAGTTTTGTTTACCCGATTTTTGTAATTGTCCTTAAATTTCTGCTACAACATCAAGCCCACAACGCACAGGACTACGTTCACTAATCAAACAGCTGGGTTCATCTATCATTTGGTTCAGGAACACAAGATTGATCTCGCCACTCACATCTATGATCAGATATACATTGTAGGCACTTGGGGAGACTAGCGTAGCTCTCTAATATTCTCGAGCCTCATCAGTGGCATATGCATGGCTGTGGGCATCCCTATCACATCAGGGAAGATGCCTGGAAAACCTAGCCTCCCTATCAAGCGCATTACACTGGAGGCTTAGGACAGAGCTAGGACAGAACACCGGAAACAGGAAGAAAATGAGCGTCGTAGGTTGCAGGCAGAACATGGTAGGCACCTGCAGATTTGGAGATGCCATAGGCTCTATCACCACAGGCTAACGTAGATACACAGCTGCTGAGGCAGATATTTGCCACCACCACAAGTTCTAGCCGAGATTTTCAGCACTTCTTGCAAGACTTCAGGGCCATGAGGACTGAGTTGCAAAGGATACAGAGTGACGTGCAATTTTTCCTAACTTACATAATAGATGCCAGGAACGAAGTGCACGCAATAAGAAGAGAGGTTGACACTATGAATGGTCGACTAAATATGTATGTAAGCCGAGTGGATGGTATTTAGTTGAGGGTGAATTAGATGTGAGATCATATACACAGCTTGGAGACTGAGGCTAGGGAGCAGAGTAATCTGATTAGAGCCATCCAGACAGAGCTGGCCCAACAATTTGAGATTATAAGACAGCTTCTGGGACAACCCTCTCCATCACCAGGCGATGGTACAGCGAGTCCCAATTTGTCACCGCAATTTCTATATTGATCAGGAAAGTCCTGTTTACCCAATTTTTGTACTTGTCCTTAAAATTCTGCCAGTCAAACTTATACCTTTCACCTTGAAGACATTGTAACACATAAGTTTGGGAGGACGTGGCATAATTTGAATTGTTGCATATTGTGTGCTTAATGAGTGAAAAAAATTGCATTTTATTCATTTTGCTATATTTCCTTTTCTTGTATGCTTGTGTGAAAGTCTTGCCAGCTATGATGTGATTATTGGACCAGTATAATTTAGAAACTGTGGATATGGTGCTGAATAGATTAACTGATATTTTTTGATGTAATACACGACACTCTTTATGCACACCACTCATGATATACATGTTGAGTTAGTGATTAGGGTTTTCAACACAAGGTAAGAGAAGAATGATAACCCTCTATTGAATTAAACCGTAAACCACCTTAAGATAATTATGAATTGGTTTGGGAGTCACCAGCACAAAGCTTGCTACAAGAGAGAAAGAGGTTTAAGTCATCTGATCAAACCTTTATAATTCAAGTGAATAAGCCTACAAGGGTTTAAAATTTGGTGTCCTAAGACCAACTAGTCTGGGAGTCATCGACCCAAAGCTCGCTACAGGAGTTATATAGAAAGTAAATGAAAAGATGACATAAAAAAATTTAGAAAATAAAGAAATAAAAGACACAATAGTATGGAAGAAGCTCTCGAGCATTTGGTTGATAAAACTACACCTTTGAGGCGAGACAAGTAACTTTGTTTAATCTTAAGTGTTGAAGTAATCAAATCTAGGAAAGCCTTCACTTGTTGACATGTGAACTTGTGATAGTGAGATCTATCCAAACTGAGAGATGATAAGGACTACAGTTACCTAAATTCCAAACTTTAAAACATAACTTCGAGATAATTGAGTGAAAAAAATAAGTTTTAGGGGGTTACATATCTCTCGAGCGAAGTAAGGACATATTTGACCACTCTGGGTAAGAACTAACCCAATCATGAACTTAATATGGTAGCATGAGTTTACATACACACATCGAGCATGCATTTAACAAGTAAAAGTTGATTCATTCTTGCACTATTGAAACTTCTTATGATGTCAATTACTTAATTCTAATCCTAAGACACGACAGGTTATTAGGCCATGTTTGTGTAGAGTTAAATCACATCTTGTTTGAGGACAAACAATAGTTCAAGTTTGAGAGTTTGATAAGTGCATTTTTATACATTTATTTAGTTCACAATCATGACTAAATTATGAGCAAAGTGTTTGAATTGTGGCTTAATTTCATTTGATTTGTGTATTGTAGGCTATATTGATGGACATGGTGGAATCCACGAGAAAATATTCGAAAAAGGGCTTAAACAAAGCAAAGCAAAAGTCTAGGGACCAAAGTGCAAATATCTAAAAGATGAACCGAAGGGGGAATCGGGAAATTGATTGAGCTAAGTACCAATCAGATGGCATAATAGAGTGATGGAATGACAAGAAACAAGAAATTAGGTCAAAATGAAAGAAAATAAAGTTTGAGGACTAAAAAGGGAAAAGTGGAAGTTTGTACTACTATGTGGTCGCATAGTAGTACTATCCATGCGGTTGCATGACCCAATGGTAGGGAATTCAGTGGCCTATTTTTGCTTAACTATGCAGTCGCATAAGTTAAAGCTATGCGGCCGCATAGCTCATTCTTGGGATAAAATATCTGGTTTCCTATTTTTGAGGAAATTCTTCTGAAACTTGTTCGGAACACAAGATAAAAACTTAGAGCCATCATATTTCAAAAAAAGAAAAAAAGAAAAAGAAAGAAAGAAAACGCACTAGGAGGCTAAAAACACATCTTGGAGCAAATTTGAAGAGACAACAACGAAGGATTTCACGAAGATCGACGGAATTTCATACGATAATCTGATTTGGTGATGTTATTTCTTCCAAATATCATATATTCTATAATTTTCTCCATGCTAGGATAGAAATCTATGTACTAGGGGATCCATGAACCTTGTGATGTGATATTTAATTCTTTATTTCATGATTTTGACATTAAAATATGTTTTGATTATTTTGAACGGTTTATATGTACTTATTTTCTCCACAATTATTATGCACGTAATTTGTGTAAGTTTGGTGATTTGTTCTTACGTTCGAGAGAAGTGGAATAGATTCGACATGGTATAAACCATCATAGAGTCTGATAGGGGATAGAGATATACGGCTACGCCCTACGTAAATCTTTAAGTGCTCACAAAATTATACGTATTCTTGTATATTTGCATCCGTCATAGAAATATAAGCTGGTAGTATATAAGAATAGGTTTAACGCTGCTCCAGAGAGGGTGTTGGATAGATTTAAGAGCATTGATTTTTCAAAATTCCATCGTGTTGTCGAATTGTGAGATTAGGGTTAAATTGAACATTGCTCGGGAATTCGTGATCCTAATACAATTACATTATTGAATACATATAATTTGCGTTCCAAATAGTAAATTTGCATTCTAGTTCATTAAAACATCGTTTTGCATATTTAATTCATTCAAATCATAAACAATTGAGTAAATTAGGGTTTTATTGAAATTAGGGTTCTCTTAGGTTAAAAATTCATTCTCAATAATATAGTTTCGGTTAAAGCTACGGTAAGTAAAATTGAACTACTCAATCTCTGTGAGACGATATTCGGAACTCTAGCTTCCATTTTATTATTTGTTGCAAAACGTACACTTGGGGAAACAAATTGAAATCATTATTTCGTGAACAAGTGTCGGTAATGAATGTGAATGGATGTGAGATGTTTCTAAAAGATTTCTATATTTCCAAAATTTCTTCTCTATTTTTATAATTTGAAATAGGAAATGAGATTCAATCCATTTAACTATACACAAGAATGAAATGATTTGATGTGTTTAGTGTGTTCATGAAAGTCAACATTCGAGACTAGTTGGATTGCACTGAGATGTTACTAGCATGAAGTGGTGTGAGAGACTACAGATTTACTCCAAGCTTAGAAATTATTATATGCAATTGCATTCTTTAGTCCATTCTTCGTCTTCACCACTCTCCTCACCCAAAAAAAAAAAAAAAAAAAAAAAAAAAACCAAAAAGTTTTTTTTGGAAAAAAAAATATTTTCCATAAAAAAAAGAAAAAAATTGCATATTCGGAACTCTAGCTTCCATTTTATTATTTGTTGCAAAACGTACACTTGGGGAAACAAATTGAAATCATTATTTCGTGAACAAGTGTCGGTAATGAATGTGAATGGATGTGAGATGTTTCTAAAAGATTTCTATATTTCCAAAATTTCTTCTCTATTTTTATAATTTGAAATAGGAAATGAGATTCAATCCATTTAACTATACACAAGAATGAAATGATTTGATGTGTTTAGTGTGTTCATGAAAGTCAACATTCGAGACTAGTTGGATTGCACTGAGATGTTACTAGCATGAAGTGGTGTGAGAGACTACAGATTTACTCCAAGCTTAGAAATTATTATATGCAATTGCATTCTTTAGTCCATTCTTCGTCTTCACCACTCTCCTCACCACAAAAAAAAAAAAAAAAAAAAAAAAAGCCACAAAGTCTTTTTTGGATAAAAAATAATTTTCCATATGAAAAATGAAAGAATTAGGAGGTACAATATCCTTGATGCGTACGTGTCAAATGAATGAATTCGGCGTCGATAACTATGGGTTCTGCAAGGGAATTATAGTTTCTAATTAAATGAGTAAGGGTGCATTTGTTTGTTAATATTTTTCATCCAAATTTTTACTTTTGTGCTGTTTGATTAACATTTTTCTGTGAAGATATTTTCTTACTTTTGATCGCGTGATCATATTTTTTTCAAACTCATGGAAAATATTTTCTTTAGATGGAGTAGAATTTTATTTTTAAGGAAATCCATTCTCTCTCTCATCTATCCATTCCTTATCATTACCCACCAATAAAAAATAGACAAGTATAATATTTTTTATATTAAAAACTAAATCAATCAAACACATTTAATTAATAATTTCTATACAAATGAGTTCTAATTCATTGAATTGCCTAAAATTTATTTTATTTTCATGCAAATTCCATGGTCCTTGCTCGTAATCCAACGCATCTTAAGAGTTTCTAATTAAACTTCAAACTTTTAAACCGTCATCAAATACTAATTAAGGTGCTATCAACTAAAAATGATTATCAGTGTGTAAACTCAATAAATTAGAACTCTCCGCAGCAATTTGGGAAACAGGAGATCGAGATGGCTATTTCGGTTACACTTACTGCCCCCTTAATTCTTTATCCTTCCTTCTCCTCCTCTTCTTCTTCACCTCCCCCAGTTTCAATTGTCTCCTGCTCTACTCCACTTTCCTCATATAAAAATATAGCCAAAAACACTCGTTTCAGCACTTCAGTGACTACCAAGAAAAGGAATCGCAGCTTCATTTGCAGGGCTGCAGAGTACAAATTCCCTGACCCAATTCCTGAATTTGCTGACGCTGTAAGTTTTCTTGGTTAAATTTTGCTTAGTTAATTGGATGAACGGGCGTTTTCTTGATTTGTTTGTTAATTAATATGAAGTTATGGGTGGTTCAGGAGACTGAAAAATTTAGGACCCATTTGGTTAAGAAGCTCTCCAAGAAAGACATATTTGGAGAATCTGTTGAAGAAGCCGTAGGAATCTGTACTGAGGTACTTCTGCTGTCCCTTTTTTTCTTTTCTTCCCTCTTTATTTATTATTATTATTATTATTTTTTGGTGGGGGTGGGTCTGCTTTTATCTTTGTTCATGTAGATTTTTATGCTGGAGTTTCTTATTATCACTTATAGGTGTTTGCCAGTGGGTGTTAAGATTATAAACAATAATGCCCAAATTATAAAAGGTATAGTTTTAGAATACAGTGCTAAATAATATCCCTATTGATATTGAATTTTATATACTTGTGTTTATAACGATTGGATTGGATATAAATATAACTGCTACTACGTCTTGTTCCCTATAAATATCAGTGACATTGTTTACACTATTGATTTAATTTCCTAGAGACAACAGCAGCAGCTTCAGAATTAAATAGTGAAATGCATTTGGTGAATTTCCAATTGCTGGAATCGGCTTCCTTTTTCTTGATTTTCTTGAAATTCAAGTTTGTTTCTTGCTCTGGCATTTGAAATACTATGATCCTTGTTTCCAAAAATTTATGGTTTTGGCCTTTGGGATTACTGAGTAATTGGATAAATATTATTATGGCTGCAGTGGCTTATACTTCGTCCAAATGTTCACCCCTTAGAAGATTACTATTTTGAGAATCATACTGGTTAACAGCAACCATCTTGTTGGTTCCATTCATAAATTGTTCAAGCATGTTTTAATGGGAAATAAGTGATTATTGAGATAAAAATCTGTAAAAACACTTCTTTGCCTATTTTCTACTTTCCATGGGGATTGGAAAATTTTGAAATGCCAAACTCAATACTCCTAATTTAGTAGTTATGTTTAAGAATTTGCAACTATATACTTCACATAATGACTATTGGCTAAAGAATATATAAATGAACACTGAACATTTTCTTGTTGCTACTTCGATACAATGTTTGCGGGTCACTAGTTTTGACACCACAGGACAGCAGACCGTCAAATGCCATACTACGCCTCTTTGCCGTCTTGAGAGACAATATTTACATGGCTTAGTATTGAGATGCATTTTTTACTCTTCATGTGACATGTGAAGGTTATACTTCCAAAAACATTGGGATACATTTTATCAAGAATTCCTTATTGTTTTTAGGTGTATAGGCGTCCATTAAAATTATTATTATTAATTTTTTTTTTGGCCATTCTTTACTCTATGGGGGTGTTAATGTAACTTTTTTATTGTTCGTACAAATGCTGAGTTTTCCTACTTCAAATAATATTTGAACAGATCTTCAGTGATTTCTTGCATACGGAGTACGGTGGCCCGGGAACACTCTTGGTCATTCCATTCATCGATATGGCCGATACGCTAAAAGAAAGAGGTTTGCCTGGAGGTCCTCAAGCTGCACGAGCAGCTGTAAAATGGGCTCAAAATCACGTCGACAAGGACTGGAAAGAATGGACTAGAAGCTAGTGTTTGTTCAGCGTCGAATGCTGAAGATATCACATTGCTAGTCTGGCTGGAGCTCTATAAACTCATCTAGCAGTCTGAGATCTTTGCGGAAGTAGCGAAAAATGTTCAGCACATTCTCTGGGAATCGGGGGCTCTATAAACTTATGCAGCAGTTTTCTGTCTTTGTTAAGTTGCATGGAAAGAGAGAATTGTATGGCAAAACTTTGTCACTTTCATATGAGAATGTTCGATTCTACGTTCAATCCATATGGTAGACAAGTTGGTTTATCATTCCATGGTTTTGTATAACATTATCAAAATCCCATGAGTTGAAAAACGCTAAACAAGACTCTCTATCGAATTACTGGAATAAAACGTGTTGCTAAATTTTTACTGTCCATTATTTCATGTGAGGAAAGGTCGAACAAAAGCAAAACACTTTTTTCGCACTAGTTGCAATCCATTGAACATAGATTCAGCTTTTCAATTTTTTGGATTCCTTGGAATTTAGTTTTCGTGTACCTGGGTGGTATCAAAAGACCTCTATGTCAAGATATCTTATCGATTTCTGTGGGAAAATGGATATCTCCAAAAATTCTTTTCCCCTTTCCTGGTCTATTAATAACCAAATGGATTTCACCAATGTATAAAATAAAAATTCCAATGTCTTTGGCTACTATAACCTTAAAAAATATGTAAAATGTGAACTTTAATACACTGTTTCCCTCTTGAAAACTCTTGTCGATAGGGTAGATGCATGAACAAAACTAAACGGCTCAAAATTGCAAATGTAATAACTAACGGAACTCCAAATTTATGTGGTAGATATACGCGCAGTAGTGAAATTAAATGTTACAAGAAAAATTGGGCAACAATAGACAGACGAACTAAGAGATTAAGAACAAGCAGAGATTCTTGACAGGACTCAAAAAAATCTTCTTAATCACACTCTTTATCGATCACCTCCTGAACTTGACCCTCTGCAATATCGGAGAGATCGAAATAAACTTCCACATTTTTGGTGACTAAGCGAGCATGTTTTGTTAAGCTTAAAAATAAGAGAAAAGTTATTCCTATTTCCAAAATGATTGGATAATTTACTTTTTTCTTACTTTGAAGTAAAACTAAATTACTTCTTTTAGCTTAGCCAAACATAATTGAATATTCAAAGTTGAGATTAAGGGAGAAACTATTACCAGCAAGAACTGCAGCTAAGTTTGCCTGAGCATCAGCCTCAGAGTTTAAGTCCTCCCAGAAGAGAAAATAAAAATGTCAGCATTTACAACTTAAAAGCCCAAGGAAAAACAACATTGCCATTTGCTTAACAAAATGAATCATGGAAAATTGCACCAACAAAATCCGAGATTATTTTTGGTGGATTGATCGGGACAGGCATGTAACAAGGTTGCATTGTTTGAACAAAATGTTAACAAAACTGAGCTTACCCTAAGTACATGAGAAATCTCGAATGAAAGAAACCTATCCTTTAATTTCTTTGCCTCCTCGTACAAATTGGAGATGTTTTCGTTTTTTACCTTCCATTGACCCTGAATCTGTTCATAAAATATCCCTCAGAACGTAAACTTCACAAAGGAAAACCGCAGAGAGATTCACTAAACAATAGCAGTAAAAGATTCCATCAATTGATAACACGAGTTATGTTTACCTAATATTATCACTAAATGAAATTAGAAACATATAGCGATTATTTTCTGTAGTTATTCTTCATTGAGAATATAAAAGACTGGATCATGTCATCAAAGCTAAACTTCAGTTATTGCCCAAAGTGACAGGAAATATGCAATATAAAGCCCAAAAAGACAGTAATAAAACTGCATTCACATACACCACGTACAAAAAGCATGCATATACCTGCTTACAAACAAGTTTTGAGTCACCCCGAACAAGAATACTTGTGTACCCTTTTCCAAGTGCATATTTCAACCCCAAAATCATGCCTCGATACTCAGCAACATTATTGGTTGCTATGCCTAAACCTTCACGCAACCTACATATCTAACAAGTAAAAAAGGTAGGAAATAGAAATAATGTATCAGACAAAAAAATAGGTAAAAACCCTCAAAGGACAGCAAAGTTTACCAAAGTTCCATCATCAGATCGTAGTATAGCTCCTGCTCCAGCTTGTCCAGGATTTCCTTTTGATGAACCATCAAAGTCAAGAGTACAAAACCGCTGTAATTATTACATGGATCAGACTTTTACAAATCAAGTTGTTAAAACATCTCTTTCAATTCTTACAGTATTACTGACACAGCGTGAAATAAGGAATTCAAACGAAAATCTTAAGAACTTGAAATTTGAAATCCACCAAATTATGAATGATTAAACTCACAAAATTTTATTAATGAAAAATGATCAAAACAACCCAAATCTATTACGGTAAGATACTTTTATGAACTCGAATGGACGAATCCTACATGAACATGAATGGCCAAATCCATCGTATTACTCGTTTCATCGTTCTCCTTTTGGAATGGTATTATGCGTCCAAATCAAAATTCGAATGTTCTCTCTCCACTATTACTTTTTTTCCATTTTGATCCAATTCTCATTCTATCCATTCAACAATGTGTTCTACATCAATGACTAATAGAATATGATAAGAATTTGGTTTTCACCATTAAGTTGCATTTGAGAATTTATAGCAAAAATCAGCTCTTAAATATAGAGGCTCTTACTCATCAGAACAATACATGCACAAAAGCACTTATCTCGAAGATTACTGATTAGAACCAACCAGGGATCACTCGCTCAGGATGGTTGAGTGTGGTGAAAGTCTACATTGATTAAACTTGATGTACTTTATTAGGGTTAATTTAGCCCCTATTTGAGCCCCATTCTTTTAAAAAAAATACATTCTTAAACAGTGTTATAACATCATTTCAAACACAAAATCTTCAAGAAAATAATATTACACGCAAATCTAAAACTTTTCGATATTTTTAACCGCACATTTCTTATCAATACAATATTCAAAAATTAAATTTTCCCCAAAAATGGGTAGTATTTTCCTACTTCTATTAAGACTAGTTTAAACACTATATAAAAGAGACTTATGCATTGTAATAGATACAACTTTGATAATGAAATAAATTTGTACTTTCTCCCCCAATTTCTCTCTATTCTCTCCCTCTCCTTCGCTTTCTTCTCCTCAATCTTGTTCTTATTCGTAGTGATGGCAACGGGGCGGGGCGGGGCGGTTTTCTTGCCCCGTTTAATTTTTTTTTTTTTTTTTTTTATTTATTCCGAGTTCAATAAAATACGGATAACATTCAAATTGAACTTTTAATAAAGAATACCCTTATTTTATGAAAATTTAAGTTTTTGTTTTGGGATAAAATTATTTATAGTGTAAAATGATTTTTAGAGAATGTGTGGATAAAAAGTATGAAAAGATTATAGGTTTACATGTAAATTATGTTATTAAAAAAATTGTGATAGAAAATAAGTTTAAATAAAAACGATTTTGAAATATGTTGCATGGATGAACTCTAAATATGTTATAATAGTTATAATTAAGTATGTAAACAAATAATTAACAAACAATTAGCTAATTAGTAACAAAGTTATGAAAAATTAAGGGTTGGATGAACAAATAATTAGAAATTTTCTATCTTCATATTTTCAAGTATTAAAAAAAAAAAAAAAAAAAAAATTCACAGGGCAAGTTCGGGCCCCCCCCGGGCGCCCCGCGACGGGGCGACCATCTATGCCCCGCCCAGTGCCCCGCGACGGGGCGGGTGTTTTTGCCCCATTCGGGGCGGGGCGACGTGGGGTCGGGGCGGGGCGACGTAAATTGCCATCACTACTTATTCGTTGTATCCCGCATCAATTTGGTATCAGATCAAGTCATTTTCCTTTAATCGAACAGTTTTGTAAAGTTTTGATAGGTGTTCCAGTTCAAAAGTTTATATCAATTATCAACACCACCAAATCCTTAGCCTTCGACTCTACCATCCTCTAAATCCATAACCACCCTTAACCGATTGTTTTCCCCTTTCCAACACCAAAAATTTCCAAAATAGACAAAATTCAAACACAAGAAAAGTAAAGGGGATCAACTAGGAAAAACTATTAAAAAATTAAAGTTACTATTCATGAGGGCACGTGATCTATTTTATTCCTACTGATTGCAAAAGGCTCTCATGAGAATTCAATTCAATCAACTTGAAGATAATGATTTGGATTTTTTAGCTCTTCTGAGTCTCGTGATGTAACAATTTCTTTTATGTTGAAAAACGTACTTCTATTTTCGTGTTAGAGCTGGTCGTCTTTAAAAAAATAAAACAAAAAAATATATCATATAAAATATGAACTCATATAAAAACTCTTATAACAATACCATACCCATACTTTGTTGCCACAATAGTGTATTACCCTTACAATACAATTATTCCCAACCTAAAGACTATATTAAAGACATTCATTACCCTTCTAGAATAGCTAACTTATAACTGTGAGACTTTGATGGTCTGAGTGGTCTCCAGTCATTTCTAGATTGACTCAATAATTTAGAATTTTACTTTTACAAATTGACTTCCTTCATATTTGTCATGTTAATACGTCACTTGTCAGATCTGGTCGATTTTATTAAAAAATATTTTCATATGACATTGATCGTCTAGGTCAACATCTTGTCTCTTTGTAGGATAAGATGAATAAGTGCACCTCTGTGTATTATCAATCTCAGATGCTGAACCAATTCTTTTTGCCCTGTAGGTAAGGTATATCCACTATTAGCAAATAACCCATTTTGAAGAGGTATTCTGTAGTCTTGATATTTATAAAGCTCTCCACATTATAATATACAGGTTTCTTAATAGTTTGAATTCTAAAATCATGCATCACGACATTCATACTTTCTAATCTTTAAACGGAGCTTACCAACAAGCTAACCTATGGGCCATATCCTTCCGTCTTCACTAAGCATGTCATACACTAGGTCTCCCACCGTAATCCAGAGAGTCTCTTCCCGAGCCTGGTTGTGTTATTCATCATGAGGAAGAAAATAATGTCTTTATTATTAAGCCTATTGAATATTTAAATAGCGATGATGAGAGTTTCAACACAATAGATTATGACATGTTTGAGGATTTACCTATAGGATTACTACCTAAACAAAACATTCCACCTATTCTTGATCTCGTACTAAAATTGATATCACCAACTCCTTTGAGTGACTTTCCCATTGACTTTGTTTTGTGTTACCTTAACTGAGTAATACTCTCCAGCTCACCTCATTTTTAACCAAGGAAATTGTTTGATAGCATTGTTTTCCTATCGATAGTTGATTATTGTCTACTAGATACATTATATTGCTTTACCTCTATACTTTGATGATTTTCATGCTGAGATTAAAAGACAAATTCTTCTTGGTTATGAAACTTATGAGCATGCTTTTGACGCACAGTTTAAGCACTAATGCTTTCTTAATGATATTTATGTTTTGTCACGTGTTTTTCTGGCACATTTTCGTAACATTAAAAGAAAAAAATTGGATCACTTACTTGAACTTAATCTATTTGAATGGTCATCGCATATAAATGAAGATGTTTTTTCATTATATAGTATAAACGTCTCCTTATCGAGATCTTTTTGAGTCGTTGTTGCAATCATTTATTTCTGAAGGCCAATATGCTGTACTACTACATTGCGTTCCTCGTGTGAATTATGTGATAGTTTTTTTGAATGGGTTGCATATGTCGTTGCGTATTGAAGTTCTTTGTCCATACTTGGTTAGAAGGAAATATCATCAACTGTAGTCAGATCAAATACTTGGGAATAATTTTTAGATTTAATTGTCAACTTATGATTGGTTTAGTTACTTGATCAAAAAACCTCCTTGATTATGAAGTTACAATCTGTGTCATCGAATTTAAATTCTCTCAGTGGGAATAAATTATTGGAATCTTAGTCGAGATAGTATTTAGTCCATGTTTGATAGTGATTTTATCTAAATTTATTTTAAGTCAAAGTCAATAATCAATTTCAACCACATAAATCTTCTTCCCCCAATATCCCCCCCTCCCCCAGTCTTCTTCTCTTCTTCTTATCTCTTCTCCACAATCTTGTTTTTGATGGTTGTATCCCACGCCAGTCCTTTTAGGTAAGGTTGCAGCATACATTGTGTGAACAGACAAATCATATACTCACCCTACCCAACTTTCACGTCTAAAGGTATCTGATACCAACACAATCAAACCTCTAGTTCAAGCTGAAAAGGTCTCCAAAATGTTCATTTTTATTATGTATTTTCTGATATATGTCTTGAGGAAGAAGATTCAATCTTAAGTCTCAACGCACATCATGATACTATATACTTCATCAATTCATTCTGAAGTATAGTTTGAAATGCATGTTCAGTTTCCAGCAAATATATGCAGTACAAAAATTCAACACAGAGAATGGATCACAGAACTAGGTAATAACATTGACTTACGCCATAATCAGACTGCTGAGCTTCCTGTAACCTCTGTTTTGTTGTTGGATCGCTCAATGTTACACCTCTAGACGAACAAGGTTGCTGTAAAAAAAAGAGTCACTTATAGATCGTGAAATACTAATTTTAATAAAGACCTTATTTGACCCCATTTTATATATATATATATATATAAAGGGGGGAGAGAGAGAGAATTTTGAAATAGTGTATTGATGAAAAATGTGTTGTTAAAAATAAGGAGAAGTTTTGGATTTATGTGTAATATTATTTTATTAAAAAATGTGCAGTTGAAATGTGGTTCACTATTCAAGAATATATTTTTTTTCAAAAAAAGGGGCTCAAACAAGGGCAAAAATTAACTTGAAACTGCACTACACCAGATTGTTTTTCATTTTTGCTTTTGCTGAACACAAACAAGATTGTCTGAGTTTGTCGCGATAAATAATGTCTTATCCTACAATGTACTTTGTCGAGACTTTAACTAGCGTATTGAGTTTGTCACTTCAACAATTACAGCACTTCACTTAAGCTAATCCCAGTATTAAGTAGAGCATATCCCTTTTAAACATGACCCAGTAATATAATTAAGAGATCCAACTAATAATACAAATTACTTCTGGAAACTGAGGGCAATTGAGACAGGAAGAAATTTATTGTTCTGGAATCTAGATTATTGTGGATTTCCATTGACAATTTTTTGGCAACATAACTAGAAGCACAAATGTAGGATTGCTAAAGATACCAGAACAGCATAAACCTAGGTGTTATGATTACCTTCATAAAAGATCCAAGAGGGTCAATTGGAGCTGAAATTATTTTTGATATATTTTCAACAGATAGGACAGCTAAATTTTCCCAAAAAGAAAAAAAAATGCATTACGAGAAGGAAACCAAAAATGTGATAATTATCTGACCTGAAAAGGGCACGGTACAAGAGTGCCGAAAAGTTCCTTAGTTAGATCAGACGCTCTGATGGAATAAAGAGCATTCTTAAGCCCACAAGTCATAAGATATTTCTCGGTGTCCTTGGGCATGGAGTAACCTTTATACACGCTGACAGGAGGATCAAGAATCTGCAAGAATAAGGAAAAAGGAAAATAATTTGATTAATGCATAGCAACCATTTAGTGAGAAAAAGCATATGGTTTTCATGGAGAAATTTTTGGTAAAACGAAAAGTAGTGTCATACATCAAAGTAACATCATAAAGACTGCAATTCCAAATCTACCAATAGATAGATCATGACCACACAGTTAAGGAAAAATGCAAATGGTGAGAAATTTTTTAAATGATACAACATTTTAAATAGGTCAATAATAGCAGTTCTAACCCAGCCCCAATCCCCCACCATACTAAAAAAATAAAATAAACAAAGAGTCAACTGATGCATTAACCAGAGGAAGAAACCTTCACTTCACTGTAATAGAGAATCTGAATCTTACAACTGAAAATTAACAAGAAATGTCCAGTCGAAGGACATACTGAAGAAGAACAAAAACAGAAAAAATATCAACTCATTTCCCCTGGGATTAGTTCATGCACTGTAAAAATATAAAAGGCAAAGTGGGGGAAAGAACACGTCATAAAATTTTGGGGCTCTTTCTGAGTCCTTTAATCTGAACTACTAATTTGCAGAAAATTGGCAGTCAATACTTTCAGTGATAAAATTGGATTAGACTATGAAATACAAACGAAATATTAATCTAAAATCACTCAACACTGATCTCCCTCAAACCTTTTAGTGAAAGTGATTGATTTGTCAAAATTTCCTGAAAGTTGGAACAATATTTGAATTTTGTCAAATAATATTCATATATGGAAAATTTTCACTTAGGATGTAAGATGAGCTTCACTTTGATGAAGAGAACAACCACTTTGAACTCAAGCCATAAGAAGCCTTGGAAGGCAGAGATTAGTAAAGGATCCCCAAATTTATGCATCCATTCCCTGCACCTGTTCCCAACAATATGCATACCAGAGGACCACTTGAACACTTACCAAAATAATAATAATAATAATAATTGGAACATATTTGGCTATAAACAATAGTTTCAACAATAATGAGCTCACTTAACTTCCATAAACCCAAAAGTAGATCATTTATGTAGGACAAAAAAGACAAAAACAGAAATCATGTATCAAAATTAGAGAATGGTGATTACCGAGGATCCAACTTGAGCCTGACAATCACTTAAGCTCTTGTAAAGACCCACCAGATCGCCTTTCCGAACAACAAAGAATGCTTCCTTGTCATCCTTCAGTAACGGTTTAGGATCAGGATTTCCCTTACTAGAACTACGACTACCTCTACCAGACCTTTTGGTTGAGTAGCACTGAACTGGAAACCTTGTAGACGAAAATACCACATTTGATGTTCGAATACCGGCATATTGAAATCTTGCTCTCCATGAAGGAGGATGCAATCCACAAATTGGACTCTTCGCGACAAGTTTTCCTGTCCTTGATAATATTGCTGAAGAACACGTGTGTAACAAAATGTTCATTCCAGAGTCCTCTCCCTCCAATTCCCTAGATTTTCCGATTTAAAATGTTATTATTTATTCATAACTACAGAAAGAACAAGAAAATAATAGTTTTATAGAACTGCACTACTATCTGGTCCATATTCCATTGTCATTTCAAATGGTTGAATGCTCTAACTAGTCCAGGAAATAAATAAAAATGATCAAACTAAGGTAAATAAAAAAAAAAATGATACTTAAACTTTGTTTAACCAGCATTATTGATTATCTAACTTTTATCCCTTTTTACCACATCAAATATCAGAAAAAGGAGTAGACAAACAAAAATAAGCACAAGGGCTTCACTTGATAGCTTGATTAATTCAAATTCTTAAATTTAAACTCAAAATTTTGAAACTTTATCAATTACATTTACATGAAGTTTAAATTTCTTTTTTCCAAGATTTTATTAGCCAAAAAGGGGACCTGCAGCGGATAACTTAATTGCATTTCTATTGTATTTTGAGCTCAGCCAAACATCCTCTAAAACCTCCCATGAAGTCAATTGGAAAATATGAGAAACATCTATTGAACCCGGAAATATAAAAATAAAAACGAATTTAAAGCGTAATTAATGAAATTAGAACCCAAATAATTTATAACCTCTACAATGAGAGAGAACATACCGTTTGAATATTTGACGAAACTATTGCAAATTGAATATCTCTTTGTGTTAGTGTAGCCTGTAAGCGTGTTTGTGTTTGTGTTTGTGTTTGTTTGTGTTTGTGTTTGTGTTTGTGTTTGCAAGAGAGAGGGGTTACATACTGCCAGTGTTTGGGGGGGAGAAGTAGAAGGGTTTTTGATTGGATTCAAACGTCGAGTTTATGCCTTACACCTTAAAATACTTCTAAATCATTGAATTTTAACACATTGCCATATTTGATTAATGAGTAATGCTATTTAATCTACTCGAATTGAACTTTTAAAATGCTTTTAAAGGGATGTATTCAATTGAAATTTTTAAAAACTTTAATAGACTTTTTTAAAATAATGACTTCTATGAATTTTGTGAATCTTTCATATATTTGTATAAAATTGGTGAAAGTATTTCGCAAATTTTTATGAGCTTTCATTTTAAATTTTTTATAAATTTTTGTAGAATTCAAAAGATTTTTTGAAGACTTTCATTTGATGTAAAATTCATGTGGATCTAATGCAATAATGTAAAATTCTCACATACGAAACCGTAGTTTCCACAATTTTCCTTCCCCTTCCCCTCCCGTCCTCTTATTATATATATGATAAAAAAAAAAAAACTTAATATTAAATATTATTAATACAATATACTTTTAAAAATTAAAAAAGAAATCAATATAATCTAATTATAAGTTTGTCATATAAAATTTTATAATCTAATAACAAATAGATATTTTCACACAAAAAATAAAGAAAAAAAATATAAGAATCCAATTTATTTTTTCTCATAGAAAATAGAGATGAATAAAGAGAGAAAGATAAATGAAAACAAATATAATCATTAGAAAGAAAATTTAAAAAAACCAATTATTAATATATATACCTTTAAAATCGGGATGGCAATAAAACCCGCTCCGTCCCGTCCCGATCGGACCCCACCCCCCAAATGGGGTTGACAGGGCGGGTGGGGATGCCCCGCCCCGTGAAGGGGAAAAAAGATTAAAAATAATTTTATTTCTAAGAAATTCACCCGTAAAAAACTAATTTTGAATTTTTATTTTATTCTCTAATAATAATATAATTCAAAACTTTAAAAAAAAAAGAAAAGAAAAAAGGGACAACAAACGAGGCAAAAAGTTGCCCCGTCCCTGCCCCGCCCTACCGCACCCCGTCTAAGGTGGAGCAGGGCGGAGCGGGTTTGGGAGAAACGGGGCGGCGTGAGCGTCCGGTCCCGTTGCCATCACTACTTTAAAAAAAAAAATCAATGTATTTAAAGTTAATTATAAGTTTGTCATATAAAAATTTAATTTTTATAAGTAAAAGTCTCTGGAGACTTAATTATAAGCAGGATGTCACTACTACATAAAAAGGGCAATGTCTCACTATTGTAGAAAAAACAGTAGATTCTTCCATTTTGTCTCATTGTAACTTTTTTTTTTTATTGAGAGAAAGCAACGACGTCGTTTATCTTACATGTTTGATACAATTACTTTGTTGCTTTTTCTCAATTTATGCGGCGTGGAGGATTATGTCATAGAGCCATCTTTACTCTTTCTCCATTTTTACACGCTACAGTCATGCCTCTCTATTTCTCCATACTAATTCAAGAGCGAAAGTGTGAATTCCATAAATATATAATTGAAAATATGTTTGAAAAAAAATAAATTTTAAAAAAATGAAGGTCAAACATGTTAACAAATGACTATATTTATTTTTCGAAAAATAAGTTTTTATTATCATTTCATTTTTATCGTGAAATGATTCTAATCTTAATATATTAGATTGTGCTTCAAAATTACATAATTTATCAAATATAATTTTTAAAATTAATTTTTATAAAGTAATATGTTTTTATGAATTTTTCTTTTTTTTTTAGTAAATTAATGTTGTGGAGGTTCAAGCATGAGACTCCGTAATAACGTATGCCTCAACATGAAACCTCCAGAATTACGGAGGCTCATGCTTGAGCCTCCATAATTCTGGAGGCCAACAATTTAAAAAAAATATATATATATATATAATTTTATAATTTTTTATTTTTTTAAAATTTTTTTAAAAAAAATTAATTTTATAATATTATAATAATATAATAATAATTATAATAATATTATTATAATATTAATTATATTATTATATATATTAATAATATAATATTATTATTTATTGGCCTCCAGAATTACATGTTGGCCTTCAGAATTCTGAAGCCTCATGAAATTTTAATATTAAAATTATTAAAATTTTTAATTATATTATTATTATTATTATATCTAATAATAATTATTATATACAAGGAGGCTCAAGCATGAGCCTCCGTGTATGATGCCTCCATAATTGTTTTATAATATAAAATTAATAAAAATTTAATTATTTTTTATTTTTTAGTACTATTATATTTCACTTTCCGAAAAAAAAATCATAAAAACATATTATCTTATAAAAATTAATTTTAAAAATTATATTTGATAGATTATGTAATTTTGAAACACAATCTAACATATTAAGATTAGAATCATTTCGTGATAAAAATGAAATGCTAATAAAAACTCATTTCTCGAAAAATAAATATATTCATTTGTTAACATATTTGGTCTTCATTTTTTAAAATTTATTTTTCTTCAAATATATTTTCAGTCATATATTTATGGAATTCATAATTTTGCATTTGAATTAACCCCCTCAATAAATTATTATTTAAACGATTCGTAAATATTTTGATTGATATTATTTTTTGGTCATCCAAATGACTATTATATACCTTTTACGTTCATATATATAAAAATAATATTTTTATTTAAACTTACTTATGTTTTCAAAAATAAACTTTTTAAAGATACATGATTGATAGCGTGAGAAAATGGTGAAAGAGATAGTGTGGAGAAATAGAGAAGTATGATTGTAACATGTAAAAATGAAAAAAGAGTAAGCCTCCATTATTTTATGTATTTTTATTTTAAGAATATTAAAAAAATTAAGTTGATTAAATGAAATTAAATTATTTTATTGAGAGCCAATGAAGAAAACAGAAAGTAAAAAAATGGACGTTGAGGCCTCCGTAATTACGGAGGCTTTATCTCTATGAAGCCTCCATAATACAGAGGCTTTATGGAGGTTGCTCCATAATATGGAGGCCTTGCATTCGTAATATTTTTTTTATTTTTTTAATATATACTAAAATTATTATTTTTAAATGTTGTTAGCATGATGCATGTGTGGAAAAATATTTGTCAATTACCATAAACAAAATTTTTCACAAAATACAAAAAATAAAAATGCATAATAAATCTTCTTATTACGCTAATAAAATTACAATAATTTTCTTTTTACAAATAACATAAAAAATTATTTTTATTTTCAACAAAAAAATACATTTAAAAATTAGCAATTTCATAATCATTTTTTTTTTAATTTTTGAAAATACAATTATAAAATAAAAAATAATTATATTTTTATTAATTTTATAATATAATATGTTACTTGAGCCTCCATAATTATGAAGGCATCAGTCATTTTGAAGGCTCAAAACATGAGCATCCGTTTACTTACAAAAAAAAAAAAAATCATAA
The DNA here is from genome assembly GCF_002742605.1 of Olea europaea var. sylvestris. NCBI lineage: Eukaryota > Viridiplantae > Streptophyta > Magnoliopsida > Lamiales > Oleaceae > Olea > Olea europaea. The sequence goes on along the minus strand of NC_036242.1, from coordinate 21,042,770 downwards.
AAACATATTAATTTATAAAAATTAATTTTAAAAATTATATTTAATAGATTATGTAATTTTGAAGCACAATCTAACATATTAAGATTAGAATCACTTCATGATAAAAATGAAATGATAATAAAAACTCATTTTTCGAAAAATAAATATATTCATTTGTTAATAGATAAAAACATTATTTTTATATATGTACGTAAAAGGTATATAGTAACCATTTGGATGACCAAAAAATAATATCAATCAAAATGTTTACGAACCGTTTAAATAATAATTAATTGAAGGGGTTAATTTAAGAGCAAAAATGTGAATTCCATAAATATATGTTAAAAAAAATTCACTTAAAGTTATTTAAAAGAAAAAAAAATAAAATTATAAAAATTACTTGTAACTTAACAATATATTAACTTAAATATTTGAAGTAAATATTTAGATATATTTAATTTTTAAAATTAAATATTAACTTATATGTTAAATAGATGATCTATAAATAAAAAATCATTTAAAAAAAAATATCAAATGAATCTCTCCATATTTATTATGAAAACTTGATCTCTCCATGAGATCAAGCCTCCGTATTACGGAGGAATCAAGCCTCTTGTTATGGAGAGATTGAGACTTCCAAGCATGAATAATAAATTTTTTCTTTGAATTTGTTTATTAGTAATATTTTTATTTGTTGATATTTTTTCCTATCACTATTTTTTTTCCAACAATCAATTTTATATAAGAAATTATTAACAAATAAAAATACAGACAAAAAATATTTGTAAAATGTAAGAAGTTACTTATAAGTAAAAAATCTACAATTTTGACGCTAATAAAAATACAATAAATACAAAACTCGTGCAACGCACGTGTCCAAGACTAGTACCTATTAAAATCTCAAAAATCGTCTCTCTTTAGTAATGAGAACTTGGGAGATTTTTTTCCCATTATTTCTCTTTTCTTTTTCCTGTTTCCTTTTATAATAAACATTAGAGGCGTGATTAAAATTTATTTTTTCTGTTAATTATATTTGTTTCTATTTATCTTTTTCTCTTTGTTTATCTCTATTTTCTATGAAAAAATTAGATTGGATTCTTATAACATTTTTTCCTTTTTTTATTCATCTTTTGTGAAAATATCTATTTATTATTTCATTATAAAATTTTATATGACAAACTTAGAATTAAACTTGGAATACATTGATATATATATATATATATATATATTTCTTTAATTAATATCTTAAATATTTATTTTCTTTAAAATAATTTTTTATTATATGCGGAGGGAAAGTGGAAGGGAAATTATGGAAACTACCACCTCATATGTGAAAATTTCATATTACTGAACTAGATTCATGTGAATTCTACTTCAAATGAAAACCTTCAAAAAGTCTTTTGAATTTCACAAAAGTCTATAAAAGTTTTAAAATGAATGTCAGTAAAAGTCTACAAAATATTTCCACTAATTCTATACACATTTATGGAAGATTCACGAAATTCACAGAAGTCATTACTTAAAAAAAAGTTTATCAAAATTTTCAAAAGTCTCAATTGAATACACTCCCTTAAAATTTAAAATGTAGAATTCATCGCTCATTCGCTGTGTTTCATTAGTCATTGAACTTATATTTTCGTCACGTTTTACTCACGAAATTTTAAAATACTTTCAAGTAGTGACTAAACTTTATTCATTAAATCCAATTGTTCAAAAATTGAAAATTTTGAAGTATAAAATACCATATACGAAAACAACATCATGATGTTATCTCGAATTGCTTTGTGACAATTCTGATCGAAAATTTCATTGTTGTTTGAGATATAATTTTTTTTCACTTGATTTGGGTCTATGATCTCAATCGAAATAAAGAAATAATTTATCTATTTTTATTTTTTCGATGTAAAGAAAAATTATAAATTAAATTATAATTTATGTCAATTTGAAGCTAGAGATTTTTTTTCCATCACTTTTAATGACTGGTGAATCTTATTGATTGATATTAAAATTCTCATCTTAGATGGGGAGTCTCATTATCGATTAGATACCTATTTTATTTTATTTTATTTTATCTAGATCAAATCTCATAGAATTGTGTAGTTCACTGACTTCAAAAATATTTTAAAGTTCCATGAGTAAAGCGTGACGAAAGTATAAGTTAAACCCCCATTTGTCCCCCGCCCCGCCCCAAATTATTTAAAACAATAATTTTTGGAATATTATTTTTTTGAAGAATGTGTATTTTAAAAAGAATGGAAATTTTTCAGTTTACATATAATATTATTTTATGAAAGATTGTGTAATTAAAAATAAGAGAGAGAAGAATAAATTTTTGGAGTAACAGGGGCCAAACGAGAGCTAAGCAACTAATGAAACATGGTTGATGAACGATGAAGCGTAACGTATTAAAATTTAATAACCATTAAAAAGTATTTTAAAGTTCAATGACTTGCGAACATAATGAAAGACAGAATACAACGCGTTAAAATTTAATGACCATTCGAAGGAATTTTAAAATTCAGTGAGAAAAGTAACGAAGATATAAGTTCAATAACTAATTAAACATTTAACTCAGCCCCTGTTTGATTCTCATTATTTTAAAACTCTTTTTTTTTTAACAAGATCATTTTTAACTACACATTTACACAATAAAATATTCTGCACATAAATACAAAACTTTTCTTTATTTTTTAACCACACATTCTCCCAAAAAATAATATTCAAATCTCTTTAAAATTGAAATAATGACCACCAAATAGGAGCTTAGTCTAGAATTAAACTATTTTGCCCGAATTTTTTTGACATAATGTTGACATCCTCTCAGATGCGCGTGGGTCCCGCGTGAGTAAAAAATCCAAAAAAAAAAAAAAAAGTAGGCCTCTCCCATTATGAGTGTCAATTAGTTATTATGTCAAAAAAATATATTTCATTTTTTTTTTTTTCCTTTTTCTCTTTTGCTGTGAGTAATTCATTTCATTATATGACATGGAAGAAAGAAAAGGAAATTGACCAAGTTGACTTACTACATTTACCATCCCAAGTAGGTCGAATATCGCATCATTATCATCACCGGTCATTTCGCTCGAAAACAGTGTTTGTTATGAACAAGTTCCGTTGTGCATTAAGGTCACTTTAACTTTGTTGGTTGTAAACAAAGTTACAAGTAAATTTGATACGAGCAAAAGAATTACAAAGTTCCCATGAAAAGACTTGAAACCTAAAAATAGTTCAAAAATTCTTATCATGTACTGATTTTCCCGACAACGATTCCAACTACATATTTGCACAAATAATAATGAACCCTCAAAATAAGTAATTCCTCATCAGCTCTGTTCTTTAACAGCCATATTTGCTTTTGTTCCATATTTGGAGAACACATCTGTAAGCACTGATTTCTCTCTGATCTTTAACCTGTTCATCATAAGCAGATATTTTTAACAAAAATGAGTTCAAAAAGTAACATAGTAATTTTATATGGAAGAAGAATTCATATCGCAATGTTTTCGAAGTCTAGACTCCCAAGATTATATCATTACCTATTAGCAGATCCTAGAGTGTTTATCTTTGGAATCTTGTGTTTGCTTCCTTTAGATGCTACCTTTTTATCTTTCACCTTGAATTTTCTTCCCTTCTTTGAGGAGGATGGACTTGTTCCAGATTCTGAGGTACTCAAATTATCAAGATTTTCTGTGTTCTCCTCCCATTGTGCAGATATGTACCTTTCGTCCGCATCATAATCACTAGAGAAACTTTCTTCCGATGAAGCTAGCAAATTATCAGCCACATCTATATCAGAATCCGAAGCTTCATCCAGACTGATTGCTGCTTGCCCAGGAGCGCAATCAGTCTCATCATCGGATTGTTTATTAGCAAGATTGGCCAAGTTGGAGTTCATCACGTTACATTTAATCTGCTTCTGAATCTTACCGAAGCTTATACTTTGTCCCGAGAAATTCTGAACAAACCTAACATGACAAAAAAGTCCAGATGAAACATAAAATGAAAATTCGTGCAACTTATAACGAGCACCGACCATCTAACAAAATGCAACTAGAAGGAAAACGGAGATAAAGTTTCAGGCAAAACGTTACAAAAATAATACCTAACTTTTCATCCAAAATTTGAATTTTTTTAATTAATGCTATTCATTATTAGTTAGCGGGCCCTCATGATGATCACAACTACCAATGATGAATAGCTTTATTCTAAACTTTTTAAATAATTTTTATAATCATCGCTAGTCTTGGTGACAATGGAGCATTAGTGATTATCACAACTAATGATGAATAACATTGCTATAATGATAATCTCACCCATTACCCGATTAGCAAGTTGGTCCCTAACCCTTAAAAATGAGCAAAATCTAGCTCCATAGAATTGGACATGTGAGGGTCACGCCTTGATATATGAATTTGTTTGTTTCTGTCATTGTGGACAGATAGTACAACTATTATAAAAGGTTGGGACCAACTTGCTACTCATGCAAATAAGTTGGGGACTAATACTATAATTGTAGATCGACATGGCTTTTCTATCTTGTATCATTCTCGTTCCTTTGTTTACTTGATATGGAATGTATTATCAAATTCTAAGCTTCATGTATTAAACAACTCCCCAGCCAATCACTTGCCTCGCATTACCAAAATAAAACAAAAAGGATAAACACAAGAAAAAGTCAACAATATCATTTAAATACAGTACATATACCTTTGTGCCTCATTCTTGGACTCAAAATATATGAAAGCAACGCCTTTGCAGATAGGATCCCTGGTCTTTTTGTTCCCAGTAACACTCGGGATTATATTTAATACTCCAGGAACTCCTTTAAAAGCTAATTGTAGATCCCTGTGAATGTTCTTTTTCTTAGGGAGGTTGACCACACGTACACGAACTCCATCCTGAACATGTGTAAAGACTGCATAAATCCAGCAGGTTAATATCATATCAGACCCAATCTGGCACGAAAAATTCACGTCGTAGCAGAAGACAAAAGCAAACTCGGACAAAGAGAAGAATTTAACAAAAATACTACAAAATTTCAATTGACAAACAATTCAGCATAATCTTACTCTTAGAACTCAAGGAGCCACATCGTTTTATTGCTATCAAAACATAATCTGATCAATCTATTAAGATAGGTGAAGGCAAGCCAAATGAGCTGTCCCTGAAGATACTTTACCACATATTATCTAAGACTTTGCTATCTCTCACCTCCATCCTTCAAGTTCAATGCAAATACTAGTTTCTATTTAGGATTTGACAACAATGAGGGGTAAGATTTGGATTTAAGTTGGTCAGACTCGAAAATTTTGTTGGTTAGCATATTAAGCCCCTCTTTGACAACCATTAAAACAAAACTCTATTTTTCTCTAACTCATTTTCTATTTTTCTCTAACTCATTTTCAACCCTTTATTGTTACAATAAAATATTCAGCGCGTAAATCAAAAAATTTTCCCCACTTTTTAATTACAACCCACCCCCCCCCCCCCCCCCCCAACCAAAAATAAAAAAATTCCAAAACTCATTTTATTGGTTGTCAAATAGGGATTAAAATAGCAGGATTTTGAATAAACTAAATCATAATTTTAGTTTTCAGTTAAAAATTATCCATTTATATAATCTAATTAGGAGGGAATGACAAAACTTTGTCTCAACTCCAAAATTTCAATTTTAAATTTTCCAATCCAAATCATAAATCCAGGCACAGCCTAAAAGATTTTCGCGGCATTTTAAAGGTTCTACTACTGCCTAGAACCAACCTCAAGATGTGTAGGCTACAACAACAATAACAAGATAAGCTTTATTTCCACCAAGTTTGAGTTTTGACTATATAATCCTTTTTCACCATTTTATTTGATCCAATGCCACATCGAAATGTCCAAAGAACTAAAACATTTACCAGCTAAGTCAAAATATTTTTAGTTTTGGTCCACCTCTCTTACTAGGAACTTCTAACGTATTCTACTAAGATTGCATTATTGGTATGACTCGTGATTTTAACATCTCTATAGCTTGTACATTATTAAAATATTTCCTCTATTCTTAATTATGAGCCAATTCTTCCATTCATCAAACTTTTTTTTTTTTTTTTTTTTTTTTTTTATTTTTAAGCTCTCAATGAACAATTTAGTCACTATAAAATATGTTGTGCATGTGGCTCATATAGAGTAGAACACAGGTCTTGGATCAAATGGACCGATGCCGGTGCGGAGCGGAGCTACGGCATCAGCCTTGCACGGGTTTAATTCACTGTCTGGTTGTTAGGGACGATGAATGGGGTTGGGGTGTGGGGGCAACGCCCCCGCGGTACGGTACAGGGGTATTTTCTGTACGGGCCTTAAAGTCTTATATGGACCCAGGCTAGGGTTAGTATAAATAATATGTTGTAACCTTATTTTTAACAACTGAATAAAGAAATCTCCGCTTCGCTCTCGTGGACGTAGGCACACCGCCGAACTACGTAAAATTCTTGTGTTGATTTTCGTTTTCATCTCTTTAATATTGCGCATAAAATCCAACAACTGGTATCAGGGCTAGGTTCGGATGACGAGTTCTTTGATTGCAAAATTTGATGTGATGAAGTTTGACGGATCTGGGAACTTGGGATTATGGCAGCGAAGGGTGAAAGATTTGTTGACGCAGCAAGGGATGATGAAGGCACTATTTGGGAAGAAACCAGAGGGTACGTCAGATGCCGATTGGGAAGAGCTCGAGGCGCGAGCAGTTGGTACAATTCGGCTTTGTTTGACGGACGAAATCATGTATCACGTCATGGAAGTTGAGTCTCCGGCGCGGAGGTTTGGGAGAAATTGAAGAGTCGTTATATCTCAAAGTCTCTCACGAACAAGTTGCATCTAAAGCAACGGCTGTACGGGCTGAAGATGTTGGAGGGTACGGATCTGATTCAACACACCAATGTGTTCAATCAAATCATCAGCGATCTATTGTGACTTGAAATCAAGTTTGATGATGAAAATAAGGCAATGATTTTGTTGTGCTCACTTCCTACTTCGTACGACCATCTGTTGACCACGTTGATGTGGGGTGAAGAGACTCTCGAATTGGAGGAAGTCACATCAGCCCTGTTAGCCTACGACCAGCGGAAACTGCGTACTGGTGAAACTTCACAGGGTGAAGGGTTGATCGTAAAGGGCTACCAGGATCGTGGGAGAATGAAGGACAGGGGTGTTTCTTTTAGAGGAAACACAAGATCAAAATCTAGGAATCAAAATAAGAAAAACGTCAAGTACTACAAATGCCATTAGATGGGCCACTTTAAGAGAGACTGTCCTAATAAGAAGTAGAGTGATGAGTCCTCAAACTCAGCTAGTGCTGCAGAAGGAGACTCGGATTCTGGAGATGGAGACATGTTATCAGTCTCTACAGGTAATTCTGTAAAATTAAATGACTGTTGGGTACTTGATTCAGCCTGTTCATATCACATATGTTCTCACCGGGATTAATTTCATTCATATCGTTCTGGTAATTTTGAATCTGTTCTAATGGGTAATGATGCATCATGTAAGGTCATTGGAATGGAGTCCATAAAATTTAAAATGTTTGATAGTGTGATAAGGACCTTGGAAAATGTTAGGCATGTACCTGAGTTGAAAAAGAATCTAATTTCTTTAGACACTTTAGACACAAATGGTTACTCTTATAAGTCAGAGTGTGGGGATCTAACAGTGAAGAAAGGGGCTATGATTGTAATGAAGGGTCACAAATTAGTAGGGAATATCTACAAATTACTCAGAGATACAGTTGTAGGTGGAGTTGCTATAGCAGAATTTGAGTAAGATGACACTCTTCAATGACATATGCGACTGGGGCATATTGGAGAACGTGGCATGGTTGAGCTTCACAAGAGGAATTTGTTGAAGGGGGTAAAATCATGCAAGCTGAATTTCTGCAAGTTCTGTGTACTTGAAAACAGTCTAGAGTACAGTTCAAGATGGGAAAGCACAAGAAAGAGGGAATTCTTGATTACGTGCACTCAGATGTTTAGGGACCAGTGAGGGAGTTGTCCAAAGGTGGATATAAGTATTTTATTACTTTCATTGATGACTTCTCTAGAAAAGTCTAGGTATATTTCATGAAGCACAAGTCTGAAGCCTTTGCCAAGTTCAAATTATGGAAAGCAGAAATAGAGAACCAGATGGGGCAGAAAAATTAAGTATCTGAGGACAGATAATGGTACAGAGTATACAGATTTACAGTTTCTGAGATTTTGTGAAAAGCATGGTATTTAGCGGCACTATACAGTTCGCAAGACACAGCAACAGAATGGTATTGCGGAAAGGATGAACAGAATAATTGCAGAACGGGCAAGATGTTTGAGGCAGAATGCAGGGCTCTCGAAAAGTTTTTGGGCAGAAGCAGTGAACATGACATGTTATGTCATAAACAGATCACCACGAGCAGCACTAGATGGGAAAGTTGCAAAGGAAGTTTGGACAGGAAATGAAGTTGATTATTCTGAATTGAGAGTATTTGGTTGTCCGGCGTATGTGCGTGTATCTAGTGATCAGCGATCCAAACTTGATCCGAAATCAAGAAAATGCATTTTTCTTGGCTATGTTAAAGGTGTAAAGGGATACAAGTTTTGGAATCCAGAGGTAAGGAAGATGGTGATAAGTGGGGATGCAGTATTTGATAAAGTATTCATGCTTAAAGCTTCTACAAATAAAGAGAAGCTCAATTCAGACGAGGACAGAGGTAAGAGCCAAGTGGTGCAAGTAGAGCTAGACAATGTAAACATAGAAATTAATGCTCAGGGAGCAGATAGTTCTGGGTCAGAGGTGGAACAGTATCATAGTGTTGCCTTAGATAGACCACGTCGCACGACCAAGCCACCAGCAAAGTATGGATTTGAGGATTCGGTTTCTTATGCACTCATTACCAGCAATAGCGATCCTATAACTTTTCAGGATGCCATTGGTAGTCAGGAGGAAGGTAAATGGATGGAGGCTATGACGGAGGAAATTGAGTCACTGCATAAAAATGATACTTGGGATTTGGTGGAGCTTCCAGAGGGGAAGAAACAGATAGGGTGTAAGTGGGTGTATAGAAAGAAAGAACAATGTCAGAAAAGGAAGGAGAAAGATACAAGGCTCGATTAGTAGCAACGGGACACTCACAGAGGAAGGGAGTAGATTATGATGAAATTTTCTCTCCGGTTGTCAGACACACTTCCATCAGGATTGTTTTGGCAATGGTGGCTAATTTCGATTTGGAGTTAGAGCAGCTAGATGTGAAGACTGCTTTCCTTCATGGTGATTTGGAGGAACAGATTTTCATGGAGCAATCAGAAGGATTTTTGGAACCAGGAACAGAAAATCTTGTGTGTAAACTGGAGAAGTCTTTATACGGACTTAAGCAGTCTTCACGGTAATGGTACAAGAAGTTCGACTCTCATATGATTCAGATTGGCTACAGTCGTTGTGAGTATGATTGTTGCGTTTACTACAGAGTTCTTGAGGATAACTCATATATTTTCTTGATATTGTATGTGGACGACATGTTAATTGCTGCGAATAACATGGATGAGGTAGACAAATTGAAATCTTTATTGAGCAGTAAGTTTGATATGAAAGACTTGGGACCGGCTAAGAAAATTCTTGGCATGGAGATCAACAGAGATAGGAAAGCCAGAAAATTATGGGTGTCTCAGAAAAATTATTTGAAGAAAGTGTTAGAGAGGTTTAGCATGTCAAATGCAAAATCAGTTGCCACACCACTTGCAAATCACTTCAGACTGTCTAATAATCAGTGCCCAAAGAGTGAAGAAGATGTTGCAGAGATGTCAAAGGTACCCTATGCCAGCGCATTTTAATGTTTGATGTATGCAATGGTGTGTGCCAGAACAGATTTAGCACATGCAGTCAGTGTGGTTAGTAAGTATATGGCTAATCCTGGTAGAGAGCATTGGAGAGCTGTAAAGTGAATTTTCAAGTACTTGAAAGGTACAATGAAGTGCGGGATCATGTCTTAGAGACAACATGGTGATATTTCAGTTCAAAGATATGTAGATGCAGATTATGCAGAGGACTTGGATGACAGAAGGTCCCATACAGGTTATGTTTTCACACTCGCAGGTGGGCCCATATGTTGGAGGTCAATGGTGCAATCACTTGTGGCATTATCTACGACTGAAGCAGAATACATGGCGGCAACTGAGGCATCCAAGGAATTATTGTGGTTGAAATGATTTGTCAGGGAACTTGGGATCAAGCAAGATGGAATGAAACTGTACTGTGATAGTTAAAGCGCCATCTTCCTAGCTAAGAATCAAATTTATCATGCAAGAACCAAGCACATTGATGTGAAATTTCATAAGATAAGAGAGTTGGTAACTTCAGGAGAGCTGTTGTTAGAGAAGGTGCATACCTCAAAGAATGCAGCAAACATGATGACAAAGCCGATCACAATGGATAGGTTCAAGCATTGCTTGAACTTGATTAACATCTCTATCTGTTAGAGAGAATGTGTCCCAACCCATTGGTCCTAGATAGTGTATTTTTTTCCAGGTTATGTTTTTTCTCCTAAGGGGTGAATATTCGCTAAGGTGGAGATTGTTGTGCATATGACTCATATAGAGTGGAACACAGGTCCTGGATCAAATGGGCCGATGCCGGCGCAGAGCGGAGTAGAGTCAGAGGAGCGGAGCGACGACATCGGCCTTGCACAGATTTAATTCACTATTTGATTGTTAGGGACGCTGAATGGGTTGGGGGTGCGGGGGCAACGCCCTCGCGGTATGGTACGGGGGTATTTTCTATACAGGCCTTAAAATCTTATATGGCTCAGGCTAGGGTTAGTATAAATAATATGTTGTAACCCTATTTTTAACAACTGAATAAAGAAATCTCCGCTTAGCTCTTGTGGACGTAGGCACATGCCGAACCACATAAAATTCTTGTGTTGATTTTCATTTTCATCTCTTTAATATTGCGCATAAAATCCAACAAAATATCTCTATCACCTGGACAATTTCACTTCAGTAGGCGATCATACTAATTGCTCTCATCATTTTCATCCAAATAATCATACTTGTACTTAAGTAGTTATATAATAATTTACATATAGATGATGTATCTAAAAGAGAAATTTCTCTCTTTTTTTTTTTTTTTAATTTGATTGAAGGAATTTTAACCCAATCATAACTTACCACATCATGAGTATGTAAATTATTATGTAAACCTATTATGTACATATAGCACAATCGTTTTCATCCGCTTTATAACCTCCATCGCCTATGAAACCTTTATCCTTTTGGTAGAGTACACATTATATTCAATAGAGTTTGACATATCCCCTATATCCATTCCATACCTTTCTTAAAATAGTTTGTCATGCGATTTCATCACCATGAAGCAAAATGCTCTTATTTTCAACTTTAATACACTTGATTGGGTTTCGATATCAATTCATCATTTCACATATCTTGGAAACAATCTTCTTTCCAAACCTAGATTCAAGATAACTAAACAGCTTCTATAAGCTTATGCTCATCCTCACAGCTTCTTTAATCACATCAATAACTGATAGCTTTTTTCGGAGTGTGATTAATAGAATTTAATTAATACCGATGTCTGATAAATCAACATAAAAGTTTACACATTTATAGTATCAAATAGTAAACAATAGAACGCCTTCTCAATCTATTTGGTCAGAGAACTCTCACAACAGTTATAACAACATAGAAATTCAAAAGGAAAACCTCTTCTTTCTTTCAGTTTTCACATCCTTGACACATTAAAACAAACAAAGTATGGGATCACCTATTGTTTGAAACACAAACCAAATGTATTGGGGAAGTCATTGTCGGCTCTAACTATAGGCAAGGTAGACGATCGCCTAAGGCACCACTTCGGTGAGGGCCCAAAAAAATTATTATTATTATTTTTTATTTTACATGTATTTTTACGTATGTATAGGTTCCCTTACTCGAAATTAGTCTAAGGCCCCCAAAATCTAAAGGCCGGCCTTGGGGGAAGTTGTGTGTTTACTTGGTCATCCTCTGGTTAACTCGTTTTACATAGGTCACTCCAACAATTCCAGTCCCATGTGGCTATTATATTCTATCGGTTATGAGGTGAATGAGCTAAATTGTTAGCCAAGAGAGGGTGAAAACGTCAGCTGAGAACTCACCACAAATTTTAAAGCACTATTGTGAGACAGAACTTTATGAGAAACAGCCATGCTTCCTTCATATATGTGCTAGCGTCAATTTCGATAACTTCTACACGATTGGATACTTCCACCAATATCCCCAAGTGGGGAAGCAACAATAAGTCAACAAATAAATTTTATTCCTCTACGTGTACAATAATGAAATAATGGAATAATACATTTTCAAAAACATTTCATCAACTAGTAATAAGATACAAATATGCTGAAAATGTCTGTTTTATAGATCAAAATATCTCAACCAGCTGTGGTAAACATCCTAACAAATTTACAGCACTTGCCGCAGTCAATAGCTAACAAATTAAAGCACAGTATATAGTGAATGGAAGAAATTGTCCAATGTTATCACTTTTGCAAGGCCATAATAGCATAAAACTCATTCTATCCTAAGACATCAAGAACATTATACATGATAAAGAGTGTGTAACAATTTGTAAAACGAGATTTCGGTCAATTTACAAAGAGCAGAATTTAAGTACAAACATGTTCGTGACCCAATTTAAGTCATTAGGGAGTTCAATAATATCACTATCTTCACCATGAGCTCCATATCATATATACTGCTCTTTGTAAATTGACTGAAACTTTAAATGTATAAACTTTAAATACAGAAACTTAATTTTCCAAAATAAGAGCATGAATCTACTTATAAAACATCATATAAAAGTTACGGTTGCTTGGAAGTATATTACAATGCTCATTGTCCAATGTCAAGGCATAAAATAGCTCAAATGCCATAGCCCTAATTTATATATATTGAACTGGTAGGAAAGAGGAATGCGCATGAAAGATACATTTTTTTCATTTAAGTCCGACTTGTACACAATTTTCATAATCAGGTAGAGACCACTTCGGGGATATTAAATTGAACTAGCTCGTCTAAAAGTTAATCACGGACTTGTGTATTAAAATCATGTTTTGAATAATAAAATGCAATTCCAAAAATAAATAAATAAATAATCAAATGAATAAATGAATACCTTTCTCATGCTGGTTTTGTTCTTTCTTGGAAGTGAATTGTTGAGGATTATTCTTGAGCCTGTTGATATTGGCAAGCTGAGCTTTCCTACTCTGCTCAAGTTCTTCCATCAGCTTATCCTCAATTGAAGTATCATACACTTTGCCTTCACCAAATCCCCGTGGCTTGTTCTCAAGCCATTTTTTCATTTCCTTTAAAGGAATATCCCCCTCATCATCTTCTTCAAAATCACCATCAGTTCCTGTATCTATAAATTCATCTTCAAAATCATTCGCAAATTCATCTGGACCGTCCACTTTCAACCCAATAAAATCACCTCTTTTCTTGGTTTTTAACGCATGTAAGCAAAACCCAGTTGGCATTTTACCAAAGGAATAGAAATTGGGAGAAAATGTGAAGCGGGTTTTGATGGGAAAGTGAAAATTTTGTGAGGGAATAGTGTTGCAAACGGATTTCAATGGAAATTTCCCAAGGCTCAGCATATTATGGAAATAAATAAACAATTTTATTTTGTTGAATGGTGAGATTTGTATTGTATAACTGGTTTTAATTTATGGGAAAAAATTGAATTCTCGGAGTAGATAGGGTAAGGATTAGAAAGATTATTGAAGGCAAAGGAATAAGATACCGCAGTGGGTGGGGGAAGAAAAATGGAACAAGGACGTCATTTACAGAGCGCTTATGTCTGTTTGGTAGACATTTTTTTTTAAATGTATTTTTCTTTTTTTTTTTTCAATCATGCATTCTTAATTAAAATAATATTACATGTAAATAAATTTTTTTTTATTTTTCAATCACACATTTCACATCAATTTACTATTCTAAAATACATTTTTACATAAAAATGTCTATCAAATTACTCATAAATTTTAAGTACTCAAAGATTAAAACGCCCTCGTTATCCATTATTTACAAAAATGCATTTTTCTCTATTTATTTTTAACCGCACAATATTCAATAAAATATTATTATACGCAAACTCAATAGTTTTTCCTTACTTTTTAACTACACATTCTTCATCAAATTACTATTACAAAATACATTTTTGTCAAAAAAAAATTGAGCTCAAACATGTCTGGTTTAAATTATTAAATTAAATTATAGATAAAAAGACTTGGTATCCTTAACAAAATTTCTCGTAGAAACTCAATTCAAATTTAAAACAAATCAATGGCTCTTCATTTTTCATCAGAATCTTGCCTCTAACACTAAAGCCTCAGTAATTTCTATGGAAAAAGCTACTTGTACAATGGTTCTTTACAATAGTGGCTTACAATGTGAGCTAGAAAGGGAGAAAAACCAAAAAAATTAAAAAATTAAAAAACGAAAAAGCAACAAAGACAGGACCACAATAATTGACTTTGATACAGGAACTTAAAAAAGGGCGACAAAATGGAAAAGCTCTCTTCATACACCCCATTGAGAAGGACGACCACGACTGACATTGCGCGAAAAAGCTCTCCTCCCCCAACAAATCTGTACGACTTCGTCGGAAACTAACCTTCCCAGCGACGGCATCCGACGTACCTTCGGCATTTACAAAACCACCCAAAATTTCTAGTCGACATTGCACTACACCGTCGGAGACTCACCTTCCGACGACGGCGTACCCACCTTTTACAGATGCATACCAACATTTTCCCCAACAATACAACCAATTTAGTAGAAGAAGGCGGCAGCTGCAAATGACGTTTGGAGACTGGCGTAAGACACAATAATTAACAGAAGAACTGAACATTGTTTGGAGACTACCATTTCATCTACCCAACATTGTATCTCTTATTCAACAACCACCGGTAATAAGAAAAAATCTAGAGTATGTGAACATATTTGTCATTAACTTGGATATTATCATTTGCTAATGTTAAATCACTTGCAATAATCCTGAATCCCTTATTTTATCTATGTTAAATCCCTTGCAGTAACGTTAAACCCTCATTTTATCAATGTTAAATCTCGAATGCATTAATTTGTAAACAAATGTTATCTTATCATCCATGAACATTAAAAAATAAGAAAAATGAAATATTGATTATTATTAAATTTTTTGATGCAAAAATGAAAGTATACTTACAACTTTGAGTATACTTAACCATTTATAATCTGCTGTTATTTAAAACTCCGAGGTTATTATTTTTTGAATGGGACATATCATTTTGACCCAGTCTGTGAAATTATGGAAGCAATGGAAGATGTCACAAGATTGGAATCGGAAAATGCGAATGTGGAAGACAATTATTGTGAAGATATTTGTCATGAAATTCGATATTATCAATTGCTAATGTTAAATCCCTTGCATTCCCGATGAAAACCGTAGATAATGTTGGCATGAAGATGGAAAAAAACGTACTTGCTAATGTTGAATCTCGACCGAATTAATGTGTAGCCAAGGGTTTTCATACTATCCACCAATGGCACCTTAAAGTTGGAAAAACCGAAAATTATTTATTATTACATTTTTTAATGCAATAATGAAAGTGTACATGTTTTCATAATCTGCATTTTTGGAACAACTTTGGGGTTATTGGTTTTTGAAAGGAAAATTTAATTTTGACACAGGCTGTGAAATTATGGAAGAAGTGGAAGATGATGTCAAAGTAGAATTGGAGCATGTGAATGTGGAAGACAATATGAGCATATGTGTGGATGAAACGAGAGGAGGAGATGGTGTGATTGTGCCTGAGGTGGGTATGAAATTCAAGGACGAAAATGAAGTTTACGAGTTCTATAAGAGATATGCATATGAGGTTGGTTTCCCAGTCAGGAAAAGGAATTCGAAGAAAGATGACGATGGAGTTTTGCAATATGTGACATTGACATGTAGTCGTGAAAGATGACGAAGCGGTTCTATGAGCGGCTCTTTGAAGCTGCAACCAACAATGCAGACAGGTTGTAAAGCCAGGATCTCTGCAGCTTTTGATTATCATGGTTTCTGAGTAATCAAAACAGTACACCTCGATCACAACCATAAGACAAGTCCTTCGAAGTCAAGGTTGTATGGATGCAACCGAAAAATAAGTGCACATGTGAAAAGAAAGATTGAAGTGAATGGCCTGGCAGGGATTTCGTTGCACAAAAGTTTCAACTCTGCAGTTGTTGAAGCAGGAGGTTATGAGAATCTTACTTGTGTGGAAAAGGACTGTAGGAACTATATCGAAAAAGTGAGGCGGTTAAAACTTAAGGAGGGAGATGCCGCAGCAATATAGTCTTACTTTTCAGAAATGCAAGCAGGGTGCTCGAGATTTTACTTCAGTATTGATCTGGACGAAGATTCAAGGTTGAAAAACGTTTTTTGGGCAGACAATCGGTGTCGTCAAGTATATAAAGAGTTCGGGGACGTTGTCACGTTCGATACAATGTACCTCACTAATAAATATGACATGCCATTTGCCTCATTTGTTGGCTTAAATCACCACGGACAATCAACGCTTTTTGGTTGTGGTTTGTTATCAAATGAGAACACAAATACTTTTGTTTGGCTATTTAGGATATGGCTTAAGTGCATGCACAATCAAGCGCCACATGGAATAATAACCGATCAAGATAGGGTCATGCAAAATGCAATACAAATAGTTTTCCCTGATACGAAGCACAGATGATGTTTATGGCACATTTTAAAGAAATTTCCAGAGAAGTTTGGTTACCATGTGGACAAGGGATCGATATTTTTGGCTATACACGTATTGGTGTATGATTCGCAGAACGTCGAAGAATTTGAGGCCGATTGGAAAATAATGATAGATAAATATGAGTTGCAAGATAGTAAATGGTTGTCAAGTCTTCATGAAAATAGAGGTCGATGGGTTCCTTGCTTTCTAAAAACATCATTCTAGGCCGAAATGTCAACGACAAACGATCTTAGAGTATGAATGCCCTTTTCGATGGATATGTGCACTCAAAAACATCGCTGAAGCAATTTGTGGAACAGTATGAACGTGCACTACGGAACAAGGTGGGAAGGAGTTCCAAGCTGATTTCAAGTCATTTTTGCAAATAGTTTCGTGTGCAACGACGTATGAAATTGAGCAACAATTTCAGGCAGTATATAGAATTTCAAAATTCAGGGAAGTGCAAACAGAGCTCACATGGAAGCTATATTGTGACATCATATCTATCACGAATGTTTGTTTGGGGATGACCTACGAGGTATGCGACGATGTGCTATGCGGGGATAGTGTTATTTAATAGAGAGAATTGTGACATTGTCTGCACCTATCACTTGTTTGAGTTTCGGGAAATTATTTGTAGGCATGCAATCGCGGTAATCATCCGTAATGACGTTCGTATACTCCATGCAATCGCGGTACTCATCCGTAATGACGTTCGTATACTCCAAGATAGGTATGTATTTCGAAGATGGAGGAGTGATGTTAGTAGAGCACACACCAGGGTCACTGTTAACTATAGTGGGTTGGTCACCACTCCCAGACAGTTGGGTTATGATAGAATGTGTTAGGCTTTCGCTACCATTGCAGATCTAGCCGCAGAAGATGAAGGTCGGACCCATGCGATAATGGAATGGATAGGAGTTCAAGAGAAGAAACTTATGAGTTCGAGGTCGATCAGCGGAAGCAATGTTCTACTGCAACGTACTACTCAAGTGTCATCGAACAACATAGGTTCGCAAAAAAATGTAAGTTGCACATTATTGGACCCTAACACAGTGAACAAGAGGGGTGCACCTAAAAGACTTCGGAGAAAGGGCCCATTAGAGCCGACGTTAAAGAAGCCAACGGTAAGTTCACGTGTTACCTTCCCAAGTGAAATGGATTCCTAACATTATATCTCATTATTTCAACTGTACATGCATGCTCCATCGAAAGGCAAAAGACCAACTGCAAGGCGTACTTGTCCACCAGATGGTACATCGTCCATTCAAGCTCATCAACAACAAGAATCGTCGATGCCCATTCCGTTCTCCTACTTGCAGCTCTTGTTGGTTAGTAACTTTAATTTATCTCGTTTGTATATTTGTTGTGTCATTTGCGCTTTCTTATTTTGATGTAGGGTGACCATGAAAGCCAAATGTTTCCACAACAATTACCGACTTCTACGCCGATCCATCCGTCGTCGACCCATCCAACATTCAATTCTCAAGGTACGCATTTATATTAAACCAAGTTCCTTTTTCTAATCCATAATTTGTGTGCATAGATTAATGTCATCTTTTATAGTAGGTCATGCACATCATTATTACTATCCAGAGGAATGGCATCAAGGTGGCAATGAGTTTTGATCCAGTTTAATGCATTTACCAGTTGAATATAATCCCTAGAGCAGTGAAGAGTAAGAAGAAAATTCCCCCAATTACATAATCCAATTACATAATTCAATATCGACGAAAGAGAATGATTTTCAACTTCAGATCTTCAGCACAATAGGTAGGTACAATCACTGAACACTGATTAGTGACCCCAACAGTGACTTTCCTCCTTAGCCACTCATTTGCTTTACAAGTAGCTAATAAATGACCACTTACGGAAGTTTGGTAGTATGCTAGAGTGTATATATATTGTATTCTCATTTTGTTGATTTAGCTGATTTTTTGTTGGTTGTGCAACAATGAAGCTACTTCCTCCAGGAGGAATCGCAGTCTCGCAGAGGAGCTCACTACAGGGACTGTGGCATCTGTCTTCTTACAATAATGCCAAACCTTTTTTTCAATTGGCAAGATTTTGGATCCTTGTTCTTGCTACTTTCTTCCAGTATCTATGTTTGATTAGTTTTTGTATTAAATGGGACGAGATTTTGTTGAGCAAATTAATTTACGTGACGTGTTGCTTATTTGAAATTGTGGGTCTGAGCTATAGTTGGGTTTCAAATTTCAGGGTAACGTCTATAAATGCAATTTATTCGCCTTATTCTCATATTTTTTTTCCTGATATTTTTTAATTGGTTTCCTAGAGGAATAGCTGTCTTTGGTTATATGCACAAACTTGTGACCTCCTGCACCTGGATTTTGCTTCTGAATTATATTTTTCCTCCCATCTATCTTCAGTTATGTTTTAATGAAATCTAAATATAGAAACAACACGTTCTGCAATTATAAAGGCCACTGTATAAAGTTTTGTAATGTCAAGCATGGGCGTATCAATTTTTTTCATTCACCAAAGTGGAACTTCCTGCCCTTCCATGACCTTCTCGGGATCGGCCATATGCAGGTGTTCTCAGCATGTTTGGTTGGTTGATTAGACCATATTGAAAATCATAAGAAAGACGGAACGTTATTATCTTATGTAGTGCAACCTACTACCATGTAATATATGTATCTTAAGTGTGTGAGTTTTATTTTATTTTATTTTGCTGCAGATTGGTTTCTATTTTTAGTGTGTGAAAGTGTAGAAACAATGTATTATGAAATGGTAGAATCAACGGTGCATTGAAGGAAAAATGCAAGGTTTGAACAGGCACACAATTCGATCCATTGTACTAATAACAAAAGGCATTACATTACGATAATATTGTTCAAACTAGAAAAGCTCCAACCTAACATTGATTCTGCTAACACAAACAAAAGATATGACATTACTAAACACAAATGCACCGCCAATCAAGTCGGCCCCTTGTCCTTGGTGTTCCATTCGGTGCTTGAATTTCCCATTTGGATCGTCACGTTCACAAAAATGTGGAGTTCTTATTCATCGTTTAGCTGAACTTGCGACTGAAACATGCAGGACATATCATCACCTGATTCGATCGGATCCGGCTTCGACAGCATAACACCAACGTTCTTGGCTTTGCCGCTTGATTCTCCTTCTTTGCATCACTCCCAGAAACCACATTTAAGACTGCAACATTTGAAGAATTTGCCTTTGTTGGTTGTAGCCCGTTCTACCTCAAAGCACTTCTGAAAACCTTGGTTACACGTTGGGCATCGGACTTTTATCAGGCATTCGGCAAAAAAGTGGGCTTTACTCCTACAACTGTGACATACTTCAGAGTTCTTTCCTGGCATTCTAATATGGGATTCAGACACCAAAAACATAAAGTTATAAGATAGATGTGAAGTATGATCGATCATTATGAACACTTTCTTTGCAACAATGACATCAACAAATACTACATTCATGCACCCGAATACTTGCCAAGCTTCTATTGCATTAATATTTACTATTTCTTAGAAATAATATTTAGGGTGCTAAAACATGCATCATAACTAAAACAGTTAACAGTGATTTCATTTGGAACATTTGGAGTAGTTAGTTATATATGCTAAAACATGCATCATAACTAAACTAAGTTAGTTCATGGCTCCAGTTATCTGAGATCTATATATGGGGCATTATGATTTACATATGAAGCTTTTCAAGCCCAGAATCGATTTGAACAAAAGTGAAAAATTTATACACTTTGGAACATTAATCAAGTCTCAGCTATGAAGCTTTTCAAGCCCAGAACCGGTTTGAACAAAAGTAAAAAATTTATACACTTTGGAACATTAATCAAGTCTCAGCTATGAATCTTTTCAAGCCCAGAACCGGTTTGAACAAAACTAAAAAATTTATACACTTTGGAACATTAATCAAGTCTCAGCTATAGATATTTTGGGATAAAAGAATAAAATTAACAATCCAACACATGCACTCATCACGCTAACAACAAAATTTATACAATAGCCGACACAAACAATATATTTCTCCATGCATGAAAATTCGAAAACAAAGCAATTCATCAAGAACCACTTGTATGAAAAAACATGAATATTATAAAAGCTCAGACCCCAAAATCATCCAAAGACAGGAAAAATTTTCAAAATTTTAATTGACCCAGATATTCTTCAACAAGAACAACATACCCCGAATGCTAGTGTGTAGTACATCAAACGGCACCTTAAAGTTGTTTAAACCACGTACCTTCCTGTCTAGCCACTTTCCTTAATATTTTTGTCGAATTGATACTTCAAATCTGAGGAGACGAGTTCGCGGTAGTCGGACTTCTGTGGAGACGGTATCAATTTTCTAGCTTTGTATTCGATGAGAAAGCCGGAGGCGATGTGTGCACCCTCGACGGCGTACCTCCGACGATTTGAAAAGAACAGCGATCGTTTACCATAATTGGGGAGAAATTAGAGAGAGGGCTTTTTCTTTTCCCGTAGCGTAAGAGTAAAGTGTATGAATTAGAGAGACGACTTTTTCTTCTCCTGTAGCATAAAAGTAAAGTGTTTTCATAAAACAAATAAATAAAGTTATTTATTTGACTTTGTTGTTTTTCTCTTTTTTGCCCTTGACAGCTCACATTGTAAGGCAACATTGTACAAGTAGCGCGGTCAAATTTCTATTCTACTTGAGTTATTAGAAATCAACATTTCAACATTTTGAATCGATAAATATATTTATTCATTTTTGCATTTTGTTAAATGGGTACAAATTATTGGATAGATTTGTAAATTTTTGAATAAATTTATAGGAGAAAAGTAGCAGAAAATATCTTCATTAAGTTATATACATGATTGCATTCAACACGGCTTTGAGTTCAAGGTGAAAAATCCTTAGGACTACCTATACAATTGTTTGTGTAGATGACAATTGCAAGTAGCTCTTGCGAGCAACAAAGTTTGATATAGTTGATTTCTTTATAATTCACTATAATGCATGTGAAATACTTGCTCAAAAGATATTCGTTTCAACGATCATAAATAAGTAAGGTCATGAGTTATTGAAAGACAAATAATACACAAGTTTCAAGATCTAAGGGCATTTTACACACCTACCTGCATCATTCATGACATGCATTGAGAGTTGGGGTAGTCATGAGCTACCGAAAGTCTGAAAGGTTAAAGAATGTATGTTGAAGAATTGAATTTGTTCATCCAAGAAGATTTATGCTATGCTGGGGAAGTGTTGTCATAACATAGGAAGAATTAATTATGGCTCGACATTCTTTGTTGGATTAATGTCGATAAGAACTTCAAATACTTCTTCATGATTCTTAGACAATACATACAAGAATTTGTCTCTTCAATGCGACACATAATTCTAGTTAATGTCTATGAATGTGCGATAATTATTATTATATATCACGATAAAAACATTCAAAATTATTCTCTTGCATTTAATATAGTTGATTTAGGAAACCATAAATTGATGAATTGGTTCTTCACAATGTTAAGAGAAATAATATGGGATATCGGAAACCTTGCTTTTGTATCTGACCTAGAACAATATAAAAAAATGGTATCAATGATGTTTATCCCGAAGCACATCATGGTTACTACATCTATCATATCCAAGAAAACTTGGAGATCAAGCTTAGAGAACTAAGATCATTTCGTTGTTTAAAAAAACAAACAAAGGCATATGGTTTCAAAAGAGTTTATATGTCCTAATAAGAAAGTTCAAAATTAGTACACTTTTATCACATATAATAATAATAAAATATAAAGTTGCACACCCTCTCTCAAACTAGAGAGACATTGAAGATTGGATTGGATTTTCCAAGTGGAATACCATAGTTGTTAGCACTGCATAGACGTCGAGATGATATATTGACATTTCAACACGTAAATGATCATGCAATGAATTGGTAAATGAATGCAAATATAAAAATGTAAATATATACTTGTTAAGGATCGCCAAGGATCTTTGCAATTTTTTTCATCCGATGTATCCATTCTCTACCAATACATCATCCTTGAGCACATCGTCTATTCCTTTCTTATCATTCACTTGGCAACCAATATCAGGAAAGCCTCATACACCCATACCAGTAATAGTTACACTTAATATATATAGTTACATGAACGGTCACTGCGAAGCAGTAGGCATTGTGTTTGTGCTCCATCTTTGAATGACTCGTGTCGAGTGCTCTATCTTAAAAATGCAATGTATCCATGACCTTTATGGATAGTTGTTGAATGTATCTAGATCATACACGTAATGAAAAAAAGATTGATGGATATCTTATGGTGTTTGCATCTTAATACGACCTCCAGGCTAAACATCAATTTGAGTTTGTATTTATCCTCCATCACTGAATATCCATCAAATGTACTCCTCAACAGCCCAAATGTAGAAGTAGACCTCCTTATAAAAATATTCATTTAGAAATCTTTTGTTTTGATGAATATTAGGGTTGAGATCATCATTTTCTGATCTTACTCCTGTAATAAGGATAACCTAAATTATGAAGAACGGGGCTACCTTCCCATCCCTTAGAAGAATCCATAACTCTTCAACTTGAATTGACTTAAGTAGCCAAAGCAACAGACCATCCCTTAAAAAGAATTCATAACTCATCAATTTGGATGATTTAAGTAGCCAAAGCAGCAGACGATGATAATTTGATCGAAGAACTACATGGGCCTAATGTGAAATAGTTTCCATAGGCATGGACGGCACAAAAGTAATTTATGATTGTAATCCAGAGCATCTAAAACCCTTTTTTATACTTTCGATGTTATAGTAGAAAGTCATATTTCTTTTAAATCCACTCAATCTAGAATAAAAACATACTATATCCTACAATAACATACAATTTTGAGTAACTTCTATAAAAATTTTAAACATGACTTAATGTCCAGAAAACTCAAATAAACAAATATATTACTATTAAGCAAATTAATAATGCGTTAAGCATCTTAAAATCAAGAATAAAAGTTGTACAATTTTAACTATGAGATCACAAAGGATGGATAGCATACAATTGCAAAGGGGGGTAAATTCGTGACAACAATGTCAGGGATTGAACCATACGATCACATGACTTAAACGTTACGTAAACAAACCTTCTAATTGACTATTGGTCAGTGAGGAAGAAGTCCTAATCAAATTAACTAATGTCGATGAGGATTTGTCCCTCATCGATGCATAGTAGGTGATGGTGAAGAGACGATGCACATTGTCTTCTTTACCAATCCAAATTATGCAAATAGATCAAAACTTCATTCTCTATGCAAAATGTCACGATTATATACTAAAGGAATACATATATATACATTTGCTAATAGTTACTCTTGAAATCAATTGGGATTAACAGTCTCCAAATTAGATCATAACGTAAGAATTTCCACCCAGCAAATATGGAAAAACCAATAACAGTATGTAAACTGAAAATTCCTAGCGATCAAAATACTGTAAATAAATTGTAGAAATAAAAGTGGAACAATGACATCAACTTGAAGTGGGCTCAAAGGTAAGCCGATTTGAACTAGTGTGCATCAATTGCCATACAATGAGAGAGAATATACAAGAAACCAAAATCAAATCACCTAGATTTACTCATCGGTCTTTAGATCTCCTAAACATAAATCAAGTTCTAACCAATCTTTTTGATAAACTCATAAATCGAAGCCTAATCAACATAGCACAAGAAATTTGACTCAAGGCTATAGTTTACATGAATGATTTATATAAAAAAAATCGATCCTCAAGATAAAAAATCACTCATCGAACAAAAGGAAAAACCACGCTTATTAGAAAGAGAAAGGTCAAGAGCTTAAAGCAGAAAAAATGAAAATTGAATACCAAAAGACTCGACCAATTGGTTTTGTGAAAAAACCTTTAGAATGATACAATCATTGATCATCATCCAACAGCTCACATAGGATAATACTAAACGGAATTCAAGCCATTCCAAAATAGCCAACAAGAGATTGCCATGTGGACACAACTTAAAGAATCGCCATTTTGTGAAACATGACTTTACTTTCAATCTTCACATTGTTTCACAAAATACAAAACCCTCTCTACAATATGCAGAAGTACACATTCAAACACTTACCCATCATCGTCGCTACACATCATCGTCGCCCTATACTTACAAAGAAATTACCTCATATCTATGTGTAACATTAATAAACAAATTCTAAACTTACCAACAGATATCAGAAAGGATTCTAATCAATATGATTTTTTTCTAATTTAACTTCACTTGAAACAATTTTCTCTCATATGAAATGATACTTAACTCCAATGTGTTTAGACCTTTCATGATAAACATGATTTTTACTTAACAAAAGTGCACTTTGACTATCACTAGACACAATAGCAGTATCAAGCAAGAAATTCAACTTAGTAAGGATACCTTTCAACCATATACATTCTTTTTACAGTCTTTGTAATAGCAACATATTCAACTTCAGTATTGGATAATGTTACTATTGACTACAATTGAGATTTCTAGGTTATATAATTATCACCAAGAGTAAATGCTCTTTATCATCAGTAAAATCCGCATCTACATAATCTTTTAAGATCAATTAATTTAATCTCTTTTCACACACTAATCTCACATTTAAAATAGCCACTTCAAACCAGCCCAATGTGGTTTATCGAGATTAGACATAAACCTACTAAGGAAACTGATAGCAAATGGTTAGTCAAGCCTAGTGTTAACATGGAAAACATGACCAATCTAATTGCATTAGCATATGGGATATTATCTGTCTCTAGTTCTTCATCAGTTTTAGGTGATTGTGCGGTTGACAATGTGCCATTCTAGGTATAGTGTAAGTTTAGAATCTCAAATACAACTTTGCTATCCTTACAATTATCATCACGAAATCTCCCAAAGCCAATTCCTTTTTACATTGGAGGCTCGTTTCTAAATCCTTCCCACACTCATATATTTAATAAGTAAAAATATAGAAAATATATTTTTTCAACAATATGTAACAATAAAACATAATCAAAAAACGAGAAGTAGCAATCGATATATGCACTGAATCATATGCAATAACTTTATAGTTAGAGCTGACAAAGTGTAGTACTGAAACTAATATATAAGAAAATGAAACAATTTATCTATAAAAAGATGTAGATATCCAAAATTCAAAATGAAGTGCAAAACGATTTATCGATATTCATCCTTAAAAATAAAAAATAAAAAAGTTGAGTGTTATATGACAAAGGTATCATGTACATTATTACTTGACATGAATCAACCTAGTCAACCATAACAAGAATTTGCTTATATACGTAGTTAACTAGAACGAGAATTTGCTTATATACGTAGTTAACCAGAACGAGAATTTGCTTATATACCTAGTCAACCATAATTTACTTGACACTCAAATACTTTTTGGTCAGCTAGCCTTTAATCTATTTTATCATGTATTGAAAGTCTTAAATACCCTTCATTTGAAATATCCCATTGTCCAGTTTGAAATCAAAATTTACCAAATTCTCCAAACATAAATCCACTTTCATTCTCTTTTCATACCCAATTTAAAACCAACGACAAAACAGCAAGCTGCCTTTTAAAATGATTGAGTTACGTTATAAATAATTCCATACTCTTTTCTCTTTATGTTCCCTCTTATTAACATGAAAATTAATGAAAACAAGGTATAACTATATTTGGAGTGAAATTGAAAGTCTGTGACCTAAATCGACTTGCTGTCATAATAAATGATTCAATGACATTTTAACTAATTTTAGGTCAATATAACTTTATATTCACTCGTCCCCACATGAAAATGAATGTAGACAAGTTTTCAGTATATTTAGAGTGAAATTCAGATCCAGTAGCCTCAAATAGCATGCTAGCATTTCAATTGTTGGATGTCGTTTCAACTAATGTCGAACCTCAAAACATGCTCTTTAAAAATAGAGTCTCTAATAGATGGTCTAACTAATTTTGTGTTTGCTTTTATTTGTTCGCTTGTATTCATATGAAAACGAACTAATACAAATTTTCACTATATTTAAATACCAAGGTCAGTATAAAAGTTCACTTTATAGTGATCAACAATATTGTTACGCAAGTAAACTATCTTGGACTTAATTACGAACGAAAATTAGTAATCCAAATTTCATGACACTCCAATTATGAGATAAAATATTCAACAAATTAATGTCGTTAAACTTGTACAAGTCTTCTAAGATATTTCAAGATATTATCAACTAATTTTTGAGTAAAATTGAGTCCTACGACCTAAAAAGGGCATACTATTGTTTTAAATGGTTGAGTGTTGTTCAACTATTTTTATGTTCACTCGTATTTCTATGAAAATAAATGAATACAAGTTATCACTACATTTGAATATTTAGGTTGATACAACCCCATAATAAAAACAATTGTTTCATGAGTAAACTATATTAAAATTCACTACAAATGAAGGTAAGTAACCCAAATTCAATTATATTCCAATTACAATATAAGATCGTCAATAAATTAGCTCGTTTAAATTGTATAAGTCTTCTAAGATATTTCAAAATATGATCAACTAGTTTTGGAGTGAAATCGAGACCTCATGACCCAAAATGGCATGCTGGCGTTTTAAATGGCTAGGCAATGGTTCAACTAATTTCAAGTCCTTTATATTTAATTTTTATTCATATTCATATGAAAATGAACAAATGTATGTTTTCACTATATTTGGACACCATGATCCATACAAAGTTCACGCAATAGTGACCAATAATATTGTTTAGTGAGTAAATAATACAATAGACTTCACGGTGAACGAAGGTAAGTAACTCAAATTCCATTATATTTTAATTATGAGGTAAGATAATAAATTTGCTTGTTTAAATTGTATAAGTCTTATGAGATATTTCAAAATATAATCGACTAGTTTTGTAGTGAGATCGATATCTCATGACCCAAAATAATATTTTGTCGTTTTGGACAGTTGGGTACCATTACAACTAATTTCATATCTGTATTACTTTGCGTTCTTTCTTATATTTACATAAAAATTAACAATGACAAGTTTTCACTACATTTCGAGAGAAATCAAGACATCGTGACCCAAAATGACATTTTGTCATTTTAAATTGATTAGGACTATTTCAACTAATTTCATGTCCATTTAAATAGTTGAGTGTCGATTGCAACACTTTCTGCACTATACTTGCACTATAATTTTTCAATACATTACACTTGGAACCTTCTTGTTTGGAAATACATTGTGATTACAAAGAATATTACATTAAGTCAATGAACATACATTTATCATAGGATAATTAAGGTCCATTTAAGAAATAAAATAATCTTTCCAATATTTAAATTGCATAAGGAAACATTTGTTGAAAGAGTTACTACAATACAAGTCGTTGTACATCATAAATACAGTTCAAACATGAGGTTCCCCCCGCCCCTTTTAATTTCATCTGAATAGGTATTTTGCATAAAAAAGAAAGGTAGTGACATTATCATATTAACCTTTTTGCCTCCCTACCTCTCTCCATTTTTTAGCTTTGTCCTTCATAAAGAAACTAAAAATAATAATTAAACAAAAACTACCCTAAAGAATTCTTGTTTAACTCCTTATTTAATAGGGAGATTGAAATCATAAAAATAGTCCGCTCCACACTTTATTGGATGCTAAGCTCTTGTTTGGTCCCCATTATTTTTAAAATACATTTTTCTCTCTTTTATTTTCAACCACATATTCTGTAATAAATAATATTACACATAAATTCAAACATTTTATTTCAGGATCTTCCGTTGCGCGAATTTCCCGAGAAACGAAGTCATAGGCCCGAGGGACCTTTCAAATCACGGCTTATGTAGGCCCAGTTGAAATGCTAGTCAAGAAGGCTCTTGGAAGGTTAGGAAGGACAGGGTCATGAATTGTTTTCTTCTCAAGAACAAGAAGAGGGAGATTGAAGAATCTACTTATCCTCTCAAACCAGCTACTGATCATTGCCTTGGTAAACTATTGTCTTCCCAACTAATTCAGGTATTGTAGACCTTCCCTCATTTCCATCCCCGAGCATTTTGAATTTCCCATTTCTCAACCTTATTTTGTAACCACACATTTTCTATCAATAAACTATTTCAAAATGAATTTTAGCAACAAAAAAAATAAAAAAATAAAAATAAACAGGCTCTAAAATCAATAATTAATTTTTGAGATACTATAAGAATGAAACCCACAAAAATAACAAAGACGGCTTTAAAATACCCCTGCACAATCTATCTTGAAAATTGAAATTGCCTACCGTTAGAAAAACACACATAGATCTATCAAAATATAGAGCAATTATAGTTCTCAAAACATGATCATACAGTTTCATTTTCCTTAAAAAAAATATAAATTATTTTATAAATCTCTGAAAAGATATGTGCAGAAGATCTTCAATTTCAATTAAGCCAACTGAAAGAGAATTATCTGAAAGTGATATGTACTGTTGTAAACACATTATTGTACCTTTTTGTCTTCTAGCCATGATCAAAGTAATATGAATTTGAAAGCTGATGAGTGTAATTCACTCTTGAACTAGCACTCATAAATCATAGTTTTCAATTTGTTCTTGAGCACTTTTGAGCGTTTTGATAGGCGTGTTCAAGTTGTTTTGTAGTTTAGACAACATGGAAAAATGGTATATTTCAAAGCCTGGAATGAAGCTAGAATGTTGATAAGAGAAGCGGGCATTGAATGGAGATGAAAGGAGGGAAAAATGAGTTAAAAAGAGGTTAAAACTCAAATGAGGCGAAACGATACATAGGGCACCACGGCGTCGCATATGGGCACCTAGGCACCTAGGAAACGTAGAAAAACAAGTAGAAGGCTCGGCGCTCCCAGGCCTAGTCGAGAAGAAAGAAGCAGAATCACTGGCGTTGCAATACCAGCAAAAGTCAATTGCAGCATCGCGACGCCGATTGAGGGCACCATTGCGCCGTCATGCGAAAAAGGGAAAAAAAATTAATTTTCGTTAAATATTTTCAGCTCGGTCCAACTCTAACTCATTTTGAAATATTGGGGAAGTATAAATACAAACTTGAAGACCTATTAAGGGGGGAGACAGCTCAAGGAAGAAAAGAAAAAAAAGAAAGAAAGATTTATTGAGAAGAACAACAACAACTACAAATTGGAGAATAATTAAAGCAGCGAATCAGTTTTTCTTGCTCTTTTCTTCTTCATGTTCTTTCTTTTGGATTTGATTATGTTATTTCGCTCATTCATGAACTAAATTATAAATCTAGGGTTTGATCGATGCAACCTAACTTCAGACATATTTGGATTTTAATATAATTATTTCTTTTGATCTTTCCATTAATTTGTCTTGATTCTTGAGCATTACTTTCAATTATTTGATAAATAGTTGAATGATTTGATGTTCTAAATTTCAGCACTCGAGAGAGGAAGATTTAGCTTGATCTAAGAATATCACAACCTAGATTTTATAGGTTTCAAGAGAGAATATAAAATCTTTGAGGTTTATTCTACTTAAGAACGACGTGCATAATAATTTCTATATGTTTGGTTCGGAATAGAGATATTGAAATTAAAATATAGAGACATGTTCTATTCGACACTCAAGAGAGGGAATAGAAATAATCCAAGGTTCTTGCCTATAAATTAAGAAAAGTTGTTTGAAGTAACTATAGAAATTGAAAAAGCATTGTTGATAAGGAGGTGAAATCATTCCCTAAGCTTTCTCACGTAGATAAATCTCTTACAATTTGTGTTAATTTGTTTGAACTGTCCTCACATCCATGTTAGATTATTATAAAAACATCGATTCTAAATTTGATTTTCTAGATAAAGTAAAAGCTAAAATAACTATAGTAATTAGTAGAAATTAGATATCAATCCATGTGTGTTCAACACTCTACTTCCAATTTTAGATTACAAAGCTTAACATCGTACACTTGCAACAATTTCACTTTACAGAAAACACGTGAAGAAAGCGCAATTATCCAAAAAAAACCACAGAATAAGTTCACGTATAACATTTGTAGAATTTTGCAAGTTTAGAATCCAATAGTAAATATACACAATTGAACATGACTTTAGTATATACCGCCCCTTTGACATCAAAAATCAATAAATCCTCCATTCTATTTCTAATGTCCTTTTTCCATGAATTAGTAGATGTAAGATTGAAAATTTGATCTGAAATAATATTGGATTGAGAAAATCAAAAACCCATGGATCCATTACACATCTTCAGCTATTGATGATGTTCTACAAGCTCTTTTTTCCTCAAAGCCAAGCACTTCTAAGCTCTCTAATACTTTGAAATTGATGGTGTACGATGTAAATTTCTCAATGTTTGAGCTTATGCACCAACTATTTTATAGTCAAACTCCCATCAAGCTTTGGCTTCCGTTACTAATTTTCCAATCAATGAACCTGAAACTGAAACACCCTTGAGCTAAAATTTAAGGCAAAACGAAAATCGAAGAAAATGGAACATTTACATTCTTCCTCTTGATCCATACGTTTAAACTAATGTCTCAACTTAATTCCATTGATTGTTCTTCTTAAGAAACAAACACGTGAATCATGGCAATGAGTCCTTAAATAATGAATATTACCTATGTATTTAGTTCTTCAAGAATTATTCTTTACGTGGTAACGATACTTAATGAAAAAATTCTATGTTTTATTTTTGGTCTTACATAGATATTTTTTCTCAAATAAATTATGGTACACATGAATATGAGAAAACATCACAATAGTAAGATTCCATACAAAATTTGTATATATCATTACATGGTAGAACGAAGTCCCATTTTATCTACACGATCCTTGAATTTCAATAGTGACATGCCATTAGCTAAAGGATTAGCGATCAGCAATTCAATGCTTATATACTCAATGACCACATTCTTTTCTTTAACATGTTCCCTTATGGCTAAATAATTATGTCAATGTGTTTACTTTGAGTACCACTTTTGTTGCTCTTAGCCATAATGATTGCAGTAGAATTGTCGCAGTGAATTCAAAATGGCCTAGAAATAGAATCCATAATTCTAAGCCCAGATATAAAACTCTTGATCCATGCACCATACGAAGTAGCCTCAAAATAGGAAACAAACTCAACTTCCATGGTGGAAGTAAAGTCAAGTTTTGGTTGGAACTCTTCCATGATACAGTTCCACCAGCTATCATAAAACCATACCCTGATCTTGATTTGCATAAATCAACATAGCCGATAAAGTCTGAATCTAAGTATCTATTAACTTCTGGGTTATCCATTTGTTTATACATAAGAATGTAATTTTTGGTTACTTGAAGGTACACCATTACTCTTTTTTGTGCTCTCTAGTGGTCTATACCTAAATTATTCTAGTATAGTTACATTATTCTAACAAATGCAATGCTGGGCTTTGTGTAGAATTGAGCATATGTCAAGCTTTCGACAGCGAAAGCATATAAATGTTCTTCATTTTTTTCGGGCATTAATTCAAATTGAATCTATCATCCTTTATAAATGGAGCTACATTTTTAAGATTTTATTAATATAGGTTTCCTAAGACAGATCCAAGATTCTTCGTAATATGTCTCTATCAATCTTAATGCCAATGACATAAGATGCCTCACTCATGTCCTTCATATTGAATATTAGGAGAGGAGTTGTTTCACTTCATGCAGCAAACTCTTATCATTGGTTATAAGCAAAATGTCATCCACGTATAAAACAAGAAAACAAATCTAACTCCTATTGAATTTATGGTATATATATTGATTCATAGGATTTTCAACAAATTCGAATGAAGAAATTACTCCATGAAATTTAAAATACCATTGAGGGGACATTTATTTTAGACTGTAAATGAATTTATTTAGCTTATAGACCAAGTGCTCATAGGGGATACTTTAGGCTGTTTCATATAAACCTCCTTCTCTAAATCTCCATTAAGAAATGCCATTTCCATATCCATCTATTACAGCTCAAGATAAAATTTGGCCATTAATGCTAAAATAATGAGTAGGGAATCTTTCTTACATACCTGAGAGAAAGCCTCCGTGCAACAATTCATTCCTTTTGAGTGAATTCCATAACAACAAGTCTCTTTTTCATCTCTCAATGTTGCCAAGTGAGTCTTTCTTTGTCTTGAAGACCCATTTACAACAAATAACTTTGGCATCATTAGGCAACTCAATAAGATTCTAGACTCTATTACTCTTCATGGAACTCATCTCTTCCTTCATGACATTATAGCCTAATTTTGACTCTTTGCAACTCATGGGCTATGAAAATGAGGCGATATCATTTTTAGCTCCAATGCTATAGTTAATTTCTTGTAGATACACTTTATAATCACTAGAAATCACTGACCTTTTGGTGCTAGTAGATCTTCTTAAAATTGTACCATCATCTTCTTGAAATTTTTTTGGTACAATTGTTTGTTCAGAAAGCTCTGGTATTCCTAAAATACTTGATCTACTTTAATGTATCAACTGCTTATGGAATTTCAATGATTCGTTCTTCAACACTTGTTTGTATTTAAGGGGTGTTATGAAGTATGACTAATATGTCACTTAAGATAGAAGGTTGAGATTCTAAATGATCATGCCCAGGAACTTTGTTCTTGGTTTGATAGTTCTCGCTTAACAAGTCATTCCACAATCCTAATGCTGTAAAATAGACAGTGAAATCGCACTCTTTAAACCTAATGCTGTGTTCAATGGAATACTACTAATGGTCCTTGGGTCCAGCTTATTCTTTTGTGGATTATAGATCTTCATTTCAGACTGGCATCCTCAAATGCAAATGTCACAAACTTGGTTTCCAACCATTTAGTAATTCAAATGGTGTCTTTCGGACAGCCTTGATTGAAACTCAATTTAATATGTATGCTGTCATCATAAGCGCCTCATTCCACAAGGAATAAAGAAGATCGGAGTTCCTAAGCATACTTCACACCATGTCCAATAATATTTGATTTCTTCTTTCTGCAAAATCATTGTGGTCCGATGAACCAGGCATGGTGGACAACTATCCCATATTTCAAAAAAACTTAGCGACTAGTCCAGATGTTTGTCCATCATCTGTGTATCTACCGTAATATTTTTCACCACTATCTTATCTCACGATTTTAAGTTGCTTCTTATATTGTTCCCTGATTCAACCTTAAAGGTTTTAAAGGCATCCAATACTTCTTCCTATTATGAGGCAAGTAGATATATATATCGTAAGTAATCATTAATAAAAGTGATAAAATATTTTCGACCATGTGAGCCCATATCTGGACTATATATATTAGTAGGTATAATTTCTAATATGTTCAAACTACTATTGAAACATTTCTTGAACTTGTTGGTCTTCTTTCCTTTAATGCGATCCAGACATATTTCAGAATCAGTAAAATCTAGATTACTAAGTACCTGATCATTTATTGATATTTTAATTCTTTCTATAGAGATGTGTCCTAATCTTTAGTGCCACAATATAGAAGAGTCTTCATTAATATTACACCGTTTAATGCCAATGTGAATATGCATTAAACTATAAGCGATATTGTTTTGTAAATTAATACGATAAAGATCATCACATAAAATACCATTCCCAACGCAATCAGAATTATATAATAAATTGAATGACATATTTAAAAAGTAAAGAAATATCGTAAAGGTACAAATCTGAAAATAGAAATTATATTTCATGAAAATTTTGGAACATAAAAGATCCTATCTAATTTCAAAACAAAAACCATTATTTAAAGTTAAAATGCATGTTCCTATAGTCTCCACATATGAATCTATCTTGTTTCCGGATAAGATATTTTGCTCACTTCCTATTGACTTCCTTAAGATTTGTATACCTTGCAAAAAGTTTGCAATATGGATTGTAGATACAGAGTCAATCCACCGGGTGTCAATATTCTCATTAACCATATTAGATTCATAACAAACAAATGAGATTGGATTACATTTATCCTCAAATCATTTTTTGAATTTGAGGTAATTTTTCGTCATTTGTCCTTTTTTTACAAAAAGTAACACTTGGTCTCTTTTTTGATAGCAGCTGGGGATGGTATTTTACGTTTCTACTTCTGATTGGCTTACGCCTCCCTTCCCACAAGTTATAGCCAACACTAAAGTTTCACATTGTTCATTCACTAGCCTACTTCCTATTGAACACACAGTCATTAAGTCAACGATTGACCATTTATGCTTATGTGTATTGTACAAGATTTTGAAAGATTCGTACTGTAGTGGAGAGTATTTAAGATGTACTACACAAGGATTCAGAATCTCAAACTCGAGTTTCTTAAGTTGCCGTAATATCCATCGTCTGCATGATGCGCTCGCTCACACCTTTCACACTGGTGAGCCTCAAGGATGAGAAATTCATTATAAAGGTGTTTGCTAATCTCTTATATGAAATGTCAAATTGATCATCAATAGCTTTTGGCAAGTCCTAGACCTTGTCATGCTAATTGTCAGAACCACGTAAAACAATATAAATTTCAATCTTTATGAACGTCATGCTAATATCTTCTGTAGCGCTGATATAGGTGATTTCATGTGATACGTTTTTCCTAGTAGCGTAGTCAATGTCCATCCACTCTATATGGATAAGGATTATCTCATTCCATACTTTATAGTTATCACTTTTTAACTCGAGAATATCACAACAAAGATCAGTAGAATTAGTAGGTTGTGAAGCTAGATAATATTAAAAATGCTAATATCAAAATTGAGGTTTAATTGAGCAGATTGCATATTTTACCAATGTAAATAATACCGAAATTGAATAGAATGACATAAAAATGGAGAGATAATAACCCAAATGGTCACTGAATTTTATAAAAGATTTCCACGGAGTTACTAAACTTTAAAAATCACTCAAATCATTACTAAACTTTACAAAAGATTTTCACTGGATCATTGAATTTTAAAAATCATTCTATTCATCACTAAACTTTACAAAATACTTCTTAGCGGTCACTAATTTAGTGATCTCCTAGGGAACCTTTTGAAAAATTTAATGATCCCGTGATTTTTTTTTTCAAAATTTAATGATGAATGTGGTAATTTTTAAAGTTCAGTAATTTCGTGGAAATTTTTTGCAAAGTTTAGTGATAACTTGTGTGATTTTTTAAGTTCAGTGACCTCATGGAAACATTTTGTAAAGTTCATTGACTATTTGGGTTATTATCTCTGAAAATGGTCATGGGCTAAATATTTAATTTAAGCATATTCAATTATTTCTTATAATAGAATTATCAAGCCGTGCACTTAATTCATATTTGAGTACATAATGAAAATAATTTGAAAATCTATCTTAAAGCAAACTTTACGATAAAATTATCAAATTATGTACTTATTCATGTGAACATATTATGAAACAATTTGACATTTTATTCTATTATATAAATAAGATAAAAAATTCTATGGGATAAAATTTATTATATTAAATATAATTAATCAAAATTTAATGTCTTGACCTTTTATGTGATCGTAAACTCAATTTATAATTTTATTTAATTAAATATGATGTTGCTAATGTCTAATTAAATAAAACTATATAGATTCATAGACATTATGTCTTTTATGCATACTAGTATATCGCCCCGTGCATAGGATTATTTTGAACATCATATTAGCGTTTTTAATATTGATATAAATTTAGTGTTTAAAGAAGAAGCGAATCAATTAGTTATAAAAATAATCATTTGAGGTAAGCTATTTGTGATACTAATTTTGAAATTGAATGATTCAATATAGTAATGAAAAAAATGAACAATTCAGCTTTGTACAAAGAAAATCAGTAATTTTCACCAGTAAAAAAATTAAAATAATTTTAAATCAAACAAATTTATATTTAAAGAATTTTGAATAGAAAAAAATTTCTCCTTTGAAAGGGAGAAAATTAGTAATTGAAAAAATTAAGTTCAATCATAAAGAGAAAAGAATTTTAAAAAATTAAATAGAAAAAAATTATCTATAGTACGAATAAAAAAATTTTAAAAATAAATTAATCAGTAATTTTCACTAGTAAAAAATTGAAATAATTTTACATTAAAAAAATTTATATTGAAAAAATTTTAAATGGAAAAAAATTTGTCCTTTGAAAAAGAGAAAAGCAATAATTAAAAAAATTAAATTCAAAGAGAAATGAATTTAAATTTTTTTATCTATAATATAAAAAAATTAAAAATAAATAAATAATAAAATAAATTTCCATCCAACTCTTCTTTGAAAGGAAAGACAATCTCTTCGTGGATGGAGAGATTCTCTCCGTCCATGGAGAATATTTTTTCCTTATTTTTTGATTAAATTTGTTTTGTTCATATTATAAATTTTTTTAACTTTGGATTTAAAATTTTTTTAATTCTTTTCACTTTATGATAATTTTTTTTAATTTTAATTAAATAATATCAATATATTCTTTGTTTAATTTTTGTAACTTTAATTTATTTAATTTTTTTGTTTAATTACATAATATTTTTTTAAGTTTGTTTTGTTCATATTATAATTTTTTTTCTTTTTAATTCTTTTCTCTTTATAGGTTGGGCACATTTTCTCTCTCTAAAGGAACTACAAATGGGTGATACATACATTTTTGAACTACTGCACAAATCAAAAATCCTCTTTACAAATGCAAACAATAACAAAATTGTAAACACTACTAATTGGACCAAAAAGACTCCAAACATATCCATAGCAATCTCTTGTAAGCCTCATTAAATATAAAAGATAATGATCGAAAAATTTAAGCTTCTCAAGTGTATAAAGGTAAAGAAAGAAAAACCTAGTTAACTTTTACACACTCAACCAAAAAAAAAAAAAAAAAAATAAAAAAATATATTTTATTTAAAAATTTTTTTTTTTTTTTTTTTTTTTTTTTTTTTTTTTTTTTTTTTTTTTTTTTTTTTTTTTTTAATTTTTTTGCTCGTTTTCTTAATTATAAAAGATAATGATCGAAAAATTTAAGCTTCTCAAGTGTATAAAGGTAAAGAAAGAAAAACCTAGTTAACTTTTACACACTCAACCAAAAAAAAAAAAAAAAAAAATATATATATATATATATTACATTAAATAAAGCAGAAGAAAATAAGAAATAAATCCATAAGAAAGCAAAAATCTAACAAAAACATCAACTTTATAGCCATATCCAAGAGAAAAATAAAACTCGGTTAGATTTTCACGTCTATACAGAGACAAGAACATACCTCACATCTAGGTAGAGGAAGATGAGTCAAGCTAGATTTTCATCTATACACAGAAATAAAAGCTATATACCTTAAATAAATCTTAAAAAACTAAAAAATAGAAATACAAACAAAAAAAATTTGCAAGAACATACTCAAAGATAATCGTCACAAATTCTACGATTTTCTTCCCTACGATTGAGATGAGGACGACACGATTTTTTTCCCCACAGAAAGAAATAAGAATTGGAGAGTTTTTTTTTTCCCGTACATGAAAGCTAGACTTTTGAAAAGAAATTGATTGAATTGAAGGACGGAAAATGAGTGACTTGAAATAGTGATAGATGGTGGATTACTTTATATTTTTTTATAATATAATAAAAAAATCAAACCACTTTGACCAAACCTATTTCAAGCTAGTTGAATTTGAAAATGCCTATGGCAAAAATGAACAGTCCAGCTTTGTGTACAAAAAGCAATAATTTCCACATTCACCAATAGAAAAAATTGAAAAAATTTTAAATTTAAAAAAATTAATATTGAAAAAATTTTAAATTTAAAAAAATTAATATTGAAAAAATTTTAAATAGAAAAAAATTCTCCTTTCACGAGGAGAAAAAAGTAATTGAAAAAATCAAGTTCAATCATAAATAAAGAAAAAAAATTCATAAAAATTTTAAATAGAAAAAATATTATCTATAATATCAACAAAACAAATTACAAAATAAATAAATAAATAAATAAAAATTTCAAAATGCAATTTTTTTTTGCTCCGTGAACGAAGTGAATATTCACTCTGTGCATGGATTTTTAAGTAAATATTCAGATATATTTAATTTTTTAAAATTAAATATTAACAAAAAATTACTATAAATAAAACTCCGTGCATGGAGTGGTTAGATTCCACAGGAATTTTATATCGAAATATAATATGAACAAAATTATTCATCTTTAAAAAAAGATAAAAAAATATCTCCACGAAGAGATAGTCTCTCCTTTTAAAAGGAGAGAACTCTCTTATTGGAAAGTGAAAAAGGAGAGTTCTCTCCCTTTTTGAAAGGAGAGTTTTCTCTCCGTCTCACGGTAATATCTTCTTTAATGGGTGGAAATTTTTTTTCTTATTTATTTATTTGTTGTTATTGTAGATAATTTTTTTCTATTTGAATTTATTTATGAATTCTTTTCTCTTTATTTATAATTGAACTTAATTTTTTTAATTATTTTTTTCTCTCGTGAAAGGAGATTTTTTTTTCTATTTAGAATTTTTTCAATATTAATTTTTCCTCCCTTACCTTGAAAGAGAGAATGTAAGATTTATTGTTCATTTTTATCACATTGATTTTCACATTGAATTGATTAGAAACTGGTTTGATCCTTAGAATCTAACACACAATACACTTTCTCCATTTTTTCACGCTATCAACTATCAATCATATCTTATAATTTTATTAGTAGTAATTTTTTTTTTAAATAACATATTGTCACACTATAATTTTTTTTTTTTTAAATTGGTGGAACAGAAACGGTATCGTTTTCTATTTTACCTGCAACTTACATACTTTGAATCTGACACACAGTACTCTTTCTCCATTTTCTTACACTATCAACCATCGACCACATCCTATAATTTTATTAGTAATAATACTTTTAAATAATTTTTTTACATAAAAGTTATTCTTTATTTCTAAAATGTAAAAATTTACTTATAACTAAAAAAGAACACTTCAAGTTATTTAAAAGTAAAACGAACTTATAATTGTAAAAGCTATTTATAAGTAAAAAATATTAATTTAAAATTTATTAAGTATAAATATTTAGATATATTTAGTTTTTTAAATTAAATATTAATAAAAAAATTACACTATCTAGAATGTAAAAAATTACTTATAAGTAAAAAAGTACTTCAAATTATTTAAAAATAATAAAAAAACTTAAAATTGTAAAAGCTACTTCTAGGTTAAAAAAATATTAATCTCTCCTTCTCTTATAATTGCAAAAGCTACTTATAAGTAACAAAATATTAACTTAAATTTTGTAAGTATAAATATTTAGATATATTTAGTTTTTTAAATTAAATACTAATAAAAAAATTACACTTTCTAGAATGTAAAAATTTACTTACACGTTAAAAAATCACTCCAAGTTATTTAAAAATAATAAAAAACTTATAATGTAAAAGCTACTTATAGATAAAAAATATTAATTTCAACATTTTTAAGTAAATATTTAGATATATTTAATTTTTTTACAATAAATATTAATAACAATTACTATAATGACAAAAAAAAAAAAAAAAACTTCATGCATGTAGTGAAATCACTCCATGCAACCAACTCCATGCAAGGAGTTGCATGGAGTGTCATTCCGTGCATGGAATAATTTTTTTAATTTAATTTAAAAAAATTAAATATATCTAAATATTTATTTAAAATTGTTGAATTTAATTTTTTTATTTATAAGTATTTTTTACAATTATAATTTTTTTATTACTTTTAAATAACTTGAAATGATTTTTTTTTATAAGTAACTTTTTATATTCTAGATAATATAAATTTTTTAATATTTAATTTAAAAAACTAAATATATCTAAATATTTATACTTAAAAAATTTTAAATTAATTTTTTTTTTACTTATAAATAGCTTTTGCAATTATAAGAGAAGGGGGGATTAATATTTTTTTTTTTTACCTATAAGTAGCTTTTACAATTATAAATTTTTTTATTACTTTTAAGTAATTTGGATTGCTTTTTCTACTTATAAGTAACTTTTTACATTCTAGATAGTGTAATCGTTTTATTAATATTTAATTTTAAAAAACTAAATATATCTAAATATTTATATTTAAAAAATTTTAAGTTAATATTTTTTTATTTATAAGTAATTTTTACAATTATAAGTTCATTTTACTTTTAAATAACTTGAAGTGATCTTTTTAATTATAAGTAACTTTTTACATTTTAGAAATAAAGAATAACTTTTATGTAAAAAATTATTTAAAAAAAATATTACTAATAAAATTATAGGATATGGTAGATAGTTGATAGTGTGAGAAAATGGAAAAAGAGTACAGTGTATCAAATTCAAAACATGTAAGTTGGAGATAAAAAAACGACGTCGTTTATGCTCCACTAATTAAAAAAAAGCTACAGTGTAACAAAATATTATTTTAAAAAAAATATTACTACTAATAAAATTATAGAATATAGTTGATAGTTGATAGCGTGAGAAAATGGAGAAAGAGTATTGTGTATCACATTCAAATAATCAAACCAGTTTAATGTGGAAATCAATGTGACAAAAATAAAACACTAAAAAGATCACTTCAAGTTATTTAAAAGTAAAACGAACTTATAATTGTAAAAACTACTTATAAGTAAAAAAATTTAAATATTTAGATATATTTAGTTCTTTGATTAAATATTAATAAAAAGATTATGCTATCTAAAATGTAAAAAGTTACTTATAAGTAAAAAATGCACTTCAAATTATTTAAAAGTAATAAAAAAACTTATAATTGTAAAAGCTACTTATGTGTAAAAAAATATCAATCTCTCTTTCTCTTATAATTGCAAAAGCTACTTATAAGTAAAAAAATATTAACTTAAAATTTTTTAAGTATAAATATTTAGATATATTTAGTTTTTTAGATTAAATATTAATAAAAAGATTATACTATCTAGAATGTAAAAAATTACTTATAAATAAAAATATCACTTCAAATTATTTAAAAGTAATAAAAAACTTATAATTCTAAAAGCTACTTATAGATAAAAAAAAAATATTAAACTTCAACATTTTAAAGTAAATTTTAAGATATATTTAATTTTTTTAAATGAAATATTAATAAAAGAATTACTATAAATAAAATTAAAAAAATAAAAATAAATAAAAAAACATATTTGCATGGAGTGGTTTGCACCCACTTCATGCATGGAGACTCTGACCACTCCGTGTACAGAGTGTCACTCCTCCGTGCACTGAGTGTAATAATTTTTTTTTAATTTTATTTATTGTAATTTTATCAATATTTAATTTAAAAAATAAATATATCTAAATATTTAATTAAAAAAATAAATATATCTAAATATTTAATTAAAAATATTGAAGTTAATATATTTTTTTATTTATAAGTAGCTTTTACAATTATAAATTTTTTATTACTTTTAAATAACTCGAAGTGATTCTTTTACTTATAGATAACTTTTTACATTTTATAAATAAAGAATAACTTTTAAGTAAAAAATTATTTAAAAAAATTATTACTAATAAAATTATAAAGCTAATAGCGTGAAAAAATTAAGAAAGAGTAGTGTGTCAGATTCAAATCATGTAAGTTGTAAGTAAAATAGAAAACGATGTTGATTCTGGAGACCAATTAAAATAAAAAAAGCTACGATGTGACAAAATATTATTTTAAAAAAATATTGTTATTAATAAAATTATAGGACATGGTTGATAGTTGATAGCGTGAAAAAATGGAGAAGGAGTATTGCATGTCAGATTCAAAGGATTAAACCAGTTCACTGTAAAAATCAATATGACAAAAATGAAAAGTAAACATCACATTCTCTTTTCTAAGGTAAAGAGGGATTTAGATATATTTAATTTTTTAAATTAAATATTTATTAATTAAAAAAAAAACATATCTTCCCTCCGTCCACGGAGTAAAAATCACTCGGTGCAGGGAGAAATCACTCTGTGCATGGAGTGAAATCACTCCCTGCACGGAGTGTTATGCGTGGAGTGATAACACTCCGTGCAAGAGGAGAGACTATCTCTCCCTACACAGATTCTCTTCGCCTACGGAGGATTTTTTTTTCATACATACATACATACATACATACATACATACATACATACATATATATATATATATATATATATATATATATATATATATATATATATAAAATGGTGAAATGGCGTGTGAAAAGAATGCTACAGTGTGATTGAATAGAATAATTTATTATTGTCAAACTAGTTCCAAACTAGCTTAATGTGAAAACTTATATGACAAAAATAAACAGTAAAACTCACATTCTCTCTTTTAAGATAAGGAGCGAAACAACTAACTCAATGTGAGAATAATTCTAATAGCACAATTTAAATTAACATGTTATGATTATGCCCAAAATTTTTTCATAAGCATTACAAATTGCATAAAATTTATCTTAGCTAAAATTGCATATAATAATTTAAAAGGTAATTAACACATGCAAACTAAATATGAGCATAATAAATAACTTTAAATAATTTAATTAATACTAAAAATACATATATTATTCTAAACATAAATAATAAACATATGCAAAAATTAACATAGGTATAACAACAAAATAAATGTCCAAGAGTAAAATATTGCGCAATAGGCCCACAAAATGATTTTTTTTTTTTTAAATAATAGGCCTATTATATGATGAGAAATTTTTATAAGTAAGAGTTTAAGTATACACATTTCAAAATCAAGAAAACAAGTTTTAAATTTCAAAAATCAGATTTTTATTAAAATCTATTTATGATTTAATT
The DNA here is from genome assembly GCF_002742605.1 of Olea europaea var. sylvestris. Taxonomy (NCBI): domain Eukaryota; kingdom Viridiplantae; phylum Streptophyta; class Magnoliopsida; order Lamiales; family Oleaceae; genus Olea; species Olea europaea. The sequence goes on along the minus strand of NC_036242.1, from coordinate 20,999,315 downwards.
ACTTAATTAATTATTTTATTAATTAAATATATTTAGGTCACAGATTTATAAAAATTTGGTCACAAATGAATAATTTAATCAATCATTTATTATTTTTTAGTCACAAATCAGAAAATTTATATCACAAATTATTTTATGATTACAATTCAAAAATTTTGTAGGTCACAGTTTGTTCATCATTCACAAATCAGAAAAATATTTAGTCACAGTTTAATTTTTACTCACAACTTATCAAATTGTAGGTCACAACTTATTTCTCGGTCACAAATTAATTTTTTTTTTTAATTCACATATACTTTTCAATCATAAATAAATTTTTTTATAGATCATAGAACCAAAACTTTTATTAGTCATAACTCATTTATTCATTTTAAATTATTAAATTAATTGGTTACGATTAATTTTTTGGTCACAAATTAATCAATTGTGAGTCACGGTCAAAACTTTTAGGTCACATATTTCAAATTAACCAATTATCGGCCATAATCAACTAAACAATTGGTTACAAGCATCCAACCCCATCTCATATTACCCATGACCACCGCCACGAATACCACAACCACCATTACTGCCATCACCACAACAAAGCACCAGTCACCACAGCGACTACCATCATAAGCACTACGGACACCAGAACCACCATCACCTCACCACTGTTCCCGCAACACCATTGCCACGCCTACAACACACCACCATTGCACGCCGCACAACCCACCAGAAGCACTGTCACCTCAGTACCTGCAACACCAGCGCCACGCCCAAAACACACCGCACTACGCACAATGGACACCATAATTACCATCACCTCAGTACCTACAACACCACCGCCACGTCCACAACAAACCACCATCGCACACCACACAACCCACGACAAACCATCACCACCACCATCTCCTCTATCTCCATTTACACCACACCCAACCACCACCCTCACCAAAGAATCTACGAACCCGCCACGACCACCACCACTACAGCACACGATCACCACTTGCATAAAAAATCGCAACAAACCTATGGTGCTATGAACGACAACATCAAGAATCCACAAACCTCTGCCACCACCATTCGATGTGCCTGAACCTAACGCAGATCAGAGTGAACGGCAACCAGTGACGAATGGTGCTTAGCTGACGGTAATGGGTATTGTTGGTAGCTCCAGTGAAGAGAGGCAGGATAAGAGCGTGATGTAGAGAGAGAAAGGAGTGGGAATTGTTAGGGTTTGGAAAGAAAATTATATATTTAATATTTAAAAATGAAATATCTGATTTGTGAAATGTGAAATTTGCCATCCGATTTTAGAACTCACATCTTTAAACATAGGGTTTTGTATGATTTCCACTTAAATGATTTTAAATCATTTCCAGATGCCCAATAATTATGGCCCAGCAAATACTTGTATATCATCTCTGAATGGCCCAATAAATGATTATTTATAATATATTAAAATATCATATCAAGTGAGATTAATTTTTTAGACGATTTTAACTCTCTACAATTAATTTATTTCAATAATACCTTACTTTTCATTTTTCGATATTTAATAAATACTACAAAATTATTGTCATTTATGAAATTTGTGTTATAATTCTTAATTAATTAACATACACAGTAATTTAGATTCAATGAATTTTTACTTGATGAATCTTAAATTACATGAATTTAGGACTATTATAAATAAATTTATCATATTCATATATCTGAAAATTTTATTGAGTGTTTAAATTTATATAATAACAATTAATTTTTATGTATCAAATATAATATTTCCTCTGTCCCAATTATATAGGTTGAATTTTATTTTTCTCTTGTCTAAAATATATAGACATGTTTCTTAATTTAGAATATTTTGTTTCGTTCCTTTACCAATGTACCAACTTCTTTGAAACACGGAACAACTCTCATTTCTTCTTCTTTAAATTAAATCATTCAAATTCTTTACTAATTCAAACAATAATTTATTTCTATATACTAAAAATTAAATAGGGGTAAATTAGGAAAGAGCTTGGTAAAAATTAATTTTTCAATGACATTAAAGAAGATTTCTTAATCCGTGTGATAAACGAAACAAGCCTATATAATTGGGACGGAAGGAGTACAACAAATTGCTCATTTATAATATTTCCTCAATACAAAAAATTTGAATCATAGAAATTTAGTTTTGAAAGTACAATTTGAGTACAATTTTCTTCTCTTAAATTTTTATGCTAAATTTTATTTTCTTTGATTTGACGAACACTTATAAAATCATCTAACAAATTGGTATCAAATATTACTTTTATATCATTTATAAAATATTTTAAAATAACGTGTAATGCACGTTCAACTTTGACTAGTTAATTCAAAAGCCTCCTTTTGGAAACGACATAAGAAAACAGAGATGGCATCTTCTTCCTCAAGTTGGGTGAACTTCAAATTCGATCCTCCCGATGTCAAATCTCTAGTTTAAAAATACACAGACTAGAAAATTGATTTTCTTAAGAAATCCGAACTTTGATTTTAAGAAAAAAAATTTCGACTTGAAAATCTAAGTTTTACAGGGTGCTCGTAAAATATGAAGGCAGATTATTGGTGGCTCTAATATACCAAGTATAAGATTGAAAATCGATCTGAAATAATATTGGATTGAGAAAATCGAAACCCATGGATCTGATACATACCTCCGCCCATTGATGATGTTCTACAAGCTCTTGTTTCCTCCAGATTAAGCATTTATAACCTCTTCAACACTCCGAAGTTGATGGTGTATGATGTATACCTTTCAGCGTTTGAGCTTAGGGACCAAACTACATTATATTGCCAAATTCCATCAAGTTCGGGCTTTCGTTGTCAATTTTCCAATCAATGAGCCTAAAACTGAAATACCATTAATCTAAAATTGAAGGTATAACATTGGACCACATTAAAGGTATAACGTTAAACAGAATCATAACCATCTCATTCATCCCATGACACAAATTCAAAATTTTGAATTATGCATCCGATCAACAAGCAAATCACCACTTATATTTATAAATCTGGAACTTCTCGTTTCACTGCTAAGCCCAAATCTTAATTATTTAGCAAACAATTTTCATTTTGAGGTAGAACAAATTTTATAGATTGAATTTACAAAACTAGCAGCTAAATGATGATTTCGTAGTGCTACCATTGTGAGGATTAAAGTAAAATGAAGAACGAAGAGAAGAATGTTTAAAAAGACAAGAAAGAAATCCTGAAACATTCCATAAATAAGCATACCACGTAATCTCTATTTTTCCTAACAAATCACCCAATGATTAAAACGTTGAAAAAGCACATTATCTTTGGTAAAAAAAATCTAAATATGATACAATAAACAAAAATTACCGAGTTGAAAACCCTACATTTTCTATAAAATTTCGCACAAAATCTTATTAACAATGGAAAATTGTTGAAGCCTTCATACCTGAGGATAGACTAGTAAATGGACTATTCACAACAATGGTTGTTCGCGTTGGAGGCTGTTTACAACGGTGGCTGTTTCCTATAGCAGTAGTGTTTAAAATGGGAGAATAATTACATAATAACTCGTTGGAGGAAGAAGATACGGAAGAATAGAAGACGATGAAAGATTTGTAGGTTGTAGCATTCGAAATGAGAAGAAGGGATGGTGGCATTTGAGGGACAAGAGAGGGATTTGGGTTTCGAAGGGTTTCAATCGATTTGGGAGAGGGGGAAGAAATTTTTTTGGTGGTGCTACATGTATATAATTTTTACATACATACGATGTGGTGAGAGATGACGTATCAGTATTTCTTCTACGAAATAAAAATAATAATAATTCTTCACTCTTTTTTTCATGCCTTATTTATATGTAAACTATTATATACAAGTAGCATTATTCAATTTTTTTGTGAAGTGGAATAAGGTTAATTTAGGTAGTTTATTAATTTTGATTTAAAGTATTTATTTTAAAAGTATTGTTCTAATCAAAGGCTAAATCCGCAAAGTGTTTTGTGAAAGAGGCTCTTTGACCTAACTTCCACTAAAAAAATTAGAAAAACAACCAAGGCAAAACATCTCCATGTATGATAAGATGCTCTAAAAAGAGAACTCCAAACATGGTCAAAATTAAATTATTGTTCAAATATCTTCATCTCTACTTGTGACTTCGGCAGAATCGATCCCTGAAGGAAAACTTTCTACAAAAGAAGATTGAAAATATTGCATGGTCTTCTGGATTCTTTTTTACGAAATTCAAGTATGGTGAATACATCAAGGTCGAAAAATATGGGCATAGAAACCTATGCGAAAATATACTGCAAGTTAAAAAAAGAAAAAAAGAAAAAAAGAAAAGAAACGAAAAGAAGACTATTAATCAATCCAAAAGTAGTGAAGTATTGAGGACGGAAGTTATTTTCAAACAAAATAATAGAATCCGCGCAAGAAAATGAAACTTTGGAGGAAAGAAATCAATTAAGAAAGATGTGCTACGAATCTGACTCCAAACATGCTTAAAATTAAATGATTGTTCAAATATATTCATCTCGACTTGTTACTATGGCAGATCATCAGTCGCTGAAGGAAAACTTCTGACAAAATGAGGATTGAAGACATTGCACAGGCCTTTCGATTCTTTTTCACGAAATTCAAGTATGGTGAATACATTCATATAAGTAAGAATGTTGTCACTATATATATATATATATATATATATCATTTCACAAGCTAAGCACCATGCTTATGCGGCACACTATAATAGATGGTGTAATTAGATTTAAAACTACCCATTATCTTTCACCACCTATTGTAATGTGCTACTAAGCATTGATGCTTAGCTTATGTTAAACACTGGTGATATAACATACCATTTAATTGGTGAATAAGTTAATGAAATGTCTCATGTATCTAATGATTCACCAACGTCACCGATACTTAATATAAGCTAAGCATCGATATTTAGGAAATCATTCCTATATATATATATATAGCCCCCGTTTGAATCACATTATTGTAAAAATGAGAATGAAAAATATAGCCTTTATGGCCTCACACAAGATATAGAAAATCAAATATGGTTGCTTAATATGATGGATAACGATCATATTTTTCATTTTAATGAGTAAATAATGGGGCTCAAACAAGGCCATATATATATATATATATATATATATATATATATATATAGACACGGAGAAGTAATGAAGTGTTAAGGATGAAAGTTGTTTTCAAACAAAATAATAAAACCCGTGCACGCAAATGAAAGTTTGGAGGACAGAAATCAATAAAGAAAGATGTGCTACCAATCCGACTGTATAGTTAGTATCCATTATAATTCTCAAATTCACATTTTAAAACCAATTTATGCTCGAAGTGACCACCAGTAGGTATAAGTTATCTAACAATTTCTTTCTAGAATAGTTAAATCATTTTTCACATACAACTCAGAATATTCATATTTCGAATTCAAAAAGAAAGTGCATTCAAAACAAGATTGTTCAATTGAATTGTACAAAGATAGACAATTATTCCTAACATTAATAGGACTTTATGTTTATTTCCCTCATGACTACACCTACTTTGGACCTCCTGAAAGCAAAATAAATCACAAACACGTTTAAAATCAATCATTCATTCAAATGATAATTAGAATATTGAAATCAATCAGTTCAATACGAATTGAAAATTAAAAAAATTCTTTGAATTAATACTTCGACAGTCAATTTATGTCATCATCATACGCAAATGATTGGCCTGCCATGCTTGAATTACAAAAAACACAATAAAAATTGATAACTCATCACCCGGAATATTTAAGTGCAAGAAGAAACTTAAAGATCAACTTTCGTCCCATTGAATGTGTTCATTATATTCTACAAGAAATTCAATTCTCCCATAAAATCGTAAATTTCGAAAAATTAATCATGAATTTGTATAAAGAACGTGTGTTTTTCTCTCCAAAGCTCCCTTTTCCTTGTTGCAAGATGAATAATTAAATTTCTAGCCTCCAAAACTAGGTTAAGTTCGTGCACTAATCATATTACATCTAGAGGTTGACTTAAATTTAGAAACATTATTTTTGTTGTGCCAGACTACCATATTATTGCATGGTAAAGTTCTTAAATACCTAGTGCAAACGCGTGCATGCACACAGGTTATATAT
>NC_036242.1:20953068-20992981 GCF_002742605.1 Olea europaea var. sylvestris | reverse complement strand
ATAAGTGTTTTTTATTCAAGAAAAAAAAAAGGGAAAAGATAATCCCAATAAAAAATTCAAATATTTCAAAATGAAATTTCTTACTCATATTACTTGAATTTCAAATAACCCAAACACAAATCAAGAATCACTCTAAAACTAATTTTGTTAAAGTCACAATAAAAGGTAATTCTTACTTTTTCAAAATTTTCTTCTTGTATTGTTATGTCTGTATGTATTTATTTAAATGGTGTCTTTGTTATTGTTTTTTAGCTTTAGTTGAAGAAAATGTTTTATGAATATTAGGGTTTTATGAAAATGTCAAAAGATTTAATAAAAATAAATATTAGTGAATGAATTTAGTATGATATATTTTTATTTAATTTATATTGTTTATTTAAGTAAATTTACAAAAGATTAAAAATGTGTATATGTATATATACACACACACACATGTATGTATACATACATATGTGTGTGTACATATATATTCGCCAGTAAATTGAAAAATAGAATATTTACAAGAAATTAATGATAATAAAAATTTGAAAATTTAAGCGGAAATTAATTGATATAAAGATATGAATATGTCGGATGTAGTAATCTATTCGCTGGATTGGATTATTGAGATGATGAAGAACGGTTAAGATTAAAAAGACTCAAGACTATTTGTTGGTAAAAGGTAAACAGTTTGATACTATGAGCATTGGTATGGGCCTGAAGAACATTACGAACTCAAGATTATTTGTTGGTAAAAAGAAGTTGTGTTGTTACTTGTTAGATTGATGGTGAAAACTAAAAAAGGGTCCATTTGATGTGATCTATAGAACGAATGTAACGAAGGCGAGTTCGGGCCAAGACCCGTTGATTGTCAAAGAAGGGCCGATGACTCGATTGCAAGCAAAGAGGTCAATGATGCGATGGATTGCTCGTTCAAACTACAATAGATGAAACGTCGATCTTGACTAACAAATGAGTAAGTTTCATGTTCGGCTCGAGGGAAGATTCGAAGTGAATTAATGTGATACAAATAACGGACGAAGAGGCTCCAAAGGATAGCTATGCAACCGCATAGCTTATTCATGCATGCGGCCACACGGAGCATTGCGGAAACGCCAGCCATGGTTCAGGGGTCTTTTATGCGACCGCAAGAGGAGACACTATGTGGCCGCATAGTATGTTTCCAGCACACGAATTTTCTAATTTCGCAAAATATTTTATTTTAGTTAAAACTCTATTTTTACGGTAACTTTTGTATTCTTTAGACTTTAATTACATTTAGAATAGGGATTTATGAGTTTCCTATAAATATGACTCATTATTCTAAATCGTAAATAACTTTCATTCATATCAATTAAGAGATTAATTTAACATTCTTGTGGTTTTCAAACAATTTGGGTGAGATTCTTGAGTCTTGTAATGAAGGAGTCAACATAATGTCAACAATTGTGTTGGTCACTTAATTCAATATTTTTTAATCAAACTCAAAACTTTAATTTATTGATTTTTTTGGGTTCAATTAAATTTTTTTTTTGTTTTTTGTTTTTTTTTTTTGGGTTTTCGTAGCTACTATTGTTATATGAGTTCGCATCACCATTTTACCTAGCAGCTAACACTAATGCTCTTGGTGAGAGGGCGAAGATTATATGTGATTTTCGAATGACTATAAGTAGGGAAATATGATACGCATAATTAATCGCTAAAAATTAGGTCCTTCTGTTATCAAGGGACGACATTATATAGGTCAAATATATTCAAATAATAAGTTTTAAAAATTAAACTATATTTTAATTGCATGAAAATTTCATAATCTTTACACATCGTCACATTTATGTTTCAAACTTTTTTTTTAATCTTACTCTTATTATCAAATTAACAAAAAATTGATTCTGATTATGGTTCTTTCCAAAATTTTCTTTCGAATAGAACAAAAATACCCATTTGTTCATTGTATTTTTAAAATAATTAAATTAAATAATACTGCAAAAATACAATTAAGTATTTGAGCCTCATTTTAAAGCACATTAACAATATTTTTGGATGTAAACCATGATTAAAGACAAGATTTTTTTAATTAATGTAATGTTAAAACTAAGAAAGTGATGAAGAAATAGATTAAAGATATAAATGTCCATTTGGTTGCAAAGATGGAATTGAAAATGAATTCTAGGAAATTAAATTGTCTAGAAATTATTTTCCTGAGAATTGTAAATTATTGTATTTAATTGATATAATTTTCCACGTGGAAAATATTAAAATAAAAGTATTTTTTGGTGTTCGTTTGGCTTTTTTTACATGAAAATTGTTAATTTAAGGAATATCATCTTTTACAATCGATCCTAAAATTTGTTTCGATTGCAAATAAAAAAAAAAGGGGAAAAAGTTGGAATTGTTTTTCATTAAAAAGCAAGAAAATGCTTACGTGGCAAGGGTTTAGGGAAAATCTTATCAAACATGTCAAAAAAGTGATAAATGAAATTTAATTTCCATTTTCCATTGAAAATGGAGGCATATCAAACAGGGCCTAAGTGTGATAATAAATAATTTTTAATAAGTGTTAATATAATTAATTGTGGTGTATTTATAAAAAAAAAAATGTGATGTGAACATAATCATCCTATTAGATAATGAAAAAATAATTTTTAAAATGGTGAGCGATGGATAAAATAATCTTCTTCCCTCTTTTTTATTATTTTTTATTATTTTTATTTAAGTTAAGTGACAATTGGGAGCCGTTTGGGAAAGTTCAGTGACGACTCAAATTTTTGCAAGTTTATTCGCAATTGAGAAATATTAGGAAAAGTTCACTGACAACTGAGATATTAATAAACCATAATTCTTAGTTAGATCTCTAGCAATATGTTGGATATATTATGATAGATGTGATTAAATAAAATTAAGGATGTATTTGATTGACTATTTTTTATGAAAAAAAGTCATTTTTCTATCCAAGTTCTTACTTTTGGATGTTTGATTGACATTTTTTAATAAATTTTTTTTTTTCAAAAGTTGGTCAAGTGACCATATTCTTTTCAAAAATAAGGAAAACAATTTCCTTATGGGGGTCGGTCTTAATTTTCTAGACAATTCATACTTCTCATTAAAGATTCAATTGTATGGAATAGTACAACATTTTCTGAGTTGAAAATTAAATCAATTAAAAATATTTAATTGACAATTTCTATCTTTCCATGTAATTTTTACTCTTTCAATCAAACACATCCTAAAAGAAATATATAATAAAAATTGTTAGTTGTCATGTTGAGTTCATTTCAATCCACACAAAGAAAAAAGTAAACGAGTTAATACTACTGTTACACTCATTAGGATGATTAGTGCATCTTCAATCTCCTTGTTGATCTACCCAATAAGGTATTGATGAATTTTTATGATTCAGTTTAAATCAATTAAAAAAGTATGATAAACAATCTTTAAAAGAAAACATGTCATTTTCGTTTTATCTTTCTTTATGTATGATTAGAACAATAACAGAAATTATTGATTGAATGAGAACAATGGCTACATATCTTTTCAATCTATAGTAAAATATCTATAATGAGTATTCGATAAATTAATAATTTTGTTTAAATGATAAAATTTCCCTGTCCCAACTCGAGCCAATATGTCAAATTAATAATCTCACTAAATGTATAAGATAGTATTTTTATTTCAAATCATTCAGGGACCAATGAAAATATAAAATAGCAATTGGTTAAATACATAATATTTTACAATATATATATTATTGAGTTTTGTTTTTGTTTTTTTTTCGGTTTTTTTTGGTTTTTTTTTTTTTACTCCACGACTATTTTTAATTCTATTTTTTTTTATGATAATATGCATCTAAAATTGCTTGTTTTTTCTTTGTACTCAATTTCATCCTTAATTTTTTGCAATGCACATACCACACATAAATTTTTTCATTCCGTACCTATTTAAGGTCACGATACTTAAAAGGCTTCTTTTGGGGAAATGGTTCATAATGCTCAACTATAATCTATTCATTCTCAGTAGCGTATTCAGTTTTTATTGAATTATCTCTTCATTAGTATGCTACTCTATCATCATATCATTTTTATTAGGATTATTTAAGAGATTTTTAACGTTAACAATTTTATAGCATTGCCTAAAAATGAATTCAAGTTATCTATCAATAGATTAATAAGTTACTTATTTTATGAATATATTAATAATTTCTCCATAGTAATATTTTCTTGATCTCAGCATTATTATTTTATAAAGGTTTCACAATATACAAATATCTAAGACACATACATATTTTATTTATAAAAATGTATAAAACATGACAAATTTAGTGTCTTTTCTAGGAGATTATGTCCAACCCTCTTTCCAAATGGACATAAGTCAAGCTTCCAATAACAATTTCATGTGAAGGTCATTTTCTATGTCTGCAATATCTAGCATAAAATCATTCATCTATCCAATGTTACTGCTGCTGAGTTATACTAATAATCTTTCAGTACTGATTGATTCGATGTTAAACCAAGTGGGTAGATCAATGTTATAATCTACTGTATTATCTTACAAATAATTTGGACACTTGGCAATTGTCACGCCAAAGGCGTCATCTGTCATTATTATACTTTAGTTATACATGATGGTATATTTGATACGTTAAACACCTTAAAATCATTGGACAGACGTTACAAGAAAGAACGAAAAGAAAAAAAAATTTACCATGTATTTGAACTTCAGAAAAAACTGCCATCATGAAAACTATAATTGACAAGAATAGTTTTTCCGTGTTAAATCAATTTCTTTTGCAACCACTAAAATTAAGAAAATCATATAAGAGTTATCAAATATCTTATGCAGTCTTGGTATGATGTAATACTATATTCATTGTGATAACGATAAGTCAGATAAGCTTCAGCACAGGAAGAGTTATTAACGGCAAACATAAGTAAGAACACACGTGCAAGTTTTGAGGTTTAATGAAGTATAGACAATAAAAAGGATAATTGTTTCGATGAAAAGCAACTGATTGGTATGTGTAGCCATCAGCGAGGACGGCAAGCACAAAAGTTATTTACCAATGCAAGAATGCTGAAAGGAGACAAACTCGACTTGGAGCTCTCATACAGGATACTAATCTTTTGTGATTACAACCATTTTTGGAGAATGGTGAGCTTGCTCACACAACTAATCTCTGGTGACTACAATCATTTATCGAATAAGGAAAAGCGAGGAAGCTTATCCTTTTTCATTTTTTGATGATGTAATGGATAAAATTCTATGCAAGTACAATATTATATGAATGCGATGAAGAATGAGACATGTCTTGTTTTACCCCCCTTTTTCTTTTTCTTTTTCTTATTAGAGAAAAATATTAAAATCTTTTCATAAGAAGTTATGAGTTGGGACATAGCCATACCAAAACACAGAACTCAAACATGAGAACATATATTTGTGAATTCCATCTGCTTGAAATATTAATTGAATATTTGTATTTTTTTGTTGTTGGCATACTTCTTTATATACTTCTTTATATGTTTCATTTACTAAAGGTGTCTTATATTGTGTTGTCTAATTACTAGACACATTCTACTGTCTAATGATAGATACATAAATAGACAAATGAATTATTTGATTATTTGGTAATCATGGATCAAACATAGACAAGTTGTCTTTTCAGTACTGGCATTATGCTAACCTTATTTCAATGTTCACTGATTCTATTCACACATTGACAAAAATGTACATATATACAATAAATAAAAAAAGAAAAAATTGCAGAATCTAATGTCTCTTTCTATATATTTCCCTGTGATCTCGAGTAAAATTCATTCTTAAATAAGTTATATGACAGCATGAATCAAATTAATTATTGATTACAAGTGAACTACATAGCAAGTGGTCATGGCACCGATTGAAGACAACTCAACAAGGTACTGGAAACACAGATAGTCTTAAAGAGACTCTAATTCTTAAGAATTGATCTCCATAGTAAATAGAAGGAGAGTACACAGAAGTAGTGTGGCCTATTATAATCGTTAGTAATGTAGTTGACTGAATCTTTTAGTAGACGTAATAATGAATCCAAAAAATTGACGAGGAAAAGTCATATAGTTGACATTAAATTTATTGAGAATAAGAATTTAATTTCAATACGTAGTACTAAACATGAAAAATGTAACACTTTTCCATGTTTTTGAATGATATCTAGTAACCAATATTTTGATCTATGGTTTAGGGTTTAATTAAAATTTGAAATTGAATTTTTCCTAACCCACCTTTCTAATTAATAATTCATCCTATAATTGGTCCACGACTAGACATCATCTGTGACATCATGCTGTCCAAAGGTTAAACTGAGAAATATCTTGTACAGTTATCTTTTAATATTGTTTGGTTATATTCCATCGAACACAATACACTTGTTACAGTTACTTTTAAAATAAAGTTGTGCATAAAATTATAGTCTTTCCTTCCACTATTTCTATAATAGAAAAAGAAATAAAGGTACCAAGAAAAAATAATCTTAAAATAAAAAACACCATTGAGAGTGGCAAATGATACAATGTTAGAAATATAGAGCAAAAGATGAACAACATTCATAGATAGCTATTGTCGAAAATCATGTTCCACTATACATTTAAATAGCAATGCTATGCGACAAAACCTATATGGACCCTTTGAGCAGAAGAAACACAAAAAAATATACTGTAGAGAGAGATACATCCCACCTCCAACACAGCCCAATATCTCATCCTTAGGATGGGCAACAATGCCCTCTAATTCATGGGATGTTGACTAGGTTTTTTCATATTTAATTATATTATATAACGTTAAAATATAATTTTTTTAAATACTATTTATATTATGGGTGTTAGGAGAAGGATAGTTATATCAATTCGGTATATAAAATATGGACGATTTTTATAACGATGAAATTTATCTTTTATGGAATTGATCTCCTTTGATTGGTATGTTATCGGCCATACAAGTTGCGAGAACTATGCAAGTTGCACATAACATTTTTTCATGAAGTGCAGCAATGATCTTGGTACGTCTTCATTTAAATTAATGAACAAGATGGAAATAGAAACGACTCTACACAAACATTGGTTGTGTCTGAACGGATAAAGAGAGGTGACTGATGAATTATGCGGCTGAACTTCAGTTTAAAATTCGAAAACTTTAGTGAGAAATTGACCAAACATGCAATAAATTGGCATGACAATAATGTAGATGGTAGGTTAACAACAGTAGACCATATGCTATGAAGAAATTAGAACAGGCTATTGGAAGACAGCAATCAAGAAATCTATCCCAGAAAATAAAAATGTCTCTTCATGAGAGGGCAGTTTGCAATATTGTAGCTTTGATGAGAACTCAGTAGTGAGAAAAAAAAAGTGTTCCTTTGGTTTAGGAAGTTTATTTAATATTACTATTGTCGAATTTCGTCTCTATTTGACCAATCATTTTATTTTCCATCTAAGTGTTTTTTTTTTTTTTTTTTTTTATTGGATTTTTTTTTTTTTTTGCAATGGAGTCGAACATCCATAGGGATATAAAACATTAAACGAGTCCCGGAACCATAGCATTCAACAGGATTCAAAATGCCTCCCATGCATCTAACCGGCACATGTGATTCATGCGTTCCACCGACAACTCTCATTTGTTGAAGCGGAGCATAGTGCGCTTTAATTTCAAAGCAATAAATTTCACTTCTTTTGTTTGGGTTATTCACACATGGGATTGACGTTTGATCAGTGCTAGAGTCAAGAAAGTTGGCAACCTATCATAATTAATTGATGACCAATGTCTATGTAAATGAAAACGTTAACTATAGCAAATTTAAGGTAGTGCCAGCAGGAAATGATAGAAAATAGGATAATATGAGCTTTGTAATGAATTGAAAGAAAAAAATGATATCCCAAATGAATTTCAAGACTTGATGTTACAGTTTAACTAAACTAAACATAGATTGCATTCAAGTACAACTTTATAATTTATTGCATTTATTCCAACAATTGCATAATGCTAATGGAATTGGATGAAACATTGTAGTCATCGTCAACATGAATAGATCAAATTCATCACCATGTAAAGGTGATTCCATTTGGGGGAAGGGAGAATTTTCTTGTATTATTGCACCAACTACTCACAACTTTTTCACAATTTCAATTTGACAAATTATTGCCTACACTCACAAAGTGTAAACGTGGGTTTGGATGGCCAAGATCGGAACAACTCGATGAAGCCTATGTTTGGTAGTATTTTTAAGCACTTATGAATTTTGAGTAATGTGTAGATGTATATTTTATCAGTTTAAATTAAAATTTAAGCTTTGCCAAACAAGCACATAGTTTCATAACAGGTCAAGTTATATGCCGATTCGCATGTGAAGGCAGATGGTGGTGAGACCTGCTTTTAAATTTATTTATTTTCGTAAAATAACTTTTCATTTACTTTATAATTATTCCCACAAAAATTACGTTTCCATGACAGTTTATTTAACATATTCCACAATTGCATTTGATATTAGTGTTTTTTCATGCTGGTTTAGACAAATATTTTCTTCATCAAATGTGGGTAAACATCGTGTTCAGTTAATTAATTAAGAGCATTTGTTAACAAAATAAAATAATTTCAAGTTGACTAAACTACTCAACACTCTATAGTTTAAGACATTGAAAAAGCATAGGCACGTGAGTCACGTGACAAAGATTTTTGTGAGATATAGGTACAATATTTTCAACGATTGTACAATATAAGATAGAAAAATTCATACTAGAATGATTATCGTAATATTTTTTCTCCCGCAATTTTATATATGCCATAGTGCATGGTGAGTACACAAGATTCTCTTTCGTGGTTTAACAATTTGTATCGATTAAACAAATTATTAAAAATTTTCAAGTGATACACTCTCGTAAAATAGTATATTCTCTATGCTGATCAACAATTATTACAATAACAGTTAATTTTTTACTAAATATATAATTTTATTAAGATAAATATTTGCGCGGTAATTATCTTTTCAACGTAACTGCATTTCTTTACTAAAGACGACCATTTCAAATCTTTGAATTTAGTGAAGTCTCTTTATTATATTTTCTTTATAATTAACGAAAAAGAATGTGGAAAAGAAAATTAAAATAAAAAACAAAAATTTGTTATAAATCCAAAGAAAACAAACACAAAGAAAAACCTAAAGATACACAGTCCACTCTCTCTTCAGACTCTTTTCTCCAAGACATTATTTTGGAATCTTCGGCAAATCTCCGGCGAATCTTTGGAACCAAAAGAACATAAGGATGATCAGCAAAGAATGATCGGGGATCGCATTCGCCATGTCAGATTCGTGCTCCGACTGCTTCTCCGACCTTCTCTGCGGCGAGGACTCCAGTATTATCTTCTCCAGTGGCGGAGAACACCTGCCGGAGTGCTCATCGGACCTGGATTACCCACAACCGGACGTCGAGGAATCGATTGCCGGACTCATAGAGAATGAGAGAGATTTCATGGTTCCGTGCAGCGATTATATGGAAAAGTCCCATTCAAATCAATATATTGATGCATCAACTAGAGCAGATTCTGTTGCATGGATTCTGAAGGTATCGTTCCTCAGATTCCGACTGGATTAATCGTTTTCGTTATCATGCACATGTGGCGCAAAGCGCTTTCTACACCTATAAAACGATTCAAATATAAATTGGTTTGACAATAATGGCACGGCCCACGTTATCAAGTTCACGGAACGCCGGTGAGTAATAATAGAGATCATTTATGTTTATCTATTTATCCTCATAGGCGCATTTTAATATGGCGGACTGTTCTAGAATGTGCCGTAGTGGGCGAAAATGAACTGTTCTTCGTGTTCGTGAGTATCAGCGATGAAACAGTGATTTCGAAGAATTGAATGTGCGTTTTTTTGTGCAGGTGAAACGTTACTATGGTTTTCAGCCGTTAACGGCTTATCTCTCCGTCAACTATTTTGATCGTTTTCTATACTCCCATCAGTTGAGGGTAAAGTTCCCGTCACTATTGATTGTATTACTTTTAAGTGACTTATTTTGTTAAAAAGTACTTTTCATAGTAATAAAATTATAAGTGCTTTTGCATAAGTTTCACTTAATTACGTCCTTTGTTTTGTTGCTATAAAGTCTCTCTTTTACATTATCTTGTCAAAGACAAATGAAAAGTACCTTAATAGTATGTTAATGTAATTTAGTAATTAAGTACTGTAATTATATTTTGTTTTAAGCAATAATTGATATAGTTTTTCCGAAAAAATTATGACGATTTATAATTTTTTAACTTTTATAAGAATGGAGTAAGTGCAATTAAAGATTCCTTAATTTAATTTAATTTAAAAAATAATTATCTCCTAAAAGTATATGACAGTAAGGTTCGCTTGTCTTTTTTGATACTTGGGAATTAATGAATTCAAATGGTATCATTTTTATTAAATTAATGCTTATTATTATTTTTATTATTATAATAATTAAATAATTATTTTTCACATTTCCTTTGAATAATTGCAGAAAATGAATGGGTGGCCAGTGCAATTATTGACCGTTGCATGCTTGTCATTAGCTGCTAAAGTGGAGGAACCTCTGGTTCCTTCTCTTCTGGATCTTCAGGTGATTTTTAAATTTATAGAATTTTTATGCTTATATAATTTCTTATTTTCTGAATTAATCAACTTTTAATTAGGTTGAAGGTGCAAAATTTATTTTTGAACCAAGAAATATCCAACGAATGGAGCTTCTTGTGCTACGTGTACTGGGTTGGAGGCTGCAATCCATTTCTCCATTCAGCTTTCTCAGCTTTTTTGCCCACAAAATTGATCCAACAGGAACTTACACGGGATTCCTTACATCAAGGGCAACTGAAATTATTTTGTCAATTATCCAAGGTATTGTAATTAGACATGTTTGATCTGCAACTAGAGGATTTTTAATTGTTTTTAAAAGCTATTTTTCAAGAAAATAACTTCCAACTTTAAAAGTAACCTTAAAGATCATAACTAAACACACTCTACATACAAGAGTGAAAATACGAGTATCTATGAAAATGTACACATGCGTCTAATTCCATCATACAGATTTGATCTCCTGATCACAGTGGACATGATACACTTTGCCCACCGTCGACGTGACGAAGTAGCTTTTTTAGACAAACAAAAAGGAAAAGGTTTTAACCCATTGACATGGCAATGTCACATCGAGGGATGGGCAACATAACTCCTACGCATTGTGTGCTAGAGATCAATTCTATACCATCATAAATAATAACATCTTGAAGTTGAAAAATGGAAATTTTATGTTAGTTATTGCATTTTCATTTTATTCAACAGAGACCAGCTTCCTTGAGTATAGGCCATCATGCATTGCTGCTGCAACAATACTTTGTGCAGCAAATGACCTCCCACATTTCTCTTTAGTTACCGCTCAACATGCTGAGTCGTGGTGTGATGGACTCCACAAAGTAAGAAAGATAACCACACTTTAATTAGCGAAAATGCACTAGCTATGTTAATTTAGGTGGAAAAAATATGATTTTTCTTTTGGCAGGACAAAATCATCAATTGCCACCGATTGATGCGACAATACACGTTTACTGATAGGCCAAGGAAGCAACCAAAAGTGTTACCTCAGCTTCGAGTCATGACTCGGGCAAGTATCACGTGGAGCGACTCCTCATCCTTATCCTCCTCATCCTCATCATCTTGTAAACGAAGAAAGTTAAACAATAGTTTGTGGGTGGATAATGACAAACAAAGCTCGGATTAAAGGCAGGAGGGTTTTAAAATAAGAGAAGAAACAAAAAAATCTAAAAGAAAATGGTTTGTTAATTTAAAAGTTGTCTAAGTCTTGAATCTTGATTTTTTTTTTTTTTGGATGGACTGAGATAAAAAAAAAAAAAAAAAGAAATGATAAAGAGTGATGTAGATAAGGTAGTAGGTATAATGTATGTACAAAGGTTTGGGAGACTATTATAAACTTTTTTGGTGGGCATTGCCATTCATGAATATTTATGAATTGGCCTTGCTGATTCCCTAGGGAAGGGGATTTGGTACATATATATTATTTTGGAGTGAAGAAATTGTTTAATATCTAGTGGAGTCATATGCAATGAAAGTGGGGAGTGACAGAATTCAAAGGCAACATTAATTGATTATCGAATGAATGGAGAAGGGACTGTGGGACCTAAAATGGCAGTGAAAATCAATGGAATTGGCGAAAGACTTTGGGTTTAGAAGTTGATGAAATATGAGTCAAGCTACTCTACTATGCCACCATCATTGCATCAGCCACCCCCTACATATTTCAAGAAGTCATGAAGAAATTATAGAAAGCAGTGAAGAAAAAAGATTCATGGCTCCATCAGGACTTTTTTCTTTTTCTTTCATCATTTTTTTTTTTTTTTGGGATGGATTTTGAGTGATTTGTCTGTACACGCTTACACTATATCCTGCACGTGTGCCTTTTTCTTTTTCCGCGGGAAGTGTCCATTTCTTGGTTGTCCTAACGATTTTGTGGGACGTTATTTTGAGTGGTGTTTTGTGTGTGTAACGGATACATGTCGGTATTCTTTTTCTCTAAATTTTTGTTTTCTCATATATTTTTTTTATGGCCTAAAGTTTGCCAAAATTTACAG
This sequence comes from Olea europaea var. sylvestris, assembly GCF_002742605.1. Lineage (NCBI taxonomy): Eukaryota > Viridiplantae > Streptophyta > Magnoliopsida > Lamiales > Oleaceae > Olea > Olea europaea. The sequence goes on along the minus strand of NC_036242.1, from coordinate 20,980,369 downwards.
AGGTCTTTGGGGCCTTGTTTGGTGAGTGATGTATTTGGAATAAATAAAATGAGAAATTATTTATATAGATTTTATTACTTCCAACCCCAACCCCACCCCATGAAAATACAGGGTCTGTGCCATGCATGTGATTGACAACGAGATTTTGTAGCTTTGCAATTTGTTTTATTTATTACTGGGAAAACTTTATAAGAAGAAAGGTGGAATTTTGTGAATCATTGGGGGTGTGGACTAGGAATTGGTCCCCCAAGCATTTAAAAAGAGTGATTTAAGAATATGACTCCTTAAACAGTACAATCTCGTGAATGGGGCCATATTTGCTCTCTTATCTTCCCCTAATTTCAGACATGAGAGCCACCTTTCTATGCTACTGTTTGGGATTCATTTCATTATGTTAAAATTTTATTTTTCAAAAAATAAGTGATGGAAAAAGTGAATAGTTTTATAAATTATATGAAATGTATGATTGATGTTAATGTTAATTTTTGACTTTGAAAAATATTTTTTAGCAAAATAAAATGAAATCCAGGGGCTAAATAAATAGTTAAAATTCAAATGGTGTTAAAATTGAAATTAAATTTAAAAAAATAATATTGTTATTCATCTTCAATGATGTTCAAAGTTTGTCTATGTAACAGTAGAGCTACTATCTCATTGTTCAATGAATCAAAACGCATTTCAATTTCATTGATCAATGTAACAAACTCTACTAAAGAAGCATTTCATAGGTATATTTTCTCATAATAGTTACTGGTTGTCAATGACAAGAAATGATTTGTAACTATGCATAGATAGTTGTTTTCAGATGTAATCACAAAATAGTGGGTAAATTTTTTCCCTCTAGCGAAAATTCGTTTGAAAAGTCGTTGAAAGACTATCATTGTTGCCTTTTGAATTAAGTATGGCGCCATTTTAAGATCGAAAGCATCATTGTTCATTGAAAATGTTGATTTGGTATATAAAATGCTGTTTTGTGTCTTTCTTTTGGCTTGATCCCGAATTGTCAAAATCCTGCTTTCAAGTCAAACTTAAAAAATGATCTTTGCCTTGACTAAGTTTGCAGTAAAAGGAAGAATTGAAAATTTTAAATTTCACCTCATCGGTCATAAGTTTCTAGTTGAAATGAACATGATGGCATTCCTCAACTGCTCGACTTTAAATAGAATCAGATCGCAAAGTCACAGCTCTAGTGTACATGACAACTTCAGTCATGCCTAGTACTGTTCATCAATGTATTTTAAAATTCTTAAACTTTCATATAACAACGTCAAATCTAAAATAGAAAAGGACGGTGGAAATGAAGTTGATGTTTCCACATCCCGACATAAAAACATGGACATTGGCCTATATATATATATATGATATAATTCAGACAGAACTTCCATTAGTCAGGGACTAATTCTATCCCAACAAACCATACATGTACTAAATAGTAAGTACTAATAATGGAGAAATCCTCAAATCATATTTCACGTACCTTGAAACATCAAACAGCTGGTTTAATGGTCCACAATGAAGAAAAAACAACTAGGTTCTAGTAAAGTCATTCATTATTACCTTGTTGGAATGGCATCTAAATATCAGTTTCCAGACCCCAAAAAAAAAAAAAAAAACAAAAACAAAAATTTTATTAATTTGGGAGTAGTGGAATTTATCCACATGTCAATCCTGAATTCATTATCTAAATACAATTCTTTTATTGATATATTGAAAAAGTACGAACAAAACCTCACATAGGTTAGACATGAAATAAATAATGGAAAACTACGAACAAAATCTCACATCTTTAAAGACTATTCCACCAAATGATAAAATTTGTGAATAAGTTTTGAGAACAAGTTTGAGCATATCTGCTTAAAATTCTATGATTGATATTAATTTGGGGACAACTTGGGATTGAGATAATCGACACGGATATGGACAAGCCTTTTTAAAATTGTTCCACTTTATAGAATCCTTTTTCCCATAATTAATCCAATTTTATCTAAATTAATCGTGGATTACAATACTTAGCAGTTCTATTATCGATAGTTCAGTTATATTGTTAATTTTTGTGCATTTCACTTGTGGACTAAGATTCAAAACACAAGATGATAATCACTTATTTTCATTTGAAAATAAGCACTCGTTGATTCAATTTAAATAAAATAAAAATAAACCTTGCACAGAGCAAGTGCTTGTGGACAGTAAATCTTTGTTTGTGAAGTGGACGTGACGGAGTATTTTATATATTGTTAAGAAAATGAAGCTACAAAATAAAAAAATAAGAAAAATTTAGAGAGAAAACACAAATTTATTAAGCACTATATTATTAAGTCCTCATAAGAGGAATAATCAATTCACGTCTTTTTCCCTATCTCTCTCTCTTTTTTTTCTCTCTTCTTTTCACTTTACCTTTCGGCCGTGTGCATATTTGCATATAAATCACCTATTCAGTTTGGTAAAGTATTTGATAATCTTTTTCATTTCCTTGATATGCACCAAGATCTCATCTTACCTTTTATACAAATATTTTCCTTACTTTTTTGCCATGCGTAAGTTTGTCCTTCCCTTATTTCCTTACAAAATAGTTAATTTTGAGTCAATATCTCGTCATACAAAATGTAAGTTCTTATCTATGCAGTAGAGGGCACATGGTATTCTATTCGATTTACTATAATATTGATCTATCTAAATTTGATGTAGTAAGACAATGTGTCCTTAGAAGTTAGAGCGCAATAGCATTATATATTATATATAAAGATTGATGTTATAATTTGTTGAAAAAAATCTATATCTTAAACTATTCCCATTAAACAATAAAAACATTATGTAGATATAAATACTCATAATCCCTTTCATAAGGGTCAAAAAGTTGTAACATTTGCCTAACTAAAAGTAATAATATAGCTAAGAAAATGGACTTTGAAAAATGTATTGAGTAGGTGGCTGTAGCTATAGCAATGTGGTCCTAATCCTAAATGGCTCAATGAATGCAAAATAGATAAAATCAATAAGAATTTGGGGATTGTATCACGAATAGATTTCCACTAAATTGCCCATTCATTGGTGCCACACACCAAAAAATAATAATAATAATTTAAAAATCATGAGATTGCTAGATGGTTGATTGCACTTCCTATAATTAAGACATAATAGGTGAATAGGATTCATGACAATTTTTTAATTAATATAATTCCTAGTCTTGAAGATAAAGTATAGTTAAATAAGATCTTCCACAATTTCTATGCCATATTCGATAAAATAAATTGGAGAGATTAAACTAGCATTGACGAAAGAAAAAAGAAGCCTACATCTTCATCATGTTTGGATAAGCTCAAAGGCTATTAGCGCATGTTTGGTAAATAATACTGAAATTTGATAAAATAACAAACAAGGAGTATTTGTTAAATGGAAAAAAACTAGGCTTCTTTTGAGGAGCCTTTAACATAATGTTAGAACAAACTACATGAATATTAGTCTACGCGTAAGAGAATATGTTCATGCTAATATATCGACTCTTGCTTAATTCAATTTATAACAACTTAAACTTTAATATGAAATGATTTAAATAACAAATAAAATGAAAAACTTAGAATAAAATACTTTAAAGGAAATATGCCCCCAACTCCCAAAGGAAAAAATGGGGGGAAAAAAGATTACTTTCAATGGACAAAATAAAAAAATAAAAAGGAAAGGTAGAGGAGTGACAAAATGGCTTAGGGTTTTTGTTTTTATTTATTTATTTATTTTCCGTTCATCTTGTACATGAAGTCTCATATTCTTTGATTTTGAAGTGAATGGTTGTTATAGAGAATCCAAAGTACGATTCCCTAAAAGCCAAAAATACTTTTTCCTCTCCCAATGAAATGGAGGGTTTGTAGGGGCTTAGGAAACGCTCTCCACACACGCTTTTGTGATAAAATTTTCAACTTTATTTGGCCAAAGAGGACCCTTAAAATTTAGCTTTTCACCCTTTTTTTTTCTTTGGAGATGTAAAAACATGCTATTGGGGTTCCTGTAAAGTTGTAATATTGGACCCTGCAAAAATAAAGTTTCAAAAGTTAGAATGATTCCCACAGTTTGCACATATATCTGTGATTTTATGCTGAATGCAAGAAATCAGCTGTTCAAATTCATGGGGCCATTTCATGTTGAATTTCAGTGGAAAAAATGATAAAACAAAAACCAAAAATCTGTTTTGTCTCATTGAAATTGCATTTTTTTTCTAGGTTCAGTCTAAAGGTGAAGAGAAAAGTAATGGTGAAATTTTCCTTCATATTGCATTAATTTAGCAGTTGCTAGCAACATTTTCTAAGTTAGGTTTGAATTTTGAGTGGAGTGGTGGAAAAAGATTATATGGCAAACCCTATATTTATAGGAGACGAGACTTATTTCATGATGGTTGAACAACGGTTTTGTCAATGAGGCCTTTTTCACTAAAAAGTGAAACCTCGAGGAGTTTAATATGCTATAATTTGAAGATAACAGTAGTAATTTATGCAACTATATCAGCGTTCTAAAAAGCTTAAAGCGTGGAGGTCCAATTTCAAACTTTACAAGTCTAAGTGAGCTTAGGCGAGGCCTAAGGATAAAAAATAATATATACAAAACATCTAAAAATATGAAATGCTATATTTACTTAATAACTTTTACAAATAGTGAATTATATAATTTTCAAAGGAAAAATTTTAAACTAAAGTCAAATAAAAAGCTTTTTGAAAACAGAAAAAAAGAGCAATTAGTCGCACCTAGTCACGCATTAACTGGCCAACTTGACAGTTAACGACTTAATTTCACATTTACTGTCAAGGTGTATTGTTTCGTCCACACTTCATGCCTAAGCCCCTTTTTTAGAATACTGTATGATACTCACTAGTAAATATTACCTTCCATTTGACATGATTTAACATCTAAGACTCAAAAAGAGATGTGCATGTAAAATATTTGTCCATTATTTCGTCCTATATTCTCCAATTTAATACACTAAACACGTAGTGCATAGATATTCTTGTGGCAAATAATATATTTAGCCTAGAGAGGGGTAAATAGTAAGTCAATTATAATTTAGATACTACAAAAATATCTAGATTCAATTTGAAACTAACATGTGATATGCATTGCTATGAGATGTTAAAAGACGTGTTTTAGCAGAAAGAGGTGCCCTATTTTCCTCTTTCCAACTCACATTTCTCTCTTTGGATTCCTAGAAATCAATGGGATATATATATATATATATATATATATATATATATTATTGCGGAAATTTGATTAAGTCCTTGTTTGACAACTTTTTTTTTTTTTTTTTTTTTCCCTCATAATCATTTTTAATCATAAATTCTCACAATGAAATATTCTTTACGTAAATCAAAAACTTTTTTCTACTATATAACCACATATTCTCCAAAAATTTACTATTCAAAAATTCATTCTTTCCAAAAAACGGTTGTCAAACACGGGCTTATTAGCTCGAAGATGATATTGTCTTGGACTTGTTAGATAATAGAGATTACTTGATAAGTAACAATACTATAAAAATAAAAAATAAAAAAACTGAAGAATAAAATATTTGGATTATGATAGAGACTCTCGAACATGAACGGAATAACTATTATAAATATTTCCCAACCCAAATTGTCCCTCGGTTCATTTTCTTTCTTATTATTGGGTAACCTTTGTATAGTTTTTTGCGTACTTGAGAAAAAGGGGGTAAAAAAGAAAAAGAAAAAGGTTACTTTGTTTAGATGAAGTTTCTAGTTATTGAACTTTATTTTCATTAGAAAGTGATTATTAAAGTTAGCATTATGCTTTAGTCGATAGAAAGTGATTATTAAAGTTAGCATTTTGCTTTAGTTTGATCGTATGGTTAAATTTCGTTAGTCTAACATGAAAATCATCTATGTTATTGCCATTTTAAGCATTGAAATGCTATGAAAACTAACTGATAGTGACAAAATAAAAAAAAAAAAAAAAAGGTAAACTTCAATGATACTTTAGAACAAAAATGAAGTTTGGGGACTTGTATGAAACATTTCTGTAAGTAATGTGCCTAAAATTGTTTCCAAATTAAAAGATAAAGTCTATGAAAGAGTTTCAAAATGTTTAATTCAGCCCATTTAGTGCTATTTTTGTAATATGTCAATTTCGAAATAACAAACACTTCAAATTGCCCAACAACGGACTGGGCCAATGGCCCAGTTATTTCACCCTCTATACCAGGCGCACACATGGCCAGGGGCGGAGCCACCTTACGTCCAGTGCGGGCAGATGCCCGCACTGGATTTTTGGGCAAAAAAAAAAAAAAAAAAAAAATTTTTTTTTTATTATTATTTTTTTTTTAAGGTTTCTTTGTTTGTTTAACCAAGTAACTCAATTCTCGATCTAGCATAGAGAGAGAAGCCCAATTGTGCAAGGTCATGACCCGTTTTAGACCCATTCATATCAAAATTCAATTGAATCAATTGTTGACCCAAACGCATTCATTCATTTCAAAATTTCTACCCTTTATGACTTTGTCTGTGACGATTTCACACTTCGCCACCCACTTCCCTCTCCGCTGGTGACAAAGCCCGCTGTTCCCTTCCCTCTCCGTCAACCGTCGTCTTCGACAGTCGTCACAGTACAATCGTCGTTCCCTTTCCCTCTCCGACAGTTCATTATTGTATATCTCATACTCTAGGCTCTCATCTTGACATCTCACATCTCTGACTCCGACTTTACATCCTCAGCTCCGCCAAGGCACCAAGTGCCAACGCCAACCAGTCGAGCCGACAAAATAAGAAGCCAGATTCCAGAAAGCAAAAGGCGAATCCCCAAATTTTTTTCCCTTATTTTTTTTTTGGTTATTTCAATTTGTGTAAATTGTAATAATTTTTTTTTTGTTTTTTGTTTTTAACATATTAAATTAGCACTTTGTTCTTTAATGGCTCGAAACGGCACAAACTTCCAGTGGACCACCAGTTCATTGTTGCCTCTGGGCTCTGACTCTCTGGGAATCTGTGATTGCAAGTTCAAGTTGCCAAGTATTTGGAAATAGTATATATTGCATTGTGAGATTGTGAATTGATTTTGTGAAATTGTGAATTGCACTAGTTTTTTGAGTTGCTTCCAGTATTTGTGATTCATTTGACATCTCGAATTACTCCCACTCCTAGTAGTAATTGGGTGATCAGTGAATGAATGATAGCACAATTGTTTATGTGGAGAAAGATATATTTTTCAGGTTCAATAATGAAGTTATTATGCAATGATATCAAAGTATGAAAACTCGCAAAAAACAAGTGTAATATATAAATTATGTCGTTTTTAGTATTGATGTACTATTGTTTTATTTTTTTATCGTCATTAAATCCCCGACCAAAACCTCGACATTCGTCGTCAAAAAATTTTGCCCGCACTGAACTAAAATCCTGGCTCCGCCCCTGCACATGGCGTACGTTAGTGTCCACTGGATATGGCGTCACTTTGCACCGTCATTCCGGCCACCCTCTTCCTCCAACCTATGGCTGTTCCCGCCAAAAACCCTAACGTTCATGGCACTATTCTGCGCGCCCGTCGACTCTTAATCCCAGCAAAAACATTTTCAAGGGCTCTTAATGCAACACAACCTCAGAAATACACCTATCCTGAACCCATCCCAGAATTTGCGGCAGCTGTAAGTCAAAAATTACTCAAGATAGTATTTTTAAATTGTAAATAATGTTCTAGTGATTTTTCATTTTTGTTTTTGTGGAAATATGTAGGAAACCCGGAAATTTAAAGCTGAGTTATTGAAGAAACTGTCCAAGGAAAAAGAAACTTTTGGGAATGACCTTCAAACTGTTGTCAACGTCTGTTCAGAGGTAATTATTGAGATTTGTTTTTACTTTGCTTAAACAGAAGCCATGTTTGGTTTGCAGCAATCGACTGTGCTACTAACAAGATTTTCTTTTTCCTCGTACGGAATCCTTTCGCTGTAGCTGGTGTCGTAGTGAACTTAGAAGTACCTTTTTTTTTTCCTCGCTATTTAGAGCCATTATAATAGAAAGGGTTGTATCATGTCGGAAGTCAGTTCTGTTTAGTAAGACTTTACATAGGTGTGATTTTTTTTTTTTTTTTTTTTTTTTCACTGGGATTCAATATTTTGATTAGATTACAGCATTAAAATTGCAAGCTGAAGTTGAATTAAGAGTATAGATTATTGGGATCAAGCAAATCAGGCTATCACGCATAGAATAGCTAATGGTTGTCCATGTAGGACCTTACAGTAATGTCTATATTTGAGTTGCAGTAGACAATGGGAAGAAAGCAACTCATAACTCAGTTGAAATTATCATGTAAGTGGACGATGATAGACAATTTTACATTAAGAATATTGGATTCTTTCAAGGAGTGGAGAATGATTCGAATAAATAATCTCAAATGCAATGAAACTGGTAGAAATGTAAGCTCACTGCATTTTTTTTGTGCTTTTATAACTCAATTTTGATTAGGCTTCATTATGTATAGCTAGAATTTACTTGCAATTAAAATGTACATTACTGGTCTTGATATTGCTGTTTGGTAATCTTGATAGCATTGTCCTTTGAATGGCTGACTAAAATGTATGATTTAATGCATTAAAAATCCCTTGAGTTCATTGAGAGGAGCTCTAATTGTCTATTTGGGGTTATTAACATATGGAATAGTGTAAAATGATGCTTCTATTTTATTCTCAATGCTAAGGCATGCCCATCTGTTTCTTTTCCATTTTGGATTCAGTATTTTTTATAGTTATGAAAAGAAACATATGTTGACTGCATGATGGTTGTTTGCTCTGAACTTTGGGAACAATAACAAAGGATACTAGGCGTGCGATGGCTGGGAAAATATGGCAGTTTAACTAATTTGAGTGGATTCTTATCGTGATGTGTATGAATTATTTGGTAAAGATGGATTTTTAAATCTGAACAATGATAGTATGGTAGTTTAGCTGTAAAAATTATGAACTCTCTGAAGCATAATCTAATTCTTGGTCAAGAATGATGGGCAAAATTGTTAAGGACTGATCTCATAATATTATATTGTAGTTTAGGAATTTAATTCTGCATATACTTGATTACCAGGAAAGATTTCCCTACTAGTTATGTGCAACCAAAAAAAAAAAAAATTTAATTTTCTTCTTAGATTAAAGTTTTGAATTAGATAATACTTAGATTGATCGTCAGTCAGTGGGAAGGAAGCTCCTTTGTCAGGTCAAGTCTAACTCAGTTTCAAGTTGAATCAATCAATTTAAAATAGTAGACAAAGCTCCCATAAGGTGCTATAGTCTATGATAATGAGAAACTGATATCCGGTGGTTGTCTTTGAATGAATATGATAAAACAAAGGTAATGAATATTTTATTGTGCAATTTATATTCTAGAAGGTTAAAAATGTGAAAATTTCTTTCTTCCGTCCAAACAAATTACATCATTGCTAAACTTTGTCAATGTAGTTCCAAAAACTCTTTGCTATGGTTGTGTGCCTGATCCTCATCTGAATATTTGTCATGTCTTCTGTTGTAATATGCTAAAGGCTTCTATTAAAGAATTTTTGTTCACTAGTTACGGGTACATATTTTGTGATAGAGGGGCAAGGTTGAAACTCAAATGCAGGTGATGTCATTTATAATATTTGTTGGAAAAGAGAACAAATTTACCATGTTACTTCTGGTTTCATTTATTGTGTTTGTACATCTTCAAGCATGAGCATCGTTGGCCAGTAACTTGGATTCTTTCATTGAAATTTTTCTCAGAATTTTGCTTAGTTTATACCCACCCAACCCCCCCGAAAAAAAATAATAATAAATAAATAATTAAGATATTTGCTGGGGGACAGTCTGTCTGCCAGCCTTACAATGATCTCTACTTTACTTTGTACTAGGAAATTGTAAAATCTTAAAAAATCTTTGTAATTAATAACTTGAAATTCTATTTTAAATAATCATTCAATTGATCTGTGTGGAAACAAAAGGCTAATTTTGCATCATCCTTTTGTAGTCTCTATCTGCGGTCATAATTGGTTGTCTTTAATTCGTCTCGCAGGGTTGTTAGGACTGTTGGTTGTCCTGTTCTGGGGTCCCTCTAGAAATTATCTGGTTTGATATATGCATTTATCAGCATATATATCTCGGCCTTTTCTTCTTAACTTATTTATCNTTTTTTTATTTATTTATTTTTTTTGGGGTGGGGGTGGGGAGGGGATAGGGAGTAGGGATGGCTATAGCCTATATAAATAATGTGTGTATGTATATGTATATATGGAGAGGAGCGTGTAAATGTCATCTTCTTTATTGCTTTGTGATAGTGCATGGACCTCCATTCCAATAAACCACTGATTTATTTGATCAATTTATATGATGATCTGTATTTTTTCCTGTCTTTATCAGAAAAAGTAATTTGGGATGGATACTTTTAAATTGATTAATAGGAAAAGAAATTGGCAGCTTCTGTGATTTTTATATATATAGACAAAAGTGGCTAGAAAATGGTCAAGAAATAAGAGTTTGGACAAAGATATGTCGGATTTTTTTACTGTTTGATCATAAGAAATGAAATAAAAAAAGTTTGTTGTTTAGCACAAATCATAATCAACGAACGTTTGAGATTGAAATGCATAGTGTGTATAAGGAGAATATTGCGGAAATTTGATTAAGTCCTTGTTTGACAACTTCTTTTTTTTTTTTTTTTCCTCATAATCATTTTTAATCATAAATTCTCACAATGAAATATTCTTTACGTAAATCAAAAACTTTTTTCTACTATATAACCATATATTCTCCAAAAATTTACTATTCAAAAATTCATTCTTTCCAAAAAACGGTTGTCAAACACGGGCTTATTAGCTCGAAGATGATATTTTCTTGGACTTGTTAGATAATAGAGATTACTTGATAAGTAACAATACTATAAAAATAAAAATAAAATAAAAAACTGAAGAATAAAATATTTGGATTATGATAGAGACTCTCGAACATGAATGGAATAATTATTATAAATATTTCCCAACCCAAATTGTCCCTCGGTTCATTTTCTTTCTTATTATTGGGTAACCTTTGTATAGTTTTTTGCGTACTTGAGAAAAATGGGGTAAAAAAGAAAAAGAAAAAGGTTACTTTGTTTAGATGAAGTTTCTAGTTATTGAACTTTATTTTCATTAGAAAGTGATTATTAAAGTTAGCATTATGCTTTAGTCGTTAGAAAGTGATTATTAAAGTTAGCATTTTGCTTTAGTTTGATCGTATGGTTAAATTTCGTTAGTCTAACATGAAAATCATTTATGTTATTGCCATTTTAAGCGTTGAAATGTTTTGAAAACTAACGGATAGCGACAAAATAAAAAAAAGGTAAACTTCAATGATACTTTAGAACAAAAATAAAGTTTGGGAACTTATATGAAACATTTCTGTAAGTAATGTGTCTAAAATTGTTTCCAAATTAAAAGATAGTCTATGAAAGAGTTTCATATTCTTTTATTCAGCCCATTTAGTGCTATTTTTGTAATATGTCAATTTCGAAATAACAAACACTTCAAATTGCCCAAAAACTGACTGGGCCAATGGCCCAGTGATTTCACCATCTTTACCAGGCGCACACATGGCGTTCGTTAGTGTCCACTGGATATGGCGTCACTTTGCACCGTCATTCCGGCCACCCTCTTCCCCCAGCCTATGGCTGTTCCCGCCAAAAATCCGAACGTTCATGGCACTATTCTGCGCGCCCGTCGACTCTTAATCCCAACAAAAACATTTTCAAGGGCTCTTAATGCAACACAACCTCAGAAATACATCTATCCTGAACCCATCTCAGAATTTGCGGCGGCTGTAAGTCAAAAATTACTCAAGATAGTATTTTTAAATTGTAAATAATGTTCTACTGATTTTTCTTTTTTGTTTATGTGGAAATATGTAGGAAACCCTGAAATTTAGAGCTGAGTTATTGAAGAAACTGTCCAAGGAAAAAGAAACTTTTGGGAATGACCTTCAAACTGTTGTCAACGTCTGTTCAGAGGTAATTATTGGGATTTGTTTTTACTTTGCTTAAACGGAAGCCATGTTTGGTTTGCAGCACTCGACTGTGCTACTAACAATATTTTCTTTTTCCTCGTACGGAATCCTTTCGCTGTAGCTGGTGTCGTAGTGGACTTAGAAGTACCTTTTTTTTTCCTCGCTATAAATGTTGGTGATGAATGATTTGTGTTTGTCTAATGTGAAGCTATCCTATAAAATGTTAGAGCCATTATAATAGAAAGAATTGTATCTTGTCGGAAGTCAGTTCTGTTTAGTAAGACTTTACATGGTCTTTTTTTTTTTTTTTTTTTTTTTCTTTTCACTGGGATTCAATATTTTGATTAGATTACAACATTAAAATTGCAAGCTGAAGTTGAATTAAGAGTATAGATTATTGGGATCAAGCAAACCAAGCTATCACGCATAGAATAGCTAATGGTTGTCCATGTAGGACCTCGCAGTAATGTCTATATTTGAGTTTCAGTAAACAATGGGAAGAAAGCAACTCATAACTCAGTTGAAATTATCGTGTAAGTGGACGATGATAGACAATTTTATATTAAGAATGTTGGATTCTTTCAAGGAGTGGAGAATGATTCGAATAAATAATCTCAAATGCAATGAAACTGGTAGAAATGTAAGCTCAAATCTAACAGGATCCACTGAATTTTTTTGTGCTTTTATAACTCAATTTTGATTAGGCTTCATTATGTATAGCTAGAATTTACTTGCAATTAAAATGTACATTACTGGTCTTGATATTGCTGTTTGGTAATCTTGACTGCATTGGCCTTTGAATGGCTGACTAAAATGTATGATTTATGGGGTTACTAACGTATGGAATAGTGTAAAATGATGCTTCTATTCTATTCTCAATGCTAAGGCATGCCCATGTGTTTCTTTTCCATTTTGGATTCAGTGTTTTTTATAGTTGTGAAAAGAAACATATGTTGACTGCATGATGGTTGGTTGCTCCGAACTTTGAGAACAATAACAAAGGATACTAGGCGTGCAATGGTTGGGAAAATATGGCAGTTGAACTAATTTGAGTGGATTCTTATCGTGATGTGTATGAATTATTTGTTAAAGATGGATTTTTAAATCCGAACAATGATAGTATGGTAGTCTAGCTGTAAAAATTATGAACCCTCTGAAATATAATCTAATTCTTGGTCAAGAATGATGGGCAAAATTGTTAAGGACTGATCTCATAATATTATATTGTAGTTTAGGAATTTAATTCTGCATATACTTGATTACCAGGAAAGTTTTCCCTACTGGTTATGTGCAACCAAAAAAATAAAAATAAATTAATTTTCTTCTTAGATTAAACTTTTGAATTAGATAATATTTAGATTGATCGTCAGTCAGTGGGAAGGAAACTCCTTTGTCAAGTCAAGTCTAACTCAGTTTCAAGTTGAATCAATCAATTTAAAATAGTAGACAAAGCTCCCATAAGGTGCTATAATCTATGATAATGAGAAACTGATATCCAGTGGTTGTCTTTGAATGAATATGATAAAACAAAGGTAATGAATATTTTATTGTGCAATTTATATTCTAGAAGGTTAAAAATGTGAAAATTTCTTTCTTCCGTCCAAACAAATTACATCATTGCTAAACTTTGTCAATGTAGTTCCAAAAACTCTTTGCTATGGTTGTGTGCCTGATCCTCATCTGAATATTTGTCATGTCTTCTGTTGTAATATGCTAAAGGCTTCTATTAAAGAATTTTTGTTCACTAGTTACGGGTACATATTTTGTGATAGAGGGGCAAGGTTGAAACTCAAATGCAGGTGATGTCATTTATAATATTTGTTGGAAAAGAGAACAAATTTACCATGTTACTTCTGGTTTCATTTATTGTGTTTGTACATCTTCAAGCATGAGTATCGTTGGCCAGTAACTTGGATTCTTTCATTGAAATTTTTCTCAGAATTTTGCTTAGTTTATACCCACCCAACCCCCCCAAAAAAAAAATAATAATAAATAAATAATTAAGATATTTGCTTGGGGACAGTCTGTCTGCCTGCCTTACAATGATCTCTACTTTACTATGTACTAGGAAATTGTAAAATCTTAAAAAATCTTTGTAATTAATAACTTGAAATTCTATTTTAAATAATCATTCAATTGATCTGTGTGGAAACAAAAGGCTAATTTTGCATCATCCTTTTGTAGTCTCTATCTGCGGTCATATTTGGTTGTCTTTAATTCGTCTCGCAGGGTTGTTAGGAATGTTGGTTGTCCTGTTCGGGGTCCCTCTAGAAATTATCTGGTTTGATATATGCATTTATCAGCATATATATCTCGGCCTTTTCTTCTTAACTTATTTATCATACTTTTGCTTATTGTAATCTGTACTGCTGATGTTCTTAGAAATAATTGAAATCAAAGAAATATGTGTTCCTTTGGGATTTTAATGTGTCCCTGATGTGGAAATAGTTTGTTTGCCTATTGGAGCAACTATCTTATATTACTAAAGATAAAGGAACAATATCCCACACAGCCTACCATTTTAACATTCTGTTATGTCTCAATCCTTTTAAATAAATGGTCCAAATAAAATGAATTTAACACGGTTGTTTAAAATCTATGGTAACAGATATTCAATGAATTCTTGCATCAAGAGTATGGGGGACCTGGGACTCTATTGATAGAGCCTTTTACAGATATGATGATTGTTCTTGAGGAGAAAAAACTCCCCGGAGCACCATTGGCTGCTCGAACTTCCTTGTTATGGGCACAAAATTACATTGATCAGGACTGGGACAGTTGGATCTCCAAATAGTATCTTCTTTGCAAAATCCATCAGTAAAACGAGGAAACTATGGTGGTTGTTTGCTATTTCATATGAAAATACTGGAGTCGAGAATTTTATTTAGGAATTCTATTTTTTTCCCATACAAAGGTGTAATTAGTTGTAACACGGTGTATATCAAGTTCGAGACAAGTAATTGACTGTGCTGTAGAATGTCAATAATCTTCTGTGGTTTTACTATATCTCTGTTCCAGGCGTGAAAATCCTCTTAATGAATAGAATGTGACGACTCTGAAATGCTTTGTAGAGATGGGCGCCAGGATTTGGTCCGTCCAGTGAAGTTCATTGATCCTGATGGCCTTGGCTGATGTCTGTCATGTCTCATGGCCTGAATTGTCAATTTATTCATAAGTAACCTTAAGCAGGTAATCAAAAATTCCTTCTCGAAGTGTATTAATTTCATTATAGCATTTTTTTTCCCTCTCAATTGTGGAAAATAATTTTCGTTTTTCCTTGTCAGATTTGTTGTTATTTAGTAGTTTACTGCTTTCTGTGTACAAGTCACCATACTCTCGTCTTTATGTTTCTTGCATCTATAATGCTATGCAAAAGAGAATCAATACTTAACAAATATTTACAAAATTACTGCAAAAAAATGCTTATTAACCTGATCGTTCTTCTCCGATGCATGTTTTCGAGTTTCTGGCTCTTGACTGGAAAGCTGATTGTCTAAAACAACAGACAACTGCTCACCAGATTTGGGTTGGTTTTCCTTCATCTTTTCTTTTCCTTCATCTTTTCTTACTTTTTTGCTTTCAGCACTTTAATTACATCTATATGTCGAAAAGCATAATGTAAAACTTCCATATAAACCGCAAAATCACAAGAACTATTCATAAACACATGTAAACTCGAACAATTAACTAACCTTGTGAGGTGATAAGTCGATAAGCCTGGCCAAGAACTAAAGTATCAGTAGGCCGGAGAAGCTTAACGCGCGTAAAATGTGCAGTCTTTTCATCGGATTTCACTTCACTGGAGACTGGCAACGGAATTATCAAGGAAACATAATGTCCCGGATTCATTTTCATCACCTCACTAGCCGTTACTGGCCGGTACATTCTCTCTAATTTTCCTCCTGGGTGTTGTTTTTCAAGTACTGCAGCATCTACAGCTTGACAATTCCCCATCTATTTCTAATTCTCTCTCTAAGGTATTTCCGATTCTCTCTCTAGAAATGATTATGAACAATAGAAGCAGACGACGAAAATAAGAGATTAGGGGAATTCACCAGCCTTCAAGGTGGTAAAATAAGTCTCGCTCAAAAATAAGCTGTCCCTCCTTTCCCAAATATGGTACTTATAATTTAGATTTGTAAAAAACATTAATTTCGTCAACTTGTATATAATAACGGTGATTAGGAACAGGATTAATATGTGCAAATCATTGAAGTTAACGTTGATACCAATTGTTGCCGGCTGGATTGGCTGGATACTGGTGAAATGATCACGTGGGAAGATAGTGGATTTTGGCGGGTTTTGCTCAGCCATATCGACCAAATCAAGATTTAGTCCCTGTTTGTTTCTCATTATTTGTCCATTAAAATAAAAAATATGATCATTATCCATCACATAAAGTCATTATATTTGACTTTCTATCTTCTGTGTGGGGCCCGCAATGACTATACGTTTCATTTTGATTTATTTATGTGTACCAATAGCTTTGGATTTTTACTTACTTTTGTAGTTGAAGTTATAAATTCTTGGTTTTTTTATTCGATGAAGATTTATATTAATAGTTTGAATTTTTAGATGAATTGATTGAATATAGTATCAAGTTAAGTGATCATTTCGAATTTGAGTACAAATTTGTCGTACTCTTCGTGTTGTCTCGTTGGTTATTATTTACATTTTTAGATTGAGTGATTTTGATATGGTATCAAATTTGGTGAACATCTTAAATTCAAGCCCATTTTGTTGTCTCATTTGGCTATCTCGTTGTCCCATGATCACCAAATGTTATTTCGTTTGAAAGTTGTAGTTGTAATTCAATTTTGTTGTGTCAAATTTCGATTAGTTTTTTAACGGAGTAATGTAATGTGAAAAACTTAGATGTTTATCTTTAGCAAACAATATGAAATTTATTCGATCACTTTTAAACAAAATAAAGTTATGTGATGAACAAGAAACTCATAGTTCATTCGTCTGTAAATTTAGTATGAGCTATAGAGCTATAATACAATCAAAACCGAACAAGGAAAAATGTTCTTGTTTAAATAAAATCTTAAAATTTTAACTAATTAGTGAATTTTGATTGATTTAAATTTTAGATAAATTTGAAGAAAAATAAGACAAGTCGTTGGACAATATTTTTATCCAGTTAAAGCTAATATGAAGTTAGTTTTGTCAAACGCCGGCCAAATAAATATCAGCAAGATTTTTCCATTTTTCCTAGGATTTTAAAGTTTCTATAGTATGTCTTTATTAGTTATCACTCCTCTTTTTATACTAATAATATATGAATATAGAATGTCCTTCAAGGGGTAGTCGAGTTGGTAGAGTAGGTAAGCATGGATATCTTCGATCACGAGTTCGATTTTTCCTATCAACACTTTTTCGATCGAGCTTGTTGTAAGGGCTTGCCTAGTGTGATTTACCTGGCTAGCGTGATTTGCAGACTATTAGGTCAGCACAAGGGTTTATTCAATACACACTCGAAGATTAGCGGCTGCTAGTTTTCCGTCATCAAATATATATATATATATATATATATATATATATAATACACTTATAATTGTATTTTATTCAGTTTATTACGAAGTATTAAACATCAATATACAACTTTAACAAGCGTGAAAATAAAGCTCCAATATGATTAGTGTAATCCAAAAAGTCGCGTATTTTATTATTGAGAAGTTCCACTTTATTAAAATGCTTCCATTAAGCCTTTTTTTTTTTTTTAAATATTGATGTGAAATATTAATTAATAATAACCAATGTAACGTCATTATAATACTATAAATTATAAATATGACTGCCGGTCACAACTCACTCCACATTATTTAGTTTGGCGCTAGTAGCAAAATACAAGAGAACTTAAATTTTTATTATAAAAATTAAATATTGTCGGAGTTATTTATGATTTGTCTCTCATTTTTTTAGCATTCCTAAATATTGGAGGTTGGTATAGGAAGTTCGTAAGTTGGGAGTGAAATGGTATTATGGATTATCTCTTAAGTCCTATTTACCACATTAGTACACAAAACGATCTAAAGTGCACGAATCACTACTATATAAAAAGGGGAATGGTAAGGTACTATAGTTAGGAACAGTAAATTCTTTTATTTTATCATACTGTAACAATTTTTCTTTTCATCATGGAAGCAAAAACCACATCCTGTTGTCTTCAGTCATTTTCGTGATTGATACAGTGACATTTTACTTCACTAGAGAAAATCCCCCCAAAAGTCACTAAACTTTGCCAAAATGACCTAGGAGGTCACCGAACTTCAAAAAGTCTCTAAACAGTCACTGAACTTTGCCGAAATTCCCCCCCAGAAGTCACCGAACTTCAGAAAGTCCCTAAATGGTCACTGAACTTTGCAAGAGGTCACCCAACTTTGCAAATTTAGGGCCTCATACATCATTAGTTGATTGACCTCCTAGGGACCTCTTACAAAGTTCAGTGACCATTTAGAGACTTTTTGAAGTTCAGTGACTTCTGGGGAGACTTCAACAAAGCTCAGTGACTGTTTAGGGATTTTTTGAAGTTCGATGACCTCCTAGGGCATTTTGGCAAAGTTCAGTGACCTTTGGGGGGATTTCCTCACTTCACTACCATATAAGAGAGGAATGAGGAGTTGGAGCTATATATATATTTTTTGCCTTTTATTATATCTCTATTAATTTCCATTTCATTTTTTTTAATTCTTTTTTACCCTGGATTTACAGTTCACTCAGTATTCATATCTAAAGTGTTTAGTTGCATTTTATCTCACTATATATATCTATATATATTGCCTTTTATTATGTTCTATTAATTTTCATTTCTTTTTTTTTTTTAATCCATTTTTACTTGTATTTATAGTGCAAAACGATATCGTTTCCTTACGTTAAATGGCAAAACGATGCCTTTTTCATTTATTAATACGATAAAGGATTGAATATATCTTATACATAATTATTAAATAATTAATAATAATTAAATTTCAATCAATGTATGTTATATTCACTCATTACCTTTGTGTTTCAGGTTAAATTTTGTTTTCCAAAAATGGAAAAAATTAAGATAATAATTAAAATTGAGAGTCCTAATTTTAAGAATTATCCTTCTCAACTTTGCATCTAGATGGTATTCTATCCTTCAAAAATTCAAATGTTAAAACATTGATCAAGAGATAATGTAATAAAGTATAATCTCAAAAAATTAAGCGAACTAAATTATAACTCTCATTTTATACCAATACTAATAAAAAAAATAATTTAACAAATTAAAGAACAAAAAAAAAAGAATTCTAGACGAAAAAAAATTATTATAAAGTTTTTTAATTAAATTGAAATAATTAAAATTAAAAATAAATATTATTTAATAACTTTGCCAAAATGCCCTAGGAGGTCACCGGATTTCAAAAAGTCCCTAAACAGTCATTGAACTTTGTCGAAGTCCCCCCCAGAAGTCACCGAACTTCAGAAAGTCCCTAAATGGTCACTGAACTTTGCAAGAGGTCCCTAGGAGGTCACTCAACTAATGATGTATGAGGCCCTAAATTTGCAAAGTTGGGTGACCTCCTAGTGACCTCTTGTAAAGTTCAGTGACCATTTAAGGACTTTCAGAAGTTCGGTGACTTTTGGAGGGACTTTGGCAAAGTTCAGTGACTGTTTAGGGACTTTTTGAAGTTCGGTGACCTCCTAGGGAATTTTGGAAAAGTTTAGTGACCTTTGGGGGGATTTCCTCACTTCACTACCATATAAGAGAGGAATGAGGAGTTGGAGCTATATATATATTTTTTGCCTTTTATTATATCTCTATTAATTTCCATTTCCTTTTTTTTATTCCTTTTTACCCTGGATTTACAGTTCACTCAATATTCATATGTAAAGTGTTTAGTTGCATTTTATCTCACTATATATATCTATATATATTGCCTTTTATTATGTTCCTATTAATTTTCATTTATTTATTTTTTTATCCATTTTTACTTGCATTTATAGTGTGAAACAATATCGTTTCCTTACGTTTAATGGCAAAATTGTGCCTTTTTCATTTATTAATACGATAAAGGATTGAATATATCATACATAATTATAGAAAAATATTAAATAATTAATAATAATTAAATCTCAATCAACGTATGTTATATTCACTCATTACCTTCGTGTTTCAGGTTAAATTTTGTTTTCCAAAAATGGAAAAAATCAAGATAATAATTAAAATTGAGAGTCCTAATTTTAAGAATTATCCTCTCAACTCTGTATCTAGATGATATTCTATTCTTTAAAAATTCAAATGTTAAAACATTGATAAAGAGATAATGTAATAAAGCATAATATCAAAAAATTAAGTGAACTGAATTATAACTCTCATTTTATACCAATACGAATAAAAAAAAAATAATTTAACAAATTAAAGAACAAAAAAAAAAGAATTCTAGACGAAAAAAAATTATTATAAAGTTTTTTAATTAAATTGAAATAATTAAAATTAAAAATAAATATTATTTAATTAAAATTGAAAAAAATACGTTTTATCATAAAACAAAAAGAATTTTAAATAGAAAAAAAAAGTTATTTATAGTATAAAGAAAAAAAATTAAAACAATTTTCAAAAAAATAATAATAAAAACAAAATAAAGTTACAAACATTAAATAAAGAATATATAAATATTATTTAATTAAAATTGAAAAAATTAAATTTTATCATAAAGAGAAAAGAATTAAAAAAATTTAAATCGAAAAAAATATTTATAATATAAAAAATAAATAAATAAATAAATACGGAAAAAACAAAAAAAACGAAAAAGAAATCTCCGTGTTGCACGGAGATCACTTCTCCATGGTGATCATCTTGGAGAAGTGATCTCTATGATGGATCCACTATGAACATATTATTAATAATATGAACATGATGGAGATCACTTCTTCATCCATGATGGAGAACACATCTCGTGGAGATGTGATTTCCATACAGCACGGAGAGCATGGAGATGTCCTTTTTGTTTTTCGTTTTCTTCTTCATTTATTTTTTTATTTGTTTTGTTCATATTATAAATAATTTTTTTTCGATTTAAAATTCTTTTCTCTTTATGATAAAACTTAACTGTTTTCAATTTTAATTAAAAAATATTTATATATTTTTTATTTAATTTTCGTAACTTTCTTTTGTTTAATTTGTTTTGTTTTAAAATTTCTTTTTTCTTCATATTATAAATAATTTTTTGTCCAATTTAAAATTCTTTTTAATTCTTTTCGTTTTATGATAAAGAGTAATTTTTTAATTTTAATTAAATAATATTTATTTTTAATTTTAATGATTTCAGTTTAATTAAAAAAAATTATAATAACTTTTTTTTAAAATTTTTGCTTGCAATTCTTTTTTTTTTTGTTCTTTAATTTGTTCAATCTTTTAGGTTTTTATTATTTTTAGTGTAAAATGATAATTACAATTCGGTTCGTTTAATTTTTTAAAATTATGCTTTATTCCATTATCTCTTGTTCAGTATTCTAATATTTGAATTTTTGCAAGATGAAATATCATCTAGATGCGGAGTTGATGCACTAGGGCCTACTACTATGTCGACCTTATTATGAAGATCGATCGGTTATTGGACAAATAAACCATTGTTTGGTGGAAATTAAAATCTAAATTTTAATATAAGGCAAAGTGAATAATTAATTTTAATCACATATTTCATGGGATAAGATATTGAATTCGTAAGTGTATGGCTACGGGTTGGAGATAAAAGTAAAATAAAGTCCACAACTTTTCAACCACACAATTTATCAATTTTAAAATCTGATGTTAATCTCCATCAAACAGTGGTTTAAGTGTTCAATGATTCAATTTACACAGAACAACAAATGAAAAATAACAAATGCAAACATGTCGGACCACTTGTGTTGGATTTTATTCAAAGACTATAATTTAGGTAATACAACAAGAATTAAGTTGGTTTGTCAAATTTTTTTTGCCATTTTGGTTGACATCCTTTCACATATGTGTGGGTCACGCATGAATAAAAAGTTCCAAAAAAAAAAAAACCAAGTGAACCCTCAATTGTGAGTATCAATCAGATTGCATGTCAATCATTTTCTGGCTACATAGCATGGTTCTAGAAACCCTAAATCTTACATGAAGATCTTTGACTCTTTTGATTCAAATACACCTTAAACTATTAAAAAGCCCTAGGTTTTGATGAGATCTGCAACTATATATACGTGTATATACACCTGTAATTACTATCATGTGAGGTGTTGACGATCTTTGCTTCAACAATGTATATTATAATATGAAATAATATTTTTCATAACTTTTTTACTGGCAGCATTTAATTAATAATTAAATTATGAAGGTCTTGGTTTTCTACTATATGGACAAGTTGTATATACGATGGGGCTAACATTTGTAAGGACATGAATGTTTGTTTGTTGAATCAAAACATTAATTTCTTGGTTTACACATGAACCGATGTCTAGTTTAAGATATGTTTAACTGTTGATTTCTACTCATTCTTTTTTCAATAATAAAATTAAAGAAAAACATTTTGTAGTGCATCTTAAAGAATGTCCATATGCATAAGAATTAATAATTTGAATTGTTTAAGATTATAGCGACTGCGAAGAAAGAAGAGTGGACAATTAGAGTTCCATCTTTCTTACGCATGGTACTACCCAACACTTAGTACATATAAATTTCTAGTAAATTCTGTAATTAATTATCAAATTAGTAGCTTTAGAACTTGTTTGGCATGTCTTTTACTTCTTGTAGAAGAAATTTTGAAGGAAGTTATCTTAATTTTGCTCAGAAACCAATTTTTAAAAACATTTCCTATTTCTAAACTCGAAAGTATATTTAGAGGAAGACATATTGGACCATCTTCATCTGAAAACTCTTCTAACTACCAAAAGTGCTTTCATAAAATTAGTTAAACGGATCTAGAGTAGCTTTTGAATTTCAAAAGGTTTTTTTTTTTTTTACTTCTCAAAAACCATGTCAAATGGGCCATGAAATATCTGCTCGGAACATTTTAAGCTAGATACAATCGACAAGCTCTCATTTATAAGCAATGGATATTTATGGATATTTCTCTCTGTTCTATCCTAAAACACAAGATAAAGGATATAGAAAATTAAACGTAACACTATAGATTAGGTAGAAGCTGTTTACTAAATTAATGAATCTAGTACTATAGTGGTCTTTCTTGCCCCCTAAGTTTTCATGTCATTGACATCTCTGTCTAATTCAATTTGAATGTTTGTCTTTTAATTTGTCTTTATCAGACCATAATTTTTTATTGTATCTTCTGTAATAATTTTCCCCACTACTTTTGTTGGTATTCCTAGGGCCAAAGATCTTTTGTTGGTTTGGAAAAATGCCTGCTTTATTTCATGAAATGGGACTTTTTATTTTGTTTCCATAGTTAGTTTGAAAGAATGCCAATACAGAATAAAAAAACGTTAATTATGATATGCATGAATCTGCTATTGGAAAAAATGAGTGATTTGTGTTTAGATTATCGATTAACATAATATGTATAAATAATATAATTCAACAATAAATATAAAACTCAATATAACATAAAATGAGCAGAGATTTAGAAAGCAAGCTTTAAAGAGTTATGTCAAGGAGTTGTTCTAAAGTTATGTTGACTCTCCACTGCATGGGTACTTTCAATAGTACACTGTTTCAAGATAAAACTCATGTGGCCCACAGTCGATTCTCCTTCTATGAGTATGATTATAAAGGATAAAGAACGAGCCTTTATCAAATTGTCAAATTAATAGAAATATAATATGAAATATAGAGATAGTATTTAAGTTATATCTAAAGTTATGTTTTCTTGTATTTTATATCTCAATAAAAATCACCCCCTTTTGTAGGGATAAATTTAACCTCCACAATCATGAACATTAATCCAGTTAAAATGTGAGTTACACGCTAGGAATTATAAGTTTTAATTTTGTATTAAACTGGAAATCAAAAGCAAACAATTAAAAGGTTTTAATTTGAAAGGTTAAAATTTTTAGTCTTAATTTACAACAATCTTCCACAAGTTTCAAACTTGCAAAATAAATAAATAAATATAATATATATAGTGGCAATATTGTACTGTGTAATAACTGTAGGTGTCTTTTGGATTTGAAACTCGCTTAGTGATAATAATTTACACTTGAGGGAGCCATAATTGATTAAGCCTCGCATTAGGTCTCTTTGACTAAATTTCAATCACACACAATATCAATTTAAGCTCTAGTTCATAAAGGATAACACTTTTAATGGCCATGCGTTGTAATCTTGATTTTAGAAAGAGTCTCTAATGAGTCCTCCAAGGACGAATGTGACTCATACCTTGCTAGAATTCTCTCTTTAGTGCTCATTCATGCCTAAACCCTTCATAATATCATATCATTGTTAGCACTATCACAAGTAAAATAATGTTATTACAAGTGATGCAGTTTAGGTTGTTTCTATCACATTGAATTTTCTTATAGGACTCCAATTACAAAGGTTGAGTTATTCCTGGAGATGACTCCCTTACGATTATCATAAGCCTCACGGATGGAATGACAATCTATTTCAATGTGTTTAGTGCACTCATGAAATATAGGATTAACAACAATTTGAAAGGCACTAGTGTTGTCAGCATCAGGAAAAGTAGGTTCAAGCGGAGGATAGCCAAGCTCCGCTAGGAGACCTCGTAGCCAAACTATCTTAGACAAAAGACATGGCACGATACTCAGATTCAATGGAAGATTTAGAGACATGATCCTGTTTCTTACTTTACCAAGAAATAATTACATCCTAAGAAACATACACCAACCTGTAATCGAACAACGAGTATCTGTACAGCCAGCCCAATTCGCATCATTGTAATCTACCAACTCAAGAGAAGAATTGACGGGAAATAAAATACCTCAATTAGATGTACCTAGCAAGTACCGATAGTGCGTTGTACCGCAGCCAAGTGGAGATATCGTGGAGTATGCATAAAATGACAAACTTGCTATACGACAAAGAAATATTGGGTCAAGTAATAATGAGATAATTCAAGCTATCCACTAGCTAACGATATAGAGAGGGATCAGGAAGAAAGTCACCCTCATTATTGCGATATTTCACATTCACCTCTAGCGGCTTGTCAACAAATTGACCATCCTGAAGTCCAATCAAAGTAATCAACTCCTCCGTATACTTATGATGATGTAAGAAAGTTCCTGCTGGACTGAAAAGCACATCGAGACTTACGAAATACTGCAAGTACCCGAATCTTTCGTATATAAAGAATCCTTCAATCGATTTTGAAGATAAAATATTAATATAAAATCACTCATGATAATAAAAATATCATCCACATGGACCAAAAGTAGCACAGTACTCGCCTTGGTACCAGAGACAAAGATAGACGAATTATATTTACTCTGGGTAAATGAGAAACCTAAGAGAGTGGAGCAAAACTTTGCAAACCAAGCATGAGGAACAGGCTTCTACCCGTAAAGTGAGCACCTTAGCTTACGCACATTGGAAGATGGCAACGAAAATAGGCCCGTAGGGAGTGTCATATAAATTTCTTCCTTTAGGTCACCATGTGAGAAAGCATTCTTAACATCTATTTCTCGTAAAGACCATCCTCTGGAGGCAACTACATCAACTAAACTTTATAGGGCTCTGGCGATCCATCATAGTAGAACTTACTTGAATAAACCCATTTACTCCCACTAGGTTTGATCCCAGGAGGGCAATGAACAAATCTCATGTGTGGTTCTCTTGAAGAGCTCGAAGTTCCTTTCTCCCAACAAAGCAAGATAACAATTTGAGAATAAGAGGTAAGAACTTTGAAAGAAGATAAGATTGCAGAAAAACAATGCCAATCAGAAATAAGTGGATCGTCGAAGAGTAAAAAAGTCTGGGATAGGATCGTGATCGGGATCCGGAAGGGGCAGCAGAGCTAGAGGCCGTCGTCTCTAATATATCACACCTAGTTTAAAATGCTCGATAGGATGGAATAATATTTTACTGCTGAAACACGAAAGAATTGAAATCTTATATCAAAATACTATGTATGAATGGTATGAACTGGCTCAACAAGAATTCTTGAACAACGAACAACCAATTCAGATATTCACGAGCAAAAAGTACTAAATTCTCTTTCGGATAGACCTTGAAAAGAGAAGGAATGCCTTCAAAGTGAATGAGCGGAGCCAAATCAGAAGATTACATGTGTCATTGGAAGTAATATTGATTCTCAAAGAAAATCACATTGCGAGAGAAGCGAAAGCAATTAGCAACGTCATCATAACAAACAAAATCATTTTTGGCAATGCTGTAACCCATGAAAGAATAGCCTGTGGATTGAGTCGCAAGCTTATATCGTTCATGTGGAGGCAAATGGACGAAACAAACACAACCAAAAGTATGCAACATGTCATAGCTATGACGTGTTTCGTATAGGCGAAAATATGGAAGTCGAAATCCAAATGCTGAGCTGAAAGTTGATTAATCAAATGTACAGTGGTGGATAGTGCTTCAACCTAGAATTTAGGCGAAATCGAAGATTTCAAGAGCTAACTCTGACAACGTCCAAAAGTGACGATTTATTCTTTTAGCCATTCCATTATGTTGAGGAGTATATTAGGAAAAACGTTAGGAAAGAATACCCTTTTGTTGTAAGAAACGTTTGGCACTTATGAGACATATATTCATCACCATTGTTGGACCTCATAATTCAAATCCTGGAAGAAGATTGTGTTTCAATATAAGCTACAAAAGTCTGAAAAATCGGTCCTACCTCCCTTTTAGAATGGAGAAAATATATTTAAGTGAAACGATTGAAATAATCAATAAACGTCACAAAATACTTATAATGAACATGTGAAGTGACAAGTGCCACACCCCAAACATCACTATGAATAATCTTAAAACATTTATTAGCATGGCTCCCATGAGTTGAAAATGAATTCTTCTTACTTTTTTTTTTTCAAGTTTACAAGCATCACAATTGAAAGATTAATTAAAAAAATAAAGTTTTATCTTTATTGCCCATAAAATCACATTTTAACAAATGAGAAAAAAAATAAAGCATTGGGATGACCCAACCGTTTATGCCAAAGTTTATGTTTAAGTCCAACATCAATATAAGCTAACGACGTAGCAATAGGAATAGTAAATTCTAATGGGAACAATCGTCCGACTTTAGGCTCCTTCACATCACCTTCTCCGATCCCTAATGATGCACAAGAGAAACACACATCAAAGTTATTATCAACTAATTAGCCGATCGAAATCTAGTTAAAAAATAAGCTTGGAGAGACAAAAAGACACATTATCAAAAAAAAAAAAAA
>NC_036242.1:20884014-20953036 GCF_002742605.1 Olea europaea var. sylvestris | reverse complement strand
ACTCCAATGTCACTAACAATAGTAATTGAAAGGGTCTCCCATTAAAAATCTGAATATGTTGATTTTACTAGTATAGTGTCTAATGTTATGCAAAAAGTCAAAACTACTCGTCATATGATTTGATAGCCCTAAATCAACAAACCAAGGAGAAGAAACAATCTAACCCTTATCTTGTAAGCCCAATGTAGAGAAGGCCAAGACAATCATCTGCTGGACCATTTTTGGGGTAAGAACATTTTGATTGGTGCTAGCTTGTGAAATTGTCGAAGTATTACCTTGAACATCAGGTTGAGATGCCCATTTTAGAGGTCAAGTGGAATAGTCCTTAATGAAATACCTTGATTGCTTATAGTAATTTTAGACTATCTGAGGACAGTTACGAGAAACATGACCGTATCCTTTGCAGTAAAATACTAAGGTTTACCCTTCTCCCGTCTTTGGACAACATATGCAACGTTGACCACATCACATGAGGAACATCTTGCTCCAATATGAGCTTAGGTAGCCAATCATTGCTCCTAACGTAAAAGTTTAACCAGACACACATCTAATGAAAGAATCAGATCACGATTTAATAAACTTGCACAAATTACTTCAAACTTGAGTCTTAATTTCATAAAAAACTAATTCCACTTGCTAACCGCCTAAATATCTTGTAGAGCTGGTAAGGCCGTCACATGGACCTTATCATAAACTATGCCAAAGTATTTACCCCATAAGTTCAGAAAACTAGAATATTATTGCTCAATATTAAGATTACCCCGAGTGTAGTTGGCAATTTCTAATTCCAACTAAAATCTCCATGTATTATTGTCTTGATAATAAATCCGCTTTAAGTATTCTCACATCTCCTTTGCAATAGTGAAGGAGAGTAAATTATTCACCATGTGTGCTTCCATAGACCCCAAGATCCAAGAGATAATATGAGCATTCTTCATTTCCCATGCACTAACATCTTTTCCATCGTCAGGAACTTTAGAGGTCACATTAATATGATCCCAAAGTTCCTTTCCCTTTAAAAATATTTTAAATTAAAATTCCCATATCGAATAATTTTCCCAATAGATTTAACGAAAATGCTTCAACTGGAATATGCTATATTGCAAAGAGGTCAACCAAACGAACCAAAAAAATAAAAGTAGCCCACATCAAATACCAGCCTACAAGTTGGCAACCCCAAAATTAACCAAGGCCCACACAATTATTGTCCTAATTAGGATAACCCAAGAATCCAACTCCATACAAATTAGCAGCCCACAATCCAACAATTATTAGCCCAATTACAATTCCAAGAATCCAACATAAGCAGCCCACAATCCAACAACCGGTCTACCAAAGTTTGACGTCATAATAGGTACCCACAGAGATGCAAACCCATAATAATGCTAAAATCATCGAGCACACAGTGACGCTAAAATCGCATTGATTACAAGCAGAGGATCGCCGAAAAATTGTGTCTATTACTCAATAGATGCTAGAAATCGCATCAAAACACCCACAAAGACATCAAAAATTCATCGAACAACCATAGATGCCGAAAATTCTGAGGCGGAATTTTGTTCATTGAGACAGAGTCACACCAAAAATCGTGACGTCGACCAGAGACTGATTGACCTTGAAAATTGCAAAAAAAAAATCGCTGGAACAAAGTTGTCGTCACTAAGAATTGAAGATTCAGCAACTGTTTCTATAGGTATGGCTCTAATACCATGTGAAAGTTTTAGCTAAATGTCTTTCCTGCTTAGAGATTCTTTGTATTATATAGATAAATATCTCATGTGTACATGGTAATGATACAATTATACTTAAAAGCATCTCCTAAAATACAATATACACATATGGATAAATATAACAATAAGCGTAATCTTTGTGATCTCAATCTTATAATACCTAACTCTTGGAACTTGTTTTCCATAATAAAATTATTATTAGGATGATAACATGGTTAGCTACCAACATGCTTTAATGTATATAATTCCAGTTGTACATGTTAATTGGAATAACATTATACATGGCAACAGGGCTTTGTAGCCAAGTTAAACCATTGCCTCTTCTTTAACCCTAGAGAAAACAATTATTAGTAATGCTGGTATAGTTTTACCAGGTAGAGAAGGAAAAAATAGAAACCAATACTTTCTTAGCCCCTGATTTTAACTAACATAATACACTAGGCTGTAACAGTGATCCTCAAGTCACTTTAATGATGAAAAGGTGGTCTTAGAACCCAAAATTACACTTTGCATTATCTAATTAGTTTTCCTATTGATTATGTTCTGCTTATTCCAAGTCAACTTCCATGCATAATCCACAATAGATTACCAGCTCCAATTTTAAATATCTGAATTGTATTCTAATTCTAATGAGAATTCTTCGACCATGTTGGTATTAACAGTCCCAATACTCGAAGTAAAATCACAGA
Organism: Olea europaea var. sylvestris; assembly: GCF_002742605.1. Taxonomy (NCBI): domain Eukaryota; kingdom Viridiplantae; phylum Streptophyta; class Magnoliopsida; order Lamiales; family Oleaceae; genus Olea; species Olea europaea. The sequence goes on along the minus strand of NC_036242.1, from coordinate 20,950,617 downwards.
AATTAAAAAGAACACGATGATTTTTCGCCCGTAGGCCCGAATGTTCACCTAAGAATGGGCTACGTCACCACGTTGAGCTTCCATCGAAGTGGTTAACGCTCTAATCCACTAGAAACCAACAATAGAGTGTCAATACAAGTTTACAAACTTCAGATCTACCAAAGATCAGCCCTCTGACCCTATTTTTTCTCTCACAGACACGAACGGCAGATTACACCAAGTAATCGAGCTTTACAGTTCACCAAAGAATAGATGCAATCTCTACACAAAGTACACCAAGCTAGATCTCACCAAGAACATCTAAAACAACTCAGAGATTGCAACCAAAAACCAGGAGTTTTTTAGAGAGAAGAAAATTACAGAGAGCAAACACGAAGAACAAACCCTAGAAGTCTCTCGAATAATCGCAAATGAAAAATCTAGGGTTAGTATAATGAAAATCCAGATGCATCCAACGGTTCAGACAACTCCACTTGGCACAATCTGCTCCATCCAATTAAAACTAAATAAAGTCGCATTTTGGAGGAACACGAGTTTGCACAGAATGGGGGCAAACCGGGTCATAAGCTTGGGCTTAGCTATTGGGTTCAATCATTGGGCCAAAGGTGTTAAGCATTTTCTTAACAATCTCCACCTTGCTTGACACTTTTGGGTTTCATTATGGACTAGAGGTTAACTCCTCCTTCGATATCATATGCTCTATGTACATGCAAAAGAAATTTCAATTAGGAATAACATTTAGGATATTTAAACAATCCCTAAATTTATGTACATGAAGTATTTTTGTACCCATATCTGCTGGATTACACTTAGTGGAAATCTTTTCAATTTTTATAATCTTATTTTCTATAATGTCTCTTATAAAATGAAATTTGACATTTACGTGTTTTGTTCTATCATGAAAAATTGGATTTCTACTAAGATGTATAGCAGATTGGATGTCAGAATGTATTAAAGCATCATTACCAGTAAAGCCAATTTCATCCAACAGATTTTTCAACCAAATACCTTCATTTACTGCATCTGTGGCTACAATATATTCAGCCTCTGTAGATGACAGGGCTACTATCTTTTGCAAATGTGATTTCCAACTTATGCAGGTGTCATTTAAGGTAAATACATATGCAAATGTTGATTTCCTATTGTCACAATTACCAGCAAAATCAGAATCTACAAATCCTTTTAGTTTAATCCCAGTTTTCCTTTTTCCAAACATTAGTCCTAAGTTTGAAGTTCCCTTAAGTTATCTAAGTAGCCATTTCATGCCTTCCCAGTGTTGTTCACCAGGATTGCTCATATATTTACTTAATACACTTATAGCAAAAACAAGATCAGGCCTTGTGCAAACCATAATGTACATTACTGAACCTATAGCATTTGCATAAGGGATTTTATCCATTCTATTTCTTTCTGTTTCAGTTTTAGGACACTGTTCAATAGAAAATTTAAAATGACTACCAAGTGGTAAGGTAACTTCTTTTGCCTTATCCATAGCAAATTTACATAGAATTTTGGAAATATATGTCTCTTGAGTTAGAAATAGTGTGCAGTCACTTCTATTTCTCCTAATTTCCATTCCTAAGATTCTTTTAGCTGATCCTAGGTCTTTCATTTCAAACTCTTGTTTTAACTTTTGCTTAATATTATTTATTTCAGTTACATCACACCTAGCAAGTAACATATCATCAACATAAAGCAAGTGATAATAAGAACCAGGACCTCCACCACCTTTATAATAAAAGTAAGGATCATATTCACTTCTATTAAAATCAAGATCTTTTATGAAAGTATCAAACCTGATATACCAATGTCTAGGGGCCTATTTCAGCCCATGGAGTGATTTTTGCAAAAGGCACACACAGTTTTCCTTTCCCTTTTGTTCAAAACCTTTTGGTTGGGTCATGTAAATTTTTTCTTCTAAGTTATCATGTAAAAATACAGTTTTTACATCTAACTGTTCCAGTTCAAAATCAAATTGAGAAACAATGCAGAGAAGAATTCTTATAGAAGTGTATTTGACTACAGGAGAGAAAATTTCATTATGGTCAATTCCTTCTCTTTGGTTAAAGCCCTTTGCAACTAATCTAGCCTTGAATCTAACATTTCCTTCTTTTGTGTCACCTTCTTTGATTTTATAAATCCATTTATAGTCAATGACCTTCCCCTCTTTTGGTTTGGTAACTAAGACCCAAGTCTTATTTTTTTCAAGTGAAAGCATTTCATCTTTCATTGCTGCAAGCCAGGAATTTGAATTTTTCCCCCAATGGCCTCTTCATATGAATTAGGTTCATTGTCTAAAAACTTCTGAATGTTTAGGGCAGTGACAAAGTCTAATTCATTATATCTAGCAGGTGGTCTTATCTCCCTTCTTTCTCTATCTCTTTATTGGTGGAACAAGTTCAGGTTCAGATTCATGTTCAGATTCAGGTTCAGGGACTATTTCCTGTTCATGAGTAGGCTCCACCTCAATCTGGTCATTAATTTCTAGATCTGAGATAGCTGGAGAGATATCAGATTGAAGATATAAATCATTTTCATTAATTTGAGGGTCTGCAGGGACTTTTTCTTTAGTACAAGGCATGTCTATTTCATTAAAAATGACATTCCTGCTTATTATGACCCTATAACCTCCTTGAGCCTTAATCCAGATTCTGTAACCTTTTACACCTTCTCCATATCCTAAAAAAATGCCTTTAATAGATCTGGATTCAAGTTTACCCTCATTTTGGTGTACATATGCTGCACAACCAAAAACTTTCAATTTGGAATAATAAACTGGATGACCACTCCAAACATGGTCAGGTGTTTCATAATTCAAGGATTTTGTGGGGTAGTTGTTTATCAAATATGATGCAGTTTTAACAGCTTCCCCCCAAAATAGTTTTGGAAGACCTGCACTAATTAGCATGCACCTAACTCTTTCTAACAGGGTTCTATTCATCCTTTCTGCTAGACCATTTTGTTGTGGGGTATAGGTAACAGTCCTATGCCTTAAAATTCCATTGTTATTACAGAAATTATCAAATTCCTCATTGCAGAATTCAAGACCATTGTCAGTTCTGAGAGCTTTAACCTTTTTATTCACCTGGTTTTCAATTAAGGTTTTCCATGTTATGAAGTTTTGAAAGGTATCAGATTTATTTTTCAAAAGAGTAACCCATGTCTTTCTTGAAAAATCATCAACAATCAGTAAATAATATTCGAAACCAGAATAGGTATTCACAGTAGCTGGCCCCCACAGATTAGCATGCAGATATTCAAGTATAGACTTAGATTTATGGACACCTGTGCCAAAGAGGAGTTTCCTTTGTTTACCATAAATGCAGTGTTCACAAAAAAAAAAAACACTCTTTCAATTTTTTTCATTTCCTAAGAGACCTCGTTTTTTAAGAATGTGTAAATTCTTATCACTCACATGTCCTAACCTTTTGTGTCATATTTCAGATTTATCAGGCTGAGATACTGCTGCAGAAATTGGTTGACTGATTATTGGCAAGGTTTTTAAAACATAGATCCCATTAGATTTTTCAACACAAGCAATCATTGTAAAGTTCTTTTGTAAATTCAAATAGCCTTTGTTTATGGTTGCATCAAAACCTTTATCATCTAGTACACTTAAAGAGATCAGATTTCTCTTTAGTTTGGGAATGTATCTGATCTTGTTTAGAGTCAATACATTTCCATTTTCTAGTTTTAAAATAACTTTGCCAATACCTTTGATTTTACAAGTAAAGTCATTTCCCAATATCACTTGACTCCCATTAATTTCAAGAAAATCAGTATAGTATTATTTGCAAGGTGTCATGTGAAATGTACACCCTGAATCAAGGATCCATTCATCCTTGACCACAAATTGACTAGTCACATAGACTTGTCCATTTGAGCCTGCAACTTCCTCATAAGCAATTGCAGCTCCACCTTCAATTTTATTGATGTTTTTCAATTCATCAATCCTTTTCATGCAGTCGTTTATAAAGTAACCCATCTTTCCACAAAAGTAGCATTTCTTTCCTTTTGCCTTATTATTATTATGATTGAATTTGGCTTTACCTTTATGAAAATTTCCATTGTATTCTTTTGTTTTTCCAAAATTTTTATTTGAAAAGTTATTGTTGTTTCTTTTGAATTGATTATTTCATCTGACATTGTAACCAAAACCAACAGAGGAAGATTTGGATTCACTTTGAAACTCAAGTTCTTTATTTCTTAAAGAAGCAACAATAATCTCCACAGTAATGGAGGTTCTTCCATATTCAAGAGCATTTCTTAAATATTTATATTTTTCAGGTAAAGCAGATAATAAGGCTACTGCATGTTGTTCATCAGAAAGTGTTTCACTACTGTTTGTGAGATCTTGAGTTAATTTTTTAAATCTGGCAAGATTTGCTTCAAGATCAAGATGTGGATCAAATTGAAACTAAAGAATTGTTTCCAAAGATAACATTTATTGGGGAGTGATTTTGTTTTATAAAGTGATTCAAGTTTAGTCCAAATTCCTTCAACAGTCTCAGTCTTTCCTACTTCTCTAATGACACTATCAGATAGATGCAAGAAAATCAAACTCCATGTAGTATCACTTTGTTCATTTCTTTTTCTTTCTATGACTTCTTCTTCCTAAGACTCATCCAGTGCTTTCACACACTTATGTTGCATCAAAAGTGCCTTCATCTTTTGACTCCAAAGAGTAAAATCCCCTTTTCCATTCCAGATTTCAATGTCAACTTTAGTACTTGTCATATTTGGTTTTGAAAACAAATGTTAATTTCAACAGCTTTAAAATATTTATTTTATTTTATTTTTTTTAAAAAATAAGACAAAGTACAAGAGCTGCAGGTCGGGATTTTACACTTATGCACACACAGTGAAACAAAATGCAACAAAAACATATCACACTAAAGCGCACAGAAAAATTAGTACACACGAACAGATAACATGTAATAAGATTTGGCTATTCGAGTCATCTTGAAGAAGCCGTTAATCTTGTCCCCTAAGATTCTTGGGTTCACGAAAGGAACCCTAGATAGAGGTGGATCAAAGAGGGCTTCTATCAAGGATTCTCAAGTATATATATTCTAAATAGTAATTCAATCGCCAAATAAAAGAGAGGTTCAGATACTCGTTACCCAGATGTCTCAGTGTGTAAGTGTAAAATAGTGAAAATCAAAACTTGTTTGCTTTTCAGCAGGAGTAGTGGATCGAAAACTTTCGAAGTGTAGATCTGTAAAGATCTAACCCTTTATCCATCAAGAAAGGCACCAGAAACCAAAGAGCCGGATTGTATATCAGATCGACGGCGCTCTGATACCACTGTTGGTATTAACAGTCCCAATACTCGAAGTAAAATCACAGAAATTAAAAAGAACACGATGTTCACCAAGAATGGGCTACGTCACCACGTTGAGCTTCCACCGAAGTGGTTAACGCTCTAATCCACTAGAAACCAACAATAGAGTGTTAATACAAGTTTACAAACTTCAGATCTACCAAAGATCAGCCCTTAGACCCTATTTTTTCTCTCACAGACACGAACGGCAGATTACACCAAGTAATCGAGCTTTACAGTTCACCAAAGAATAGACGCAATCTCTACACAAAGTACACCAAGCTAGATCTCACCAAGATCATACACATGCGGGATAAAAGGAAGCAAATAATACATGTACTCAAATTAGATTTCAATTTATAATAAAAGAGTAACCTAGGTAATAATAATATACTAGCTTTGATGAGAGCATCCCATAACTCGGGAAATCACACCATATCAGGTGAATGATAGAAAACCTTAGAGACTGGAATGAATATTGTGGAGAACGATGATTACTAGCGTCACAAGATTAGTTGAGCGTTAAAGAATAAAATATATATTCCACACTTTTCCAATTTCTTTCAATCTAGTAATTGTTGGAAAAATGTTTCCACATAAAGAGGATTGAGAAGAAACAATGATAAAAAAGACAAGAACAAAGGAATTAAAGATAAATGCTTAAACATGAAATATATTGTCCTCAAACAGTATTTGCCCCATCTCGAATTGAATTTAATGCTTAAAGTGATATTGGAAAATTGTTTGAAGGATTAATCAAGCCTTGCAATAGAAAAATACTTAAGCACTTTTGTGTTTTCTATCAAAACTTCAAGAACACTTCGAAAGAAATTTAAATATGAAGGAAAGAATATAAATTCTTTCTTTTGGAATGAAGATTTGATATCAAGTTGTTGAATTGTATATTTGATGTGATAATCTATCATGCATCATAGATTTCAATCAACACCATGAAATGGTACAAAATAACCTTGAAAAGTCATAAGCTTTTCACGAAGTGCCTCCGAGAATTCAAACATAAAACTAGCTTTAACTGCTATTTTTTAGTTCTATTCAGCCACATGTACAAATCTATGTGGCCACATAAGTTAATTACTTGTAGGGCATATAAGCCCTACATGTCTTTATGTAACTACAGGCCAAAAAGGCGTACCGCATAGGGCAACATTTTGACCTTCAAATCCTTTTTCATTCGAAAGCCTATTTTATTGATTTTGAACAAGAATTTCAACCCCTACTTTTTCAATATTTAATAAAATTTCATATTTAAAATATATAATACTTATGCATAAGGATTAGATGTCTTTCAATTTGAATTTAACCTTAGTGTAATTCAAATAAATTAAAGTCAAAATTAAAGGTAGCAAGAAAGCATTGAACCAATCAATTCCTTATGACGATACCAGTAGAACACACACAAGTATCACATGTTCTCAAGTTCCTCAATCTTGTGTAGTACTAATATGGCTTGCGCTCATCTTATTCAACGAACTTTTAGGAGAGAAACTCTGTCTCTATTGAAGCAGCACCACCTCGAAGTTCATCTAGATGAAATTCTTTCAGTATCTTTATTGCTTTTAGAGATACTTATACCTTAGTACTGAACTTCATTAAGAGCTTAAAGCTACCCTCATTCAAGTGACAACCTACGTTATATTAATTAGGATAAAGTTATCGCAAATTTTATAATGTTGAAACTATTCACATATTGGATGACTTGTTGTTACCCTTTGAACTTGTGAATTATTTGTTAAGTAATGATAGCTAGAATTGCTATCATTGGTGAATCTTTTATTTTGAGAATTTCAATCATATCATGCTCAAAGTAGATGTTATTAAATCTATATTTAGAGGTTTAGTTGATAGATCCACAAGATTCTCAATTGATTTAACATAATTTAGGAAAATTATTTCACTCTTGATTAATTTTAAAATATAGTCGTATCTCAGACTCATATGTATAGACTTCCCATTGTATAGTTCATTGTATAACTTTGCTAATGTGACTTGACTATTACACATGATGGATATTGAAGATATATTATTCAGTCTCAAAGGTATCTCATACCGAAGATATTTAAGTCACTCAGCTTCTTTCCCAATATCTAATAATGCTACAAATTCAAATTCCATAGTTGAATGTGTAATACATGTTTATTTCTTTGATTTCCACGAAACAATATCTCCTCCAAGAGTAAACACCCAACCCGAAGTAGATTTACTTTCATCCATGCTAGATATCAAACAAGTATCGGTAAATCCTTCTAATATAGTCGAAAATTTAGAATATTGTAGATCTAAGTTCTTGTTTTTCTTTCAATAGTCAAGAAATCTTCCAATGGCCTTTCAATGTTCCTTGCTTTGAGTATTTATATGCTTACTAAGTTTACTAATTGCAAATGTTATATCCAGTCTAGTACATTAAATTGCGAACATTAGATTTCCTATAGCACTTGCATACTCCATTTCTCTTATGAAATTCTTCATAAGTTTTAAACTTGGATCAATAGGGTATTGAATTATTTTATGTTCAAATGTTTGAACTTATTAATCACATTCTCTATTTAATGTCGTTGACTCAAGAAAACATCGACTAGTTTTTGTAACTTTGATACCTAATATGGTATCCACTTGTCCAAGATCTTTCATCCTAAATATGGAACATAGAAACCTCTTCGAGTCTTTGATTCCATCCATGTGATTACTCATAATCATGTTATCAACATACAAATAAATAAAGATTATATATTCGTCACCCCATTTAGAATATAAACATTTATCTACACTATTATTTATGAAACCAGATGTATTAATAGCTAATTCAAATTTTTCATGTCATTTTTTAGGTGCTTGCTTTAAACTATATAACAACATAGCTTATGTTCATTTCTGGGCAGTGTTCCATATAAACTTCTTCATCGAAATCTCCATTTAAGAATGCCATCTTAACATCCATTTGATGAACATGCAAGTCACATATCGAAACTAATGCAAATAAAATCATAATTGATGTTATTCTAACTACCGATGCATAATATCAAAATAATATATTCCTTCCTTTCATTGATACCCTTTAGCTACCAATCTAATTTTAAAGATATTACGAGAACCGTCAACAACGTATTTTCTCCTAAACACCCATGTATATCCAATAGGTTTGGATCAAGGTGGTAAATCGACAAGTTTCCCTGTATTATTTGATATAATTGAATCTATTTCATTTTTAATTGCATTTTCTAAAGGATGCTATCACTAGAAGTCATAGCTTCTCTATTAGTTTTAGGATCGGACTCCACTTGTAGAATGAAACAAAATAAGTTGAGAATCAATTTCATTCGGTCCTAAAGACTTTTCAATTCGAATTCTCTTTCTTCTTCATGGTTCGATTCATGAACATCTTTAGAAGATGTTTTATCTTCTATTCTACTCAAGCTAGAGATTTCATTATAAGTTTCTCTTAATTCATTATCCAAGGATAGTGAATTCTCAAAGAATTCAACATTACTTGATTCAGTTATTACATTGGTTTCTAAATTTTACAATCTATGTGATTTGCTATTATTAGTATAACCAACAAAGACACACTTAATGTCTCTTGGACCCAATTTGGTCCTTTTCAATTCGAATTCTCTTTCTTCTTCATGGTTTGATTCATGAACATCTTTAGAAGATGTTTTATCTTCTATTCTACTCAAGCTAGAGTTTTCATTATAAGTTTCTCTTAATTCATTATCCAAGGATAGTGAATTCTCAAAGAATTCAACATTACTTGATTCAATTATTACATTGGTTTCTAAATTTTACAATCTATGTGATTTGCTATTATTAGTATAACCAACAAAGAAACACTTAATGTCTTTTGGACCCAATTTGGTCCTATTAGGTTCGTCTTCTTACAATATGCATGACACCCCCATATTTTGAAGTATTTAATATTATGTTTTCTTCCTTTCCAGTGCTTGCAACACTAAAATATTGTTATTCATTATATTGTTCACATATTTTGGATATCTTTTGAATATTTGAACAAAAAAATTTGGTTTTAATATTATTTACATTGAAATTTCTACTATATTTGAAGAAAAAAGAAGGTAATTTTAAACACCTCATGTACATTAGTACTTTTATGGTTGAATACAGTATGAAATGATATTTTAGTTGGTTTTATTTTTGTATTTGGTGTATTTTTATGTTGTCTGCAACTATTGGATGATAACGGCACTTCTGTCGTTATCTGCAGTGAAAAACAATAATACAACCATTACCTTGTTCGTCATTGATAATACAATGTGGTTACTTTGATAACTTAAATATGATAATTATTTTTCATATTACTTTGATATATATACTTGAGCAAGTAATGATAATATTTCACGTTGATTAAGTAATGAACATATTTCTCAAATTTTATACATGACATGTCTATCTCGCAACTTAGATTAGTTTAATTTATCAATTACCAAGGCACGGATTAGTAATGACTATTTATACTCATGTTTATAGACAGGATGACACAAGAGTCATTTCTTTATTGAATTATCCAACATTTTGCTTCTTTTCCAACACAGCAACGTCAAACAATGGATCCTCTAATTTAAGAAAGTCAGAAAGGTTAATCACGTGGCAAATAACGTTGAATTGAAATAGATTATAGGATATCGAATTAATGAAATCACAAGTAATTATAATAATTTGTTATAAAATATAATTAATGAGCACATCTCTCAACTTTTGTAAATAATGTGTCTATCTTGCAACTGAAATTAGTTCAATTTATTAGTTCTCGTGACATGGATGGATTGTGACAGCTTATAATCGTTTTTATAGATAGGACAGAACGAGTATAATTTAATAGTTCTTGTACCGTTCTGTTATTTTTTTTCAATATTTAACTTCTTTTCCAGCACAATGATCTCAAACATTGGATCTCCTAATTTAAGAAAGTCAGAAAAGTTGATCATGTGACAAAGAATGGTTGAATTGACATAAATTATACGATATCAAGTTAGTGAAATCAAAAGTTATTGTATTGATTCGTTAAAAAATATAATTAATAAGCATGTCTCAACTTTTTTTTAAATGGAATGTCCATCTCATTTTGCTTCCTTTCCAACACAACGACCTCAGACATTAGATTCCCTAACTTAATAAAGTCAGAAAGGTTAATAACGTGATAACAAAAGCGATTAAATTGACATATATTATATGATATTGAATTGATGAGATCACAAGTCATTGTATTGATTAGTTAGAAAATATTATTAATTAGCATAACTTTCAACTTTTGTAAACGGAATGTCCATCTTGTAACTGAAATGAGTTCGACTTATTAGGTCTGGGGACATGAATGGGTTGTGCCTACTTGTGTTTATTGACCAAACAATACAAGTGTCATTTAATGGCCCTGTGTCGTTCTATTGATTTCTTTAATATTTTTTTTATCTTCTAAAACAACAATCTCATACATTAGATCTCCTCACTTAAGAAAGTCAGAAAAGTTGACAAGTAACAAAGAACGGTTAAATTGATATATGTTATACGATATCGAGTTGGGGAACTCATAAGTCATTGTATTGATTCGTTAGAAAGTATAATTAATAAGCATCATGACAATTGTGAACTCTTTGAGAGAATTGATTACTACATCAAAGGTGCATTGCTGAGAGAGAGGGATTGGCATATTTTCATATTTACAAAAGTGAAGATCAGAGATTGGCCCCTCGAGTGCAAAAGCAGAAGGGAGCTTGATTGCAAGACTTACCCATCAAGCAGGGATGAAAGTAGACCTTAGTGATCCGACGGTGTCGAGTGGAAGGGTCGTTGTTCAACGGATAAAAGTTACTCTAGGGATAGGTCGATCTTCCCCAAGAGCTCATATCGACAGGAAAGTTTGGCACCTCAATGTTGAGCTCTCAACTTTTGTAAACGACATATCCATCTCGCAATTGAAATCGTTCAATTTATTGGTTCTCAGGGTATTTATGAATCATGGTTGCTTATATTCGTGTTAACAGGCAAAACAGTCCTTTATGCTGTTATGTTGATTTTTCAGTATTTTGCTTCTTATCCAATGTAACAACCTCAAATATTGGATCCCCTAATTTAAGAAAATCAAAATGGTTGATCACGTGACAAAAAAAGTTGAATTGACATAGATCATATGATATCGAACTGATTAAATTACAAGTCATTGTATTGATCAACTAGAAAATATAATTAATGAGCACATCTCTCAACTTTTGTAAAACATGTCCATCTTACAACTGAGATGAGTTCAACTTATTGTTTTTAAGACATGGATGGGTAATGGTTGTTTATGATTGTATTTATAGACATAACATCACTAGTGTCGTTTTACAACCCTTGTGTCGTTCTGTTGATTTCTTCAATCTTCTGCTTCTTTTCTAACTAACGATCTCAAACATTAGATCCCATAACTTAAGAAACTCAAAAAAGGTTGACATGTGATAAAGAATTATTGAATTAGCTAGATTATTTTATGTAAATTTGGTGAAGTCACAAGTCATTGTTTTAATTCATTAGAAAATACAATTAATGAACACATCTCTCAACCTTTGTAAATTTTATGTCCATCTTGCATCATAAATGAGTTCAACTTATCAGTTCTTGGGCATGGATGGATCGTAACTGCTTATGCTCGTATTATAGATAGAACAGTATAAATGTCATTTTCTTTACAGGTACTGTACAAATGTCATTCTTATAGATAAGTTATATTTTGATAACAACACTTATGTCATTTTCTTCACAGTAAAAGTACAAGTACTGTTCTCATGGACAAGTTATACTTTGATAACAATACTTGTGTTGTTCTTTTAGACTTTTCATCTCAATAACAACAGTTGTGTCATTCTTTTAAAACTTTTCATCTCAGTGACAATACAAGTATTGTTCTTAAGGATCTTTTCATCCTCTTAACGACACTTATTCCATTTTCTTAGAACTTTAAATCTCAATAACGATGCAAGTACCATTCTAATGACAAGTATATTTACAAACATAATGACAGTTATACTATTATAATAGACTTTCTCATCTTAGTAACAGCACAAATATCATTCTCATTAACACATATTTACTAACATAACGACAATTCTACTGTTTTAATAAATGTTCTCATCTCAATAACGACATATGTGGCATTTTCGTGAACAATTATGGTGTTGTTTGATAGGCATTTTTATGTAAAAATGCATTTTAGAATAGTAAATTGATGTGAAACGTGTGGTTGAAAAATAAGGAAATTTTTTTTTATTTATGTGTAATATTATTTTAATAAAAAATGTGTGGTTGAAAAGAAGAGAGAGAAAAATGTATTTTGAAGAAAATGACTACCAAACGGGCTTTATATTTACAAACATAATAGCACATGTGCCGTTCTCATGTGAAGAAAACAAACTTAATATAAATGTATAAGAACATTAAAATTAAAAACATCAAAACTATAGCTACAATCAATATTTAACATGAAACAAAGATGTACAAATATTTAACTTCGATTCACTAAGCTTGTGTTTGAGCCCCATTAATTCCCATGAATTCTTATTTTCTTCAGTCAACAATTGATGGCTAACGGGACCCACATAGATAGTGCATGCATAGACCCTGACACATAGGTTTGAAAATGTAGAATTCCCAAATTTAAAACACAATGACAATTTGAGCAAATGACGTTAATGCCAATCTAATTACAACGTGGTGTGAAACGGCTACCTACCCATTTCACGCATGACAAGAAGACAAAAATTCGTAATTCAAACAAAATTAGCATATAATTCATTTCCAGGCGTGCGTTTGACGAAAATAATATTTTTGCATTCATTGCATCAGCACAAATTCACACATTACAACATTCATTCCAGTGGTAATTTATGCTTTCATATTAGCTTAAAACAATAATTTAGCGTTCACCTAGTCAACGTATGGTGTGCGCTATATAATCTTGTAACTGGGTCCACGACACATTCTCGTTCGCAACTTCATCCTCTTCCACTGCAGCTTCGTCTTCCTCATCTGGTAACTCAACCTCGACTTCTTCATTGTCAACTTCCTCGGCCCTGTGAAAGCCTTCGTCAAGTTGTTCGTTGCGTCGCAGAAAATTATGGACTCACATTGCTGCCACAACCACAGCGATTTGGGCTCGATATGAATAACTAGGCATGCTGTCCAGAATTTTTCATCTTTGCTTCCAGACTCCGAATGCACGCTCAATAATGTTTCGACATGATGAGTGATGAAAGTTGAACCTTTCACATGCATTCCGAAATCTACGTCTGCCGCCACCATGATTGTGAAATTCTTGGAAGTGATAATGTACATCCGACCCTTTGTACGGAGCCATGTAACCGGTCGATGTGCAAATCCAGAATCCACCAAGTAACATTTCCTATCTGTCGATTCTGAAAAATGTATGTCCGGACTATGCACAGCGCGGGCTAGTATATGACTGTCGTGCGTGGGGCCCATGCTTCCCGAGAACACAAATGTGAAGCACAAGTTGAAATCGCAAGCGGCCAAGACGTTCTGAGTGGGCACCCCTTTTCGCCCTATGAAATTAATTCATTTACATCGTGGCAACACCGCCCACATATGGGTCCCGTCAATAGCACCAATACAATCCTGCGACGTCCATTTCCAACCGTGTCAAATACTAAAATTTTGGCAAAATAACTTTGACCACCGAGACAACTTGCTTGCAGCAACATAAACATACCTGGAACGACGGATATCGTTATGGATCAGTGTGATGATGTGCAGCCCATGGTTGTAGTTTTCATGAGGCCGTATCATCTCTGTTGCCAGCGCACCGACTACGCGAAACACGCGCCTGAAATAATGGCTGATGGGCTACAACGAATGTCCAAATAGCGTTTGCACTTGGCGATATCCCTTCCCATGGGCCAGTATACACAAAAACATACCAACCTGCTCGTATATATCAATGGTCATACTGCTTTCCAATCCATAGCGATCTCTCAAAACATGTACAAAGTGCTTGAACATGGTCGAGTACATTCTGAACTCCTGAAAGCACATTTGCGGATACACGTGCATATTCTACAACATGAAAATATGGTCGCTTCGTGTTGTAGGAAATAAGTAACAGTGGCCCCTATTCGGGATGAGGTATTGGCGCACCATCCGCTCAGCGATACAACAATATTGTAGCCACGCCACCATATCCGCCTCTAGCTGTTGCAGTACGTCTTCATCCGAGCCGTCATCCGAACAAGAGTTTGACACGAGGTCACAATCTGTCTTCGATGACGTATGCGAATCGAAAGTGTCTGTCATCTCCTCAAAGCGAGACCACGAAACGCAAATATTTTTACTATATGTGGGAGCGTCAAAATTCAACTGTGATTGGGATGATATTTGCGTTACCCGTTATTTTGTCAATTATCACTTCCCTTTTTATAGCCAAAGCCTTTGCAATGCATGCAACCAATAACATATAGTTAGTGTCCACAATTATTGATTCCAGTAGAAAGCATGCAGAAGGTGCACTGATAAGGTGAAATATTCGCTGTATCATGCTGGGAATCTTGGCTTCGCCAGAGCTATTGACATGTTTCAAAATGTTAGGAGTTGGATTCTAGCCTTTAGGTAATAATGGAGTCTGTGTGGGACCAAATTACTTATGTTCAAAGATTTGGCTCTTCCAGAACTATAAACATGTTTCAAAATTAGATGAAGTACACGGACATACTGTTGGTAATAATGGAGTCTATGCGAGCATGTTTTTTGTGGAAAAGTTTTTGCTTTTCCAGAGCCATTGACATATTTCAAAATTGTCAGAGTAGAACATGAGCGTTTAGATAGTGATGGATTCTGTGGTATCCAATTATTTATGTCTGAAGTTTTGTATCTTCCATAACTAGTGACATCACATCAAACTGATAGGGATAGACTTATTTACTTTACTTAATAATTGAGTCCTTGGGATGGACTTATTTCTATAACAGTTTTTGCTTCCCTATAGCTACGGACATATTTTTCTAAATTGAAAGAGTAGAATGAAAACATTTAAATAATAATTGAGTCCTTGCTACCGAATTATTCATGTTTAAAGTTTTTGCTGTTCTAGAACTAATTACATAGTGGAAAATTATAGGAATAGACTTTTTGACTATAGGTAATAATGGTGTTCGTGGGCATGATGTATTTCTGGCCAAAGTTTTAGTTTGCAATAGCTATTGATAGCCTTTACATAGTAATGGAGTACACGGGAATGAATTATTTCTGGACAAGCATGAAAACCAATCACATGCAACTATTTTCAATACATAAAACACTACAACATACATAGCATAGTGTGTAGTGCGAGAAACGCGTATACAGGAATTTGAACAACAAAGCATTATTACAACAAGCTGTACGGAAGATAACTATAGTACCAAAGCATAGAAACGAAGTCATACCTATGACACATACAATCAAAGCATGATTATCGGCTCCCAGAACCCGGCATTTTGTCGTGTTCGAAGCAATACGCGATCCATTTGTACCGCAACTCTGGCGTTTTAGCTGCACTATACGCAACACAATTTTCGAAATTTCTTAGGAAACACAACGCAAACATGTACAACTCATCCCCAGCTTTGACAAGCCCAGTCGAAAGTAAATCATCTATGCATTCGTGGAGAGTCATACAGCCCTCTTCTTTTGTGCGAATCACCGAGGCCATCTCCCTCGATGTGCAAGCGAGGTTATCGACTGACTCAGAAACCTCCCTCACCTCGAACTTCTTTCACTTTCCCTTCGCATGTTTTCTCTTACGTTTCTCGTCGCTTCGACGAAGGGAGATATTCATCGAGGAGCCTCGATCTTTTTGGTGTCGGGCCGTCACTCGAATCAGTCGTCTAGGCATTGATTGGTAACGTGTCGTTCGGATCATCTGAATCGGAGTTGGCGCCCAAGTCAAACCCACGTTGAGACAGCTTCGTGGGTGTCAGTGCGTACTTCATGGAGTCACAACTACCTCCAAACAGACGGCTATATTTATGGTAGATTTCATGTTGTCATTGTCCTTGAACTTTCCATACTGAGGGTTCTCCTACAATGAAACACAGGAGCATTAGTACAGCGTTATGAAGTTGTTCACATGTAAAATCGTTTCTAAGAAAGCAAGTATAACTCAATTATACTTGGTCAATACTTTAATTTTCTGCTTCCACCACCATTCCTGCGCGTTTATTCTACGCCCGGTGCTAAGACTGCAAGCTATTCCCGTGCACTGGAGAAGTTTAAACAGTAGTCTGTTGTTCGTGTGCATAGCACCCCAATGGTTTTTTAGCTGCGAGATAGTCCAGTCCTTCCCGGCATTTTTGTTGAACAATTCGCGTAATCGCTCCCACCAGGTTGACGAGAAGCACTTTCCCCGATGGTGTCCCTCTGCAGTAACGTGTTCGGCGGTGGACATGAAGATCTTCTGCTCTAGAGGTTCCCATATAGCACACTTGCGGGCCTCCGACTTGTTTTTGGGGTAGGGTTCGATGATGCACCCTACATGGTGTTTGGATTTTGTGTCGTGTAAATCTGTAAAAATGTTGCGCATCAGAGTTGTCAGAACTTGTGAGAAAAGAATATTACAGTACAAAGGTTTCACTGAAATACTCGTGTGGCGTTGTTCTTAGGTGAATCTACAATCTAATGTCATGCATTTGGCAACTACTTTGGTGTTTGACTTCTATGGTACTAAATAACTCATAAAAAAAATAAGTAAAAGTGATTGTGCAGTAGTGGAAAAGGTAACAGCTATTATGAGCAGGCTGGTGAATTTGTGCGTTGCATGAGCACAACTCAATATCTATAACTGAGGAAAGTGTACAGATCACACGTAAATAATGAACGAGCATAAGATGACAATACAGTGGTGAAGCGGTGAACGTTAGCCAGTAGCAGAACATGTGACGTCCGGGAATTGAATTCATGGTTTTACTAGAGGAATAATTTTTGGCGTTGGACTAAACCCATGTGCCAATTTCCCCTTACGCATAGCACTTCGGAACAATAGGCAATTCTCATCTGTTCATTGCAATAACAACATTGTAATATGAAGGAAGTACCTTTACAAATACATTGTTACGCCACCATATAAATACGATAAAAAATACCAGTAACACGAAGGTCTATATTCCTCAGCCTAAATACGATAAAAAATACCAGTAACACGAAGGTCTATATTCCTCAGCCTCAGTTCATTTGACAGAAATAGTTATATTGAGCAAGGAAAATAGTTTTCGTAAAACAGAACAACATCCTATAATTTGAACTCCAAGAGGCAGGAAACCGTTCCACGTTAACAGAAAATTATATAGCAAGCAGAAGCACAACTAACAACTCGAAAACGTCTAGCTAATGTAATGGGCGTGGAACTGGCATTCCGGCGTTGTTAACTTACAGAAGCATGTCACTTGCGATACAAACAACATTAAATTCATAAGCCACAAGGTGCAACTACAGACGGAGTAGTGAGGGGGATAAGTCTCACTGCAACGAATTTACAGTACATCGTAGAGCAACTAATTTTGTTGTCAAAAAGCTTCAGACGCTGTGATTGGCAACCACATACAGTTGGTGGCTATATTCCGTTCTATCGTGCATGTGGCCCGCCTAATCGACAGTCGACTAACGGCAAGAGCTTATGTACAAGGTGCGTGAAGGTGTCAATACTTCTGGAATGGGGATGCAGATAGTGGGGAGGGGGAAAAATAGTTGAGTTTCAAGCGTACCATGGTTTCCGGATAATAACTGAAACCGCCGACGTTGTAGGCCATTTTCGTTTGCTGCATATCTGAACCTCAGGAATTTCTTGCGCAACTCGATTGTGAAGTCGAGCCTGGATGTTATGCGTCGTTGGGGGAAGCTGATATGCACGTTGGGAGTGGCCTTGCACAAGGATCGACCGGCAACGTTCGGCACAGAAAATTTTTAAACAGCAAGATGCAGGGGCATTTGTCTTCGCAAAAATTTAGTGCACAGACCGGATGGAGAAGAAAGGCAATGGGGAATTGATTTTGCAAGGAAGGGAGCCATTAGGTTATTATTGAAGGGCAAATCCTAAAAGAGAATGGGAAATAAGGGGTGTTGGCGTCAATTGTCTTTACCTTTTGTGTGTGTAATAAATAATTGTACCATGTGCCTGCAGTGTTTGTCAGAAGAGAGAGTCGGATACATTTGACTTGGTGGTCAAAAACTTTGAAAAACTAATTGAAACCAAAATGTAATGGGGCTCAGACACAGGCTAAATCTATGGATCAATGTACCATGCAAATATCTCTACAGCTAATTTCTTCATTCAAATAAACATGTTCTGGATGAACCAAATCCATATTCAACTGAGCTTGCAAAAACTCTAAATAGTTCACTGTGAACAGCACAACAATCAGATTCTGCAAAATAATAATGAGAAAATGTTAGATTTAAATGAAATACACGAAAGAATTCATACGTATTGGTGCTAAATGTTAGATTGATCTAAGCTTACCTATTTGTTTGTCCAGGAACTACAACTCTTTGATATTGGAAGATGTTGGTATTAAAATTTTCTTCACGAGCCACCTTTACCTTTATCAATTAGGAAATGACCACTTGAATATGCTCATAGATTCGGCTAGCTAAGTAGCTCATATATGTATTGGCAAACTACCATCAAACTGATTTTAAGCGTAAACTAGTGAGAACTCGGAACATACAAAAATCTACACTGTAAAGATACACACTAACAGCTAACGTAAAGGCAAACATGTATGGATGTGGGACGTGACTGCTTATACTCATGTACAAGTAGAAGGCAAACATTTAATTTAGCCCCCGTTTGAGCCCCATTAATTTTTATTACATTACATTTTATTTTTCTCTCTCCTATTTTCAACCACACAATCTTCCATAAAATAATATTACACGTAAATCGAAAAATTTTCATTCTTTTTTAACCACTCATTTTTCAAAAAAATACTATTCCACCCATTAATTTTTCCACGTAATGGGGGCCGAGCAGGGGCTTAAAGGCATCAAAAAATTAACAATTGAAGAGCAAACATTTAACTTAACGACAAAAATGTACAGCAAATAAAATCCTCTCCTTGAATGTTAAGAAACAAAGTAATTTCAAAAAATTAACTAAATCTACAGATCAAAATGTCATGCAAATATCTCCGCATCTAATTTCTTCCTCCAATTGGAATATCTTCTCGACGAACCAAAATTTATATTGAACTGAGCTTGCAAAAGTTTTATATACTTCACTATAAAGAGACTACGAAGTAATTTTGAGAAAAAGTTTTGATTGAAAATGACATAAAATAAACAAGTGGAACATGGTGGTGCTAAAATTTTGAGTATTGAACTAAGCCAACCCATTTATTTGTTCAAGAATTACAATCGTTAGGGAACTAATCTCACCCATTTGTGTCAAAAATCAATGCCTTCTTTACCAAAATCTCCGAGTTCTAAAATTTTCACATTCACTTTATTTGAAACTTAGATTAGCACCCTTCAACGTCTTTCTTAACCAAGCATCTTAGTAGTATAACAAATCAGATTTAGCCTAAAAAGAAGCAGAGGCACATAGCCTTGGCAGCACAACTATGAAGCTTAGGTATAAAACAGCTAACCACAAAATAGAAAATATTGTCATCAAAATCATAAGTTTGACTTAAAACATAAATACCTGAATACAAGCAATTCAAAGCATATAAATTTTTAACATGGTTCCTTCTTGCAAGACAGATTATGACTTTGTGGCTTATACAATTATAAAAAAAAATCCCTCAGAAGGGTTGGCGAGTGGGCACCTTTTTGTTTTTCCCGTTAATTAAAGCTTTTACAGATCAAGAAGCAAACAAGCAAAATGGGTATACACACATGCACACATAGGAGCAATATGCTATATAACTGCAAATTTTGCCAAAAAATAAATAAATGCATATATTGATTAAAAATGGGCAAATTCAATACGATGTTATCAGATGTAAATAATGAAAAAAATGGATGGTTAAACGTTTACCTTTCTGGATTAAAAGTCAACCATTTTGAAGAAAACGAAGAGAAGGAAACAGAGGAAGATGCAAAGAAAAAGGCAATCCACAAAAAACAAAGAACTTGGTGGATTCGTGGTTCTTCTTTGCAGCTGTATTTATCTTCTTTTTATGCTTTGATCTCGATTTAGCTTCTTCATATGGTTAAAGTTTCGCCATATTGTCTATAAATTGATGAAAAGTCCATATCAAGATTTTCCTTAGTTCATTTCCATGAGGGACTCTTTGTTAAAGAGTGGAAGAAGAAGACGTTAAAATTAAAAATTGGAGAATAGAGTTTTACGGTGGAATTGAAGAAGAAAAAAGGTGAAATGTGGGAATTGGAGAATAGGTTTTCACTGTGGAATTGAAAAAAGGAAAAACGAGGTGAAATGGGGAATTTAGAGCTTATTTTGCTATTAACTGAAGGGCAATTTTGTCATTTCATTAATAATATTTTTAATTTTTCTTTTTTTTTTAAGACGATCAAAGGCTATTTGACCTATTTCTCCAAGAATTTTGTCCAACCCGACTGTTTAGCCAAATTTCCCCTGGTTCCATCAATAATTCCAACAAGTGGAAATTACATGGTTCCAAGCCTTCCAAGTATACAGTAAAAACCTCACATGGGAATGTTTTTTAAGCATAAGTCAGGTATTGATTTAACTATTAATTTTTATAATATTAATATAAAGTATATCAATCCAATTTCATCTCATTCCAATTCCAAGCCCTAAAATTCAGATCCATTTCACTCCATCTTCTCTCCTCACTCTCTCCATTTAAACTACACCTCCGGCATCGTCGCCCGCTGTTGGAGACCACCACCGAACTCATAGTGATGATCGTTCACCGGCTCTACATAATTTATTTTATCCCTTCTTTATCTTTCTCTCCCTTCAGTCTGTCTTTCCTCTCCCTCACACATGAGCAGTCGCTGTTGCCGGAGACCACAACGTCATAGCGACGATCGCCTCCGAGCGTGCTATGCAACAGCGCTTCACTGTGAGTGCCGTTGCACAGTGGCCCTTGCAATGTCGACACCACTGCAGATGTCGCGAAGAGCGATGATGAGTGCCATCATCGAAGCAAATGTGGCACACAATCACCATGGTACTGAATGAAGGTGGACAGATCTACGAGTTTTTGATTTGTTGGGTGTGGCAAGATATGGTTTTACAAATGGTGGTGTGACAGTGGGAGTAGTGGTGGTGATATTGGTAGTGGTGGTGTGTTTTAGTTTGTTGGAGTGGTGGTGGTCATTGTGTTTGGTGATGTTAGGGATTTAGGTGGTTCTTGTTGGTAGTGGAACTAGCGGTGAGGTGGTGTGTCAATGATGAGGTGGTGGTCGACTGTTGTGAGGTGGTGTAGTGCAAGCAGCGGTTGTGTGGTGGAAGTCGTTTTTTATTGTTGTTGTTGGCAATGGTTATGGTGGTGTTGCGACGGGGTGAGTGGGATAGTGTTTGTAACCAACTATTTGGTTTTGGTGGTGGATTGAGATGGGGATGGGGTGTTTGTTGTATGAGATCAATTATTTGGTTCTTTATGACTAACTGTGACCTTAAAATTTGTGACGAACAAATTTGAAAATATGTTACGATGCAAAAACTGTAACCTATAATTTTTATAATCTGTAACCTATAAAAAATTTTATTTGTGACCTCAAAATAATCTATGACTAATTAATTTTATAATTGTGACCAATAAATAAATTGTGAAATATAATTATGTATCTGTGACCATTAATTGTATAACTATGATTTTATTATATTTAATTAATTATATATGTTGACCCCAAAAAGTGCACCAACAGATGTTGATCCCACCCGCGCTTGCATGGGCGAATGTCCAACACGCTAGGACACGTAGGCGATCTAAATTGAGCGGTTCAATGGGGCGTGGGAGTAGCCCAACGACACGGGATGGTGACGTTCAGAATCCGGCGGGTTGTTCGTAATCCGATTGTACACTAATTACCAATCGGTGCTCGTAAATGTATATGTAAAAGTGTTGAAATTTGATTTGTGTATTGCAAGTAAAATGAGAGAGTTGAGTAAAAGTAGTCTTTAGTATTGATTCTTGCATTCGCCTTTGACATTACACAATGGAAGTATTTATAGTGATACATATGAAATGAGAGCCCTTGGATGAAGTGGCACGTGACCTCATCTCTTTAGTTCAAACGTCTTTTCTTAGGTATGGGGCTTGACTTGCTAGCTTACGGCGCACTTATTGCTTGCGCAGGTCCTCCATGCTAGTGACAAGACTTGACCTTTATGGTTGTGACAAATGTTCCATCAGTCATTCGAATAAGATCTCTAAGCAGGCGATCTCTTGGGAGAAGTGACTGTGGAAGAAGCTCCTTGTGGTTAAGAGGCTCGTACATCAACTTCGGGGCTTCGACCATATGACAAATACTTCTACTTGAGGACCTCAGCTAAATTCAACAGGTTCCATGCTTCGGGTCATGGGGCTCGGTAGTTGGACTTCGGCAGAGTAAATCAGATCGAGGAGCCTCGGCGGATGGACCTCGGCTTGAAGCACTTCGAATATGCCCACATCGACAATGTGTGCCACCTCAGCAGGAATGCCACGTGGATCAGGATGAATGGGCCATTAGCCCAGGTGGGTAGGACAGGTGTGATAAGACGCAACAATAGTCCCCCAAGTCCAAGTATAATCATTAATGTAATGCGTGGACTTTAATGGAGTAAAAGTTGAAAGAATTTTTGAACCCCAAATAATAGTCCCCCAAGTCCAAGTATAGATATTTATATCATGGTTGGAGTTTGAGAAGTGTTGATGTGGGTGAGCGATGAAGTAGGCGAGGCGTTTGAACTCTGAAGATGAGCCGAGGTGGTTGAGTAGTCGAACCTGCGAGGCTTGATTGCTGAATGGCGAAGAGGGAAGCCGAGGTGGTTGAGGAACCGAACCTGCGAGGCTTGATTGCTGAATGGCGAAGAGGGAAGCCGAGGTGGTTGAGGAACCGAACCTGCGAGGCTTGATTGCTGAATGGCGAAGAGGGAAGCTGAGGTGGTTGAGGAACCGAACCTGCGAGGCTTGATTGCTGAATGGTGAAGAGGGAAGCCGAGGTGGTTGAGGAACTGAACCTGCGAGGCTTGATTGCTGAATGGCGAAGAGGGAAGCCGAGGTGGTTGAGGAACTAAACCTGCGAGGCTTGTCGAGGTCCAATGGTAATGATTGTGCGTTGGCTGTTGTGCCAATGATTTGATGTTTTGTGATTGTTTTTGACGAAGAGTGGCTGAACCATTACGACTTCCAAGGCGCTGCTGCCGTCGAATTAAAAATGTAATTATGAGGGCAGCTGGCGCTTCTAGAAGCAGACGCGTTGGAGAGGAGCGTGGGAGGCACGCATAAATCTAAAGCGTAGGATTAAAAAACCGTTTGAATTCAACGCCTCGGATTGGATCTGAAATGGAGGTCTCGGATTGACTGAGATTTGATCTAACGGCTGGGGTTCATTTTGGACCTTTATAAAAGGCGAGAAAATCCTAATTTTCAGGATTTTTGAATACTTTGCACTCTGAAACTCTGTCAAATTTCCAAATTTTCCGACGTCGAGGTTGACTGTGATTTTAAATTCCGGCCAGTCTCCGATTGTGTCGAATTCCCTTAGGTATTGTTTGCACAGAAACCCTTGTTACTGTCTTTTTACTGAGAAAATGGAGTCCACTTCGGGTAGGGAGCTTGTTACAGTGGTGTCTGTAGACTATGGGGTCGGTCACGGGGGGATGTCCGAGGTGGATAGGTATGCCATGGCCGAGGAGCCTGTAGATTATACCCAGGAGTGGGGGGCTTCTAGAGTGCCCTCGAATATAACGGGGAAGAGGTCGGGGAAACTTAGGGAGAGGTACAGTGTACCCCACTACATAGAAATGTTAGTCCCCGAACCGAACGAGCGGGCCTGCTATCCGAGGCCCGGCTGTGTGGCCGTGAGTTAATACCTGTTCAAGGCAGGTATGCGTCTTCATCTGCAACCATTCTTTAGGGCGGTGCTTAGGAAATTCATGTTGTCGCCGACCCAGGTTCTGCCGAATGGGTGGAGCCAGCTGGTCAGCTCGTACTTCCTGTGGAAGGAAGTGTCACTTGGGGAGGACATGCCTCTTCATGTGTTCATGACCCTGTTCCAGCCCCGAGTAATTGGGAAGGAGTCAAGGGGGTGGTACTACCTCACGCCTTGGGGGGCTCACGTACCCTTTGTGGTGGGACTTCCTTTCTCTATCAAGGGGTGAAAAGAGTCTTGGTTCTGGGTGCGAGGTAAATGGCAGGCAGTGGAGGGGGACAAAGCCCTGTCATGCACAGTGTCGACCTAGTACTACGAAGCTCGTAAGTCTCCCGACCTCTGCTTGTCTTTTGAAGTCAGAATATGAATTCGTCTAACTGTTGGGGGTTCCTTTGCAAATAGTAGTATGAGGTTCGAGCTCAGCAGAGAGGAATTCGAGGTGATAGAGGACATTTACAAAAGGCCTCTAAAGCTTCGCCACTTCGATCACCTAATTGATAGGAGCAGATACTTTTTGGACTTCGAACTGATGGCATCCAGAGGTACGAAGCCCCAACACTTAATCCCTTGTTTTTATCCATATTGTATTTTATACTGATGCTGATCTGACCTATTGTGCAGATAAATTCAAGAAAAGGGAGTACCCAGCTCCGGACACGGCCTCTATCTTTAAGGCCACGTCTATTGCGAAGGCGAGGCCCCTGAAGCCTGGGTCTGGCGGGGCAAAGGAAGTCCGAGGCAGGGTTGAGCGCCTGTCCAAGGACTGTACTCCCAGGGCTTCGGAGGAGGCAACTCCTCAGAGGCCAGAGAAGCCGAAGGAGCCTCGGGGCAAGGAGAAAGTCCCTGAGGAGACTAAGAAGAGGAAGCTGGTGCACATCTCCAGCTCAGCTGGCAAGTTTGGGACCTCAGTGTCCCATAGGGCCAAACAGACTGGCAAGCCGAAGCTTCGCCCTGAAGCCTCCAAAGCCATCAAAATGGAGATGGTAAGAGAGGTAGAGGCTGAAGAGGCTAGAGCAGAGGTCGCAAGGCGAGCTGCAGAAGCTACCGAGGAGGAGGCAGCAAAGGAAAAGCCGGTTCGGGAGAAGGGGAAGTCTCTGAACTTCCTAGCTGGGAGGGAGGAGGAGCTGGCCCCAGCCTTGGTGGAGGCTCTCCCTGAAGAAATCAGAAGTGCCACCGAGAGCTTTTACAAGTTTTGGACAGAGAGGTGGCAGCTGCATGCCTCGTCTTGTGATGCCACCGACTTGACAAGGGCACTGGTGAGCCAGAGCGCCTGGACCTTTGGCCTCACGCTCGAATGCAGGGAGCCCTTAAGCGAATTCCAGACAAGGACCCAGGCCTCGGAGGGGAAGGCTGCCTCCCTTGCAGAGGAGATGAAAGCTGCTAAGGTCGAGGCCGAAGAAGCCAAGGCCCAAAAAGTTGAAGAGGCGGCGAAGCTTGAGTCTGCTTTGGCCCAAATTGAGGCCTTAAAGAAGGAGGTGTATGAGTCACAGTGCGAGATAGCCTTCTTGACAAAGAAGGTGGAGGTCTCCAATGAGCACCAAAAGGTGACTGCTAAGGCTCTTGAGAAGGCGAATCTCTCTTTGGCCGGTGCTCGAGATGCTTATCAGTTTCTTGAAGGCCAGGCGAAGTGATACATGAATGACACCTCTGTTGCCAGAGAAGAGGCCCGAATTGCAAGGGAAGAGGCGGTAAAGGAATACATCGCCAATTTCCACACTACAGAGGAGTACAAGAGCTTCAGTTCGTACTGGAGGAACTTCGCCTATGCCGAAGTGCTGGAGTGGGCAAAGGAGCTGTATCCCAATTTGGACCTGGGTCAACTTAGGTCCGAATTTGTGGATGAGGTACCTCAGACCCCAGCTGAGGAGGTCCAGGGTGATGAAGAAGTTGATGCCGAAGCCCCAAGTGTTGAGGCAGAGGAAACAACTACTGATGCCCAAGTTGCTGAAGCCCCCAGTGCTGAGGCGCCTCCGTCATCTAGCTAGGCATAGACTAGGTTTTACTTTTCAGTAATTTGGATGTAATGGCCAGAGGCCCTCCTTTGTAACCTTCTTTGAAATATCAATATAATGTCTTTTTTCTTTCATTGTTGCCTTTTGTCCAAGTTTTTACACCTCGTTAAACAAATGAACTAGAACTTGATAGAAGCATGAACTAAATAACTTTGTGAGCTTCGGACTGAAATAAATGAACATAACTTGAGTGACTGAACTGTACAAACCTCGGACTTAAGCAAATTAACATGACTTAAGGAAATGACCAGTGTGAACCTCGGACTTAAGCACATAAGCATATTAACATGATTTAAGGAGATGAACAGTGTGAACCTCGGACTTAAGCACATTAACATAAGGAGATGAACTGTGTGAGCTTCGGACTTAAGCATATTAACATAACTTAAGGAGATGAACTGTGTGAGCCTCGGACTGTAGCGGTTGAGGCTTCTCCCCTTGGCGTTCAGCAAGGCCAAAGGGAGGCATGTGCTAGCACCTTGGAGTTCAAGCGAGGTGGGTCCCGAGCCTCTCCTCCGAGGTGACGACGCATCCCAGACATGGTGGATAGTGCAACCATGTTGAGGCTTCTCCCCTTGGCGTTCAGCAAGGCCAAAGGGAGGCATGTGCTAGCGCCTCGGAGTTCAAGCGAGGTGGCCCAGAGGTGGGTCCCGAGCCTCTCCTCCGAGGTGACGACGCATCCCAGACATGGTAGATGGTGCAGCCATGTTGAGGCTTCTCCCCTTGGCGTTCAGCAAGGCCAAAGGGAGGCATGTGCTAGCGCCTCAAAGTTCAAGCAAGGTGGCCCAGAGATGGGTCCTGAGCCTCTCCTCCAAGGTGACGACGCATCCCAGACATGGTGGATGGTGCAGCCATGTTGAGGCTTCTCCCCTTGGCGTTCAGCAAGGCCAAAGGGGGGCATGTGCTAGCGCCTCGGAGTTCAAGCGAGGTGGCCTAGAGGTGGGTCCCGAGCCTCTCCTTCGAGGTGACGACGGAGTATGACACGTTGATTTAATCAATGCATTTTATTGAGCCATAGAAATATTACAAAGGCTGGAGAAAGTCATCCAGCATGATACATTCATTGATAAAAGATTCTGAGGTGCTCAATGTTCCATGGACGGGGTTGTGCCTTGCCGTCCATGTCTTCAATCCAGTAGATTCCAGGTCGAATTTCTTCTCTGATCTTGTATGGACCTTCCCAGGTCGGGCCTAGGAAACCGGAACCAGGTTCTTTTGAAGAGGGGAAGACCCTCCTGAGCATAAGATCGTTGATTCGGAATGACTTCTTCTTGACTTTGGAGTTGAAGTACCTTGTCATCTTTCTTTGATAGGTGCCTAGTTTCAGCTGGGAGTCATCCCTTCTCTCCTTAATGAAATCGAGGTCGAGCCTCCGGAGCTCGTCGTTGGTCACTTCGCTGAAGTGCAGACGTCGTGGAGATGGAAGTCCGACCTCCACGGGGCTCATCGCCTCAGTCCCAAATGCCATGAGAAAGGGGTCTCCCCAGTTGGGGTCCTGGTGGTGGTTCGAATTGCCCAAAGTACTTGGGGCAGCTCATCAACCCAAGCTCCCTTGGATACACCAAGTTTCCTTTTCAGGACGTGCTTGATTGTCTTGTTTACGGCTTCAACTTGGCCATTAGCTTGTGGGTGGTGAGGTGTAGAGAAGTGCTTCTTTATGCCAAGCTCTTCACACAGTTCTCTAACCTTCTTATTATCAAATTGCCTGCCATTGTCTGAGACGATCGAGTAGGGAATTCCAAACCGGCAAATAATATTCTTCCATAGGAACTTGGAGGTGTTTGCTTCTGTGATTTTTGCCAGTGGTTCAGCTTCGACCCACTTTGTGAAGTAATCAATGGCCACTTTTGCAAAACTTGCACCTCCTCTACCCTTAGGTAGAGGGCCTATGAGGTCCACACCCCACTTTGAGAAAGGACATGGGCTGGAGACTGCAGTCAAATCCTGTGATGGTCGTCTTTGTATGGGAGAGAATCGTTGGCATTTATCACATTTTCGCACGAATTCGAGGGCATCCCGTTTCAGAGTAGGCCAGTAGTACCCTTGCCTCAGTATTTTTTGTGACAGAGATAGGCCTCCAGAGTGGTTGCCGCACACTCCCTCGTGGACTTCTCTTAGTATGTAGGTAGCCTCTTCTCCTCCAACGCATCGTAAGAGTGGAGAAGAGAAGCTTCTCTTGTAGAATGTCGTCAATGAAGAGGAAGTGGGCTGACCTCCTCCTCAGCTTATAAGCCTCATTCTTGTTGGTGGGCAGCACCTGGTCTTTCAGATAAGCTATGATTGGTTGCATCCAGGTGGGAGTTCCACCGACCCACATGCCATTAGGGGCCTCGATAGAAGGTAGGCGGAGGTGCTCGATAGGCACTACAGTGAGTAGCTTTGAGTCTTTGCTACTAGCCAACTTCGAGAGTGCATCCGCATGAGCATTTTCGATGCGGGGAATCTGGGTTAACTCGAACTTTTCAAAGGATGGGATGAGGTTCATCACCATTTTCAGATAGGAGGCCATCGTTTTATCTTTGCCTGAGAAGTTACCATTGACTTGGCTAACGACCAGCTGGGAGTCACTACTGACGAGTAGCTTCTTTACTTGCATTTTCTTGGCCAGTCTGAGGCCTGCATGGAGTGCTTCATATTCTGCAACATTGTTGGTGGCTTTGAATTCGAACCTCACGGACAAGGTGAGTTTGTGACCCTCGAGGCTGATGAGGACAACCCCGGCACCTGAACCGACATCCCCAGCTGAGCCATCGACGAAGAGGCTCCACGTGGGGGGTTCAACGGATTTCATAATTTCATCCACCTCGGGTAGATTGGTGAATTCAGCCACAAAGTCAGCTAAGGCTTGCCCTTTGATGGCTTCCCTAGCTTTGAACATGAGGTCAAATTCACTTAGTTCTACTGCCCATTTCAACAATCTTCCCGAGGCATCGGGCTTTTGGAGTACTTACCTCAGGGGAAAATTTGTAAGTACATGGATGGTATGAGCTTGGAAGTAAGGTCGCAATTTCCTAGAGGCCGTGATTAAGGCCAAGGCAAGCTTCTCCATATCGGGGTATCGGGTCTCCGACGATAGGAGCGCTTTACTCGTATAGTAAACGGGAAGTTGGGTGGACCCTTCTTCTCGAATCAGAACCGAACTGATGGCGTCATTGGAGACGGCAAGATATAGTTACAAAATGTCACCGAGCTTCGGTTTGGAGAGGAGGGGGCCTGCCCAAAATGCATTTTCAGTCCTTGGAAGGCCTCTTCACATTTCTCAGTCCATTGGAATTTCTTCCCAGCCTTGAGCACTTTGAAAAATGGGAGGCATTTGTCAGTTGCTTTGGAGACGAAGCGACTAAGTGCTGCCACTCGTCCAGTTAAGCTTTGCACCTTTTTTGGCTTTTGAGGGGACCTCATCTGGCACAGAGCCTCAATCTTCTCGGGATTTACTTCAATTCCTCGCTGGTTGACCATGTACCCCAAGAACTTGCCGGAAGCTACCCCAAAGGCACATTTCAAGGGGTTGAGCTTCATCCTGTACCTTCTCAGGATTTGGAAGGTGTTGTTGAGGTGCGCTATGTGGTTCTCTGCTTCTAAGCTTTTCACCAGCATGTCATCCACGTAGCCCTCCATCGTCTTGCCAATGAGGTCGGTAAACATTTTGTTCACGAGTCTTTGGTAGGTTGCTCCAGCGTTTTTCAACCCGAAGGGCATCATTCTATAGCAATAGAGGCCTCGGTCCGTGATGAAAGAGGTGTGCTCTTCATCGGCCGGGTGCATGGGGATTTGGTTGTAGGCGGAGTATGCATCCATGAAGCTCAACAACTCGTGCCCAGCCGTGGAGTCCACCAATTGGTCAATTCTTGGAAGCGGAAAGCTATCTCTCGAGCAAGCTCTATTGAGGTTGGTAAAGTCGATGTATACCCTCCATTTGTCATTGTGTTTCTTAACCAAGACCGGGTTGGAGACCCACCTCGGATAGGTGGCCTCCCTGATGAAGCCATTTTGGATGAGCTTCTGAACCTCTTCCTTTAGGGCCTCATACCTCTCAGGGTTGAGGGCTCTCCTTTTTTGTCTATGCGGGGCAACATTAGGATCAATTTTCAAGTGGTGGCAGGTGATCTTGGGGTCTATGCCCACCATGTCCTCATGCCTCCAAGCAAAGACGTCAAGGTTCTTGCCTAGGAAGTCCTTAATCTTTTCTCTCAAAATGTTGAATAGGCCTCTGCCTACTTTCAACGCCTTGGACGGATCTCGAGGGTCGGCTGAGAAGCTCTCAAGTTCCTCTACAGGGGATGCTTGAGGCTCATGTTCCATTATGCGGGGGTTGATCTCATCAATGATCATCACCTCCTGATTAAGCGGTGCGTCAATCATATTAACATCTTCCTGGTCAGTGGGAGCGTCACCTGGGACATCTGCCATGACCACATTAGCCATGATCACGTGGATGTCCCAGGGCTCTACCTTCTTAATGGAGCTTAGACAGCACTCTCTCGAGCCTCTCTGGTCGCCTCTCACCGTTGCCACCCCACTTTCTGTTGGGAATTTCATGCATAGGTGGTGGATGGAGGTTACTGCTCCCAATTCCTTTAGAGCCGGTCTGCCCAAGACTCCGTGGTAAGCCGACCGGCTGTCAACTACGAGGAATTCCATGAAGTTCATCGTAGTTTGAGGAGACTCTCCCATCTCCACTGCCAGTGTTATCTTTCTCTTCGAAGTGATGCTATCTTCGGTAAATCCGTACAATGGAGTGGTAGTGGGCGTCAACTGATGGTCCAATATCATCTTGTCAAAGGTAGACCCGAATAAGATGTTGACAGAGCTGCCGTTGTCGGCTAGCATTCATTTGAGCCCATATCGGGCTATGACAGCCCTCATCACCAGCGCATCGCAGTGGGGGTAATGAACTCCTTCGGCGTCTTCCTGGGTGAAGATAATGGGTGGTACTTGGTTTCTTCGAGAGCTGCTGTCCACAATGTAACTTGTCAAAGGGGGGTGCTTAGCCTCCCTAGCATAATTTCTTTTTGCGTTTCGTGTTTCACCGCCAACATAAAAGCCTCCAAATATGGTGTCTATCTCGTGGATAGGAGCCTCATCTTGAGCTTGCCTATTTCTTCGATGTCTACGCCCTTCCCTGAGCCTCTCTGTGTCTTGTTCTCTTCACCTTGGGGATACATCCCTTTGACGAGCGGCCGCCTCACGCCCATGTCGGTTGTCGTGCCTGGACGGGGGCCTGTTTACCTGGGGCGAGTCATGTCTTTCTCTGGCGGGTTCCTGCCGGGAGCGGTGTGCATAGTCTCAGCAATCCGCGGTGTCGTGCTCGTAGGACCTGTGGTGCAAGCAGTATGCTGGGAGGTTCGGATTGGACCTATTTCTATGTGCAAAACCTCGGCCTCGGCCTTTCCCTCTACAGGCTCCCTGCTGGGCCTCCATCTGATGTGGGTTAGCGGTTGGGTTGACATCCTCATATGCCAAGGTAGGAACCGCGTTCAGAGTTGTGGTGGCCAGAGCTTGGCCGGAGTTCTCATTTTCGGCTTGGTTCATCTGGTAGTCCATGAGGTGGGAGGTCGGACCCCTACCTCGCTGTCTTTGAGGAGGTGGGAGGCCTCTACTTGCCCTGTTCTTATGCTCAATCAATTCTTCATTGATTATCTCCCTTCTCATCATCTCTAGTAGGGCATCATAGGTGGTGGGGTCTTGATTCTGCACATCCCTCCAGAATAGGGTGTTCATGTTCAAGCCTCCTCTCAATGCAGATGGTGCTTCTCTGTCGGTGACTTGTACGCAGTAGGTCATCTCGTCGGTGAAGCGGGATAGAAAGCTTTTTAGGGACTCGTCATGTGCCTGTCTCATGTCTTGGAGACGCTGGATGGGGGCCTCTCATTCCTTGCTCACTGCGAACCTCTTCAAGAAAGTAGTCTTGAACTCGGGCCAGCTTTGGATGCTTTCAGGTGGTAGCCTACTATACCAGATTTCAGCCGCTCCACTGAGGGTTAAATGGAATGCTCTGCACTTCACGGCTGGGGTGCCGCCCCTCAAGTTCATGTGAGTTTTGTAAGCATTGAGGTGCTTTTCTGGCTCATTTGGACCTCGGCGGGTCGGCCAGATGCATAGTTGGAGGAAATGTTGACTCCCACTTCCCTCTCGAATGGGCTTTCACCTCGGCCATAGTCTGGCGAGGCAGCCCTATGACTCTGGACCTCGTCCTCTTGTTGATAGTGCCCGTGGAGGGCATATGGAGGAATGGGGAAGCCTCCCTGGCCTTGCATTTGGGCCATGAGCTCCCTCATGGCCAAGTTTTGGTTGGATATATCCCTCGTGTTGGCTGCCATGGTAGCCATTTCTCTTGATAGTCGTGCTGTCGCACGCATTCCACCTCTCCTTTAGTGGTGGTGGAGCCTCGTCCGAGCTGCTGGGGCAGCAGGCTGGGGAGGCACATTCGTGCTTTCTCTTACCCTCCTTGGGGGAATATTTTCGTTAGAACTCATTTTTCTTTTATCAGATTTAGATTTCTCTAAGTGATAGGGGTTCCTCCTGTTCTTTTTCAAGAACAAATCCTTTTTCAAGGGGGGTTGCCCAAATATTTTTCAGTAAGCTTCTACCACAAGGTTGCTCGTGGTTATGGTATGGTTTCCCACAGACGGCGTCAATCTGTTGACCCCAAAAAGTGCGCCAACAGATACCGGTCCCACCCGCTCTTACGTGGGCGAATGTCCAACACGCTAGGACACGTAGGCGGTCTAAATCGAGCGGTTCAATGGGGCGTGGGAGTAGCCCAACGACGCGGGACGGTAACGTTGGGAATCCGACGGGTTGTTCGTAATCCGATTATACACTAATTACCAATCGGTGCTCGTAAATGTATATGTAAAAGTGTTGAAATTTGATTTGTGTATTGCAAGTAAAATGAGAGAGTTGAGTAAAAGTAGTCTTTAGTATTGATTCTTGCATTCGCCTTTGACATTACACAATGGAAGTATTTATAGTGATACATATGAAATGGGAGCCCTTGGATGAAGTGGCACGTGGCCTCATCTCTTTAGTTCAAACGTCTTTTCTTAGGTATGGGGCTTGACTTGCTAGCTTACGGCGCACTTATTGCTTGCGCAAGTCCTCCATGCTAGTGACAAGACTTGACATTTATGCTTGTGACAAACGTTCCATCAGTCATTCGAATAAGATCTCTGAACAGGCGATCTCTTGGGAGAAGTGACTGTGGAGGAAGCTCGTTGTGGTTAAGAGGCTCGTGCATCAGCTTCGGGACTTCGACCATATGACAAATACTTCCACTTGAGGACCTCAGCTAAATTCAACAGGTTCAATGCTTCGGGTCATGGGGCTCGGTAGTTGGACTTCGACAGAGTACACCGGATCGAGGAGCCTCGGCGGATGGACCTCGGCTTGAAACACTTCGGATATGCCCACCTCGGCAGGAATGCCACGTGGATTAGGATGAGTGGACCATTGGTCCAGGTGGGTAGGACAGGTGTGACAACACGCAACAATATATATGCTTGAACTTTGAATTTTTAAAATATATACTTGACTTTTGAATTGATGTAAACTATACACCAGAGTTACGATTTTTTCCTACTTGGTATTGGTGTGTATGGGTAATTGAATTGGGCTTTAATTAGACTAAATACTTTAATTATTGTTATTATTTATTTATTTATTTATTTATTTTTTTGAAGGATGGGAGTTAGAGTTTTCACATCTAGAATGCTGCTCGAGCGAGTACCTTAAGGACAATTATGCCTTTATCACGTCCCTGGCATATTTTATTATGTTTAAAAGTTGTGTTTTAGAATAATTAGATTTTTATGAAAAATTAACTTTAAGTTATGTTTGATAAAAATAAAAAAACTACGAAGAAAGAATAATAAAAATTCTACACGTCCTTCTCTTTTTAATGGTATTAGCCGTGTTTAATTCGTTTACAGAGACTAATCTATATTGATAATCATCTTACATAATGATTAACGTTTTTATTTTATTTATTTATTTGTTTTTTATTTTTATATATATTTTTTGAAAACTTCATGCTTTCCATAAGCTTTAAGCTTTGTAGTTTGGTAATAAAGTTAGGGCATTAAGAAATTTAGTGGGGATATATATCATAGTTAAGTGAGCACTAACAATTATAAAAAGCTTATTAGCAAATCAATCAGTTAATTGCTTAAGCAAGTCACTTATTTTTTACATGGAAATTGACATATGTAGAAGAGTATGGTTTACAGAATTTTTACAAGAAAACACTCATATGGAGTGGGTCTCATGTGATTAAAATATTGTCAAAAAAATCACCCACCCACCCCCATGTATGTGTCTTGTACACACCTTGTGAAGCAGGGCAAGCTTTGTCCTTTTGACATTTGCATCCATTATATAAAATTGCTTGAAACTTTACAAATCAACTGATTAATTAGTATATCAATTTTTGAGTATCAAACTATCATTTCTGTCATTGATTAAAAAAAATCAAACATCCAAAATTTTCGTGGGTTTCTTGACCACACATGACCCCATGTAGATTCGCTAGTGCATACAGATGAGGTATTGAAAATAGGGTGGAGTTTTTATTTTTTTTTTCTTTTTTGATTGAAGAAATGTTGATCCAATCATATGTCACGTATTACACCATCTATGTGCAATACATGAATATAAATTACTGAATTAATTCATTCATGCTATCTGACTATGCATGACCAAAATATCAAATTTTACTTCTACAAATTCAGGTAAAAACAAATTTCACCTAAATAAAATTCAACCGATTTTTATCATGCAGACATACAAACATTTGTCTTAAGATTGTTTGAAAAATATTGGCACATAATTTATATTTCATTGAAATCCCATATTTCGGATAAAATTTTATGATTTATTGAATCGTAGAAAAATGTAAAAATTAGAAGAAAGTGAAATAAATCGAGGTATGCGATTATAAATCCAGGTTTCGTCCTCTACACTAGTGCTAACAGATCAAACGATGTATGTCTCCCTAAATACATCTCTTTTAAAGTTAATAGAGCATAATATTAATTTTATTGAACGAACTGAAACTTGACTGCACTCTTCTAGATCAAAATGATATCAAATACTAAACTCAAAAAATATGGAATATTGAAACTCGAAAATAATTTGAAAATTATTTTGAGGCAACATTAGAGGAAGAATTTGGAGTGAAGGAAAATGGGTTCGATTTATAGATTCATTGTGTCCTTTCTAAATAGGTGTGTCTTTTGTCTTAAATAACTGTATATCAATAGATCAAATATTTTTAGATTGGGACATAATCCAACGGTTTAAATCGTACTCTTTAAGAAGATTTGTGATCTTTCATTATGCACATCTTTGAATAGTCATACACAAATTGAAAAATCATTACTCTTCAATATGCAACCTTTACATTTGAAAAGTCCCAACTAGTCATCTCATCCACATGGTCTGTTCCAATTCACGCATCAAAATCATTAAATCGCATCTCTTAAAATCATTAAATTTCAACAATTCTTTCACGGTTGTAGATGATCACTACGGGTATTGGTGTTATAGCTTCATCCTATTTTTTAATTTCTCATTGGATTGGTTGATTTAGTCCATTTCACATACTTAGGTCTGAGGATAAAACCTATCAAACTTCGAAGAATTGGATCTCAAAGACACGCATTTCAACCTATCATAGTGGGATTTTGATGTTTAAGAACTTTGTACACAGTGATAGTGCTATCACTATCAATTTGGTTCATTTATATTCTTTGCTGATAAATTTGGAATAAGAGTTCCATAGAGAATAGGACATTTAAAAAAAAATTGAAGAAATTGGACATTCGAAATAATAGATTTTCCATCTTTCCCTGATTCCAAAGCCAGTCATTGCCCAGAGGACGAGCCCACGCCGGGAAGAGAAGACAAGGCAGAGTCTAGGTGGACGGGTGCACGGTGAAAAGATGAGATCGGGCTCAATTGGACAAGCTATTGCAAAGAGAAGACTAGTGAAGTAGAGGGCAAGCTACCAAAATGGAGTATACTCTTGCAATAGATAGCAATCAATTGAGCTATTTTTGTCAACATGGGCTTCAATGAAAATGATGCAGATTGAAGTCACTAAGAATAAGCAAAGGGGAAAATGATATGCTCCTTCAAATATGATTGTCAAAGTTGGGATGTTTCAATAGTAGATGACAGCATAACCAAAATATTTACAACCAGTAGCAGTGAAAACAGAAAATGCCTTAGAAAAAGCCATTGCCAGTATTGAATCTTCTCTTAACCAAGCCTAAGTTGCTTTCCAAAGACTTTTCCAATGAAACTCCCCCCGATTTCTCCACAAAACTCTCAATATTTGCTTGTATCATACCATCAATCTTTCTATTTTTACCAGATTCTCTCTTCGCTTCATGCTCAATGAATTCATTGGCGTTTTCTGACACTGACAGGCTTCCATCAAAACTAATCAAGTCCGTTAATTGGTCATCTACGGTCTGTGCTTTATCTAGCTGATGGCTATTTAATACATCGTAATCCATCAAAGATACTGGTTTTTTCCATGAAGTTCGAGATTCTACAGTCCTAAGCCTAAATATTAGAGCTAGAGAGGAGAGGCTTAAACCCCGAAGCCTCGTGCAAAGTGAATATGCTGTTGAGCTAACAATTACGCTTCTGATGTCGGAGCAGAGTATTGCTATTTGCCTCTCCCGACTCATTAGGCATTGATTCCATGTCCAGCGGCGATGCTGAGGCTTGGATCCTCTCTGTCTACAAGATTTTGTCAGAGAAATATGCAACTAATAATGAGGTTATACGATCAGGATAAGAGACTTACATGGGGAATAACATAAGGTCGAATAATAAATCCGGCAATTAGGCCAAATAAGCATGAAAGTCCAACACCTAGAAACCAAGCAGAGGACACTCCAAGACCTGAATGTAATGTGTAACGTGCGTTAGTCTTATTGATGAACAAGATTAATGAGTAAAAACTTAAAGAAAGGCAATTTCAAAGCAAAGATTAGCCTATATTTCTGGCATCGTCATACTCACAAAAATTATAACTTCATGATTTATCATTCCACACTTGCACGAACGGAGTCTACATATTGAATCAAAATATGGGATGGGGTAATGTTTTTCAAATCACATTCTTCAAAAAAAAATAAAAATTCATAGCTTACGGGATCCAGAATGTGCCGTACAATCCTCAGCCTTCAGATTTATTTGACGGATTAGTCTATGACCATGATCAGAAACCATTAAAGCACATTTTTCCGGAACAAAAACAAGCTCAAAATCAACTGAGAACGAAGCATTGAGTGCGGGTCCATCAGCATGGCCTGTTTTCTGAGAATAACCTCCAGCAATTGTCGTCACACCTAAGCATGTCATTAGGAAAAAATTAATGAGGATAATATGTATGACTGACAAGGTGGGAAAGTTGAAGATAAATTTAATTAAGATAGAATAACACTCATTGTCTTTTTAACAATCAGATGCAGCAACTGGCATACTCCTATCGGTGAAAATACCATACTCAACAAGCTTGTGCTTCGAGGCTGACCGTATCTCAATTTAGGATGCACATCTAGTAACCACAAACATCTTTTTGAGTACATAGATCAACACTTCTGTCACTAAATCAATATCCTTTGACAGCTCATTTTTATGTGAAATGCAGAGTTTTTGACGAGACAGGCATCAATTCTTGGGTTTTTACCAGGTTTTTTTTAAGTATTACAAATATATTTAAGATCACAAGAACAAACAAACGGAGATTGTAGAAATATAGTTAATTGCATAAAACACAAATTAAAAAGGAAAAGGAAAGACAAGATAAGAATAATCGTGCTTTGTTGTCCTCACATGCTTCTATCTGAATACCATACAGCATTATTTCTCTATAATTTGCTGGAATATTTCAAGATAATTTTTCCTTTTTCTTCTGAATAACAGAAACAAAAAATAAAAAATTTAATCCTAGCATGCCAATGACTCCAAACGCAGTTTGATTATGGCTTCTGTTGAGTCACAAATCAACAACTCTTTGCATGTTTCGACATATTTATAAAGCAATCCCTTTTTTTTTTTTTTGGCAACTCTAATATTTAAGTTTTGAGTTCTAACCTAACATATAAACCATCTATACCTGCATTGCTGCAATTTCTTCCAGAAATTCAATGCCAAATTCAAGAACGACACTCCCTTCCAAAGCACTTCCATTGATGGATTTCAACCAACGGATGGCATTACTTCAACACTAAAGCCATTTTACATGATTTCTCACAAACAAAATTGAAACCTCAATTTCGCACACAGTCATGATATGTTTCATGCATATAAACACATATTCGTAAATGCAAGTACCTAGTGTTTATGCACCTGCAAATGTTTCATATACCTGACTTCGTAATCTTCCTGATGGCAAAGTTAGTCTGGTCAGCAACATACACATTTCCTCTGTAATCAACAGCAAAACTCTTTGGCTTATTAAACATAGCTGAGCCCACATCGCCATCTGCGTATCCACACTGGCCATTTCCCGCAAGCCTCTTTATCAGACTTCCTACAGAGTAAAATCCCAAAAAAGGACCTTAAAAGCCCAATTTTCAACACCTTTTTTTGTATCAGGCGTTCAGTATACCAAATCTACCAGAAATATTAATTAGAAAGGAATAAGGATGAAACCCTCAATGTTGCTAAATCTTTTTAAACTTACTAGAACTAGTACTATAACAGAACAGGAATCTCATCATACTTTGATCAAGCAAAAATCCCATAAAAACAATCACTTTTAACTACCCATTTCCTTTTCCTTACCTCTTCTTTGTTTCAGTAATCAGATTAACATAAAATTCATTACATGATTTACCAAAAATTAAAAATCCGTCGAGTAAATATTCTCACAACACTAAAAAAACTAACAATTCACCAACCCGGATTATAAACCTGGAAATATCATTAAATTTCCAATTAAGAATATAATAACAGTTTTTAAAACTACAATACCTTGGGAAGTTGTTGGGATTGATACAGTGTAAAAAGTGCTAGCGGCGGAATCAAGGACTATAAATTGATTAGAAAACGGCGATTGTGGGAGGATCGAGTGAGGGTTGACTTTGACATTGTCGCCATCAAGGACTGTGCTGACGGTGTAGCCATCTTCAAAGATGAGATTTCTACCGGACACTGAATTCACAGAAAAAATAATAATTAATTAATTAAAAAAATGAGTGAGGGTAAATTTACATTAAAGGGTAATTTATTTTCACATTTTTTAACATGTTACCTTGAGTTGGGTATAGCTGAAGGAAGACGTGGAATAATAGAGAGAATAGAGAGAGAAGAGCCGCCATTAATGGAAAATGTGAAGAAGTGAAGCTCGATTAGGCTTTGCTTTACAGTGCAGAGATTTAAACCTGAAAAATATTAATTTTATAAATAAGTAATTAAATATTTCATTCACCCTCTCAAGGTGAGGTCCTTCTGATTCTCACTTTTATTAAAATGTGTAGAATATGTTTGGGAGTGATTTTGAGAATTGATTTTTTGACCGTTAAGAGAAAAGTGAGGTCTATCTGTGAGAGAAGAAGTCAAATATGACGACTGAAATAGTAAAATAACGGTCAAAAAATTAATTTTTTTGGTGAAAAAATCGGGCTCAAACAGGCTCGTAATTTTCCTCCCTTATATTTTAATCCTTTCTTTTTAATCACACATTCTTCATTAAGATACTATTATATATAAAATCAAAAAAAAAATTTCACACACATATTTTTCCATCAATCTATTATTTTAAATTCATTTTTCCATAAAAATAATATCAAACATCCTCTTAAATTTATTTTCACACAAATTAAAAAATTATAATTAATATAGTAGAAATAAAGATTATACTGCCACCATAATTTTCTTGTTCTACACCACATCTATAGCTGCTGACTTGAGACCTACAAATGTGACTTCTACACTAGGAACAAGTAGTAGTGAGGCTAGTCTTATCACTGGAGGTGAACTGAAGGGGAAGACTAGGTGCCTAAGATTGATTTCCCTCACTTTGGGGGTGTGAGATCCTAGGGAGTAGCTTGGGAAGGTTAGGAAGTATTTCCAGATTTACCAAACTCCTGAAGAACTTAGGTTAGGAATTGCTGAGATGTACTTGAAGGGTAAGGCTGACATCTGGTTTGACGGGTTCATTGCAAGTCATCTCAGGGCGAATTGGAACCTATTCTCTAAAGAACTCTGCAGGAAATTTGCAAAAGCTACCGCTGAAGAAGTGGTAGAGAGTTTCAACAAAATCAAACAATTGGTTCCAAAGAGGAAAATCATGAGAAATTCTAGCCTAATTTAGCCCCTGTTTGATTTTCATTCTTCGAAAAAAATACATTTTTAAACAGTATTTTGACATCATTTCAATCACACATTTTTCAATAAAATAATATTACACACATTTTCCATCAATACACTATTCAAAAATCCATTCTTATCAAAAGAATGTGGCTCAAACAAGAGCTTATTGTACATGTTGTTGATTAGGTAAAGCTCAATAATCAGTAGTGGAATTGAAAGAAAGAAAACGAAAAATGGCAAAGTACAAAGTTTGAGGACCAAATTGCAAATATCCAACTGTTGATTTGAACCACAATGGATACTTTGAAGATTATTAGGGGTCAATCGGAGTCAATTAACAGTAAAAAAAATGAATGGAATATGATTAGAATAATGTCATATATCAATTTTCTATCACACAAGATATCTTCCATACTTTTAGTCAAAGATTAAAACCAATTTTTTTTGGCATAGTAAAGGTTCGAATCGGAAAAATTTCTATTTCTAACAAAATTGTATCCCTTTGAGCTAGATTTTCACCGTACTTTGGTCACCTCAATCAGATATTAGAAGAGAAAATGAATACTGTGCAAATAGAAAAATGCACTCACGAAGATAATTTTCCTCATTCGATTAAAACTCTTTTGGAAACCAATTTGTACGTGATTTTTAACCAATTTTCAACTCTGACAAATACCCAATGACAGAATACATTAATAACCTCTCCTACACTAATTATTATCATCAAACGAGAAAAGTTCATAGTTTTTGTGAGAGAAGATACTATAATTTCCAATAATGACTTTTCAAGCCACAACATGACCTAACAGCCATCTTAGGAGAAAATTTGAAAGAAATAAAAACATAACAAAATTTAGTTCTGTAATGTCATTTTTGGAAAAAACTAACCAATGGTTATAAAACACTCTCTCTCTCTCTCTCTCTCTCTCTCTCTCTCATACACAAGCACGCATTATAAATATTTATTACACATATCATAGTTTATTTGACTCTCATCAAACAAGAATACGAAATTCATTGCACGTTTCTACCCCGCAGTTTGAAAAATGTCCAAAGAATCATTAGATTCAGATAAACTTCCTCCAAGGATATCCAACTCTGATAATCAAAAATCAAGAAAAACAGCATCTTCTTTAGGAAAAGGAGAACTTATTGATGATTCTCACATCAAACAACAAGCTTTAGTTACATCTATATCTTTTCATCATCACATGCAAAATGGTGATCTTCTTAATCTGGACCATTCAATTTCTGTTTAAGTATCCTCCACCATCATTGAACAAGCTAAAGAAGTTGTAGAATAGATCTTATTCAATTTCGGATTCTGGCTCCGAGGCCTTGCAGCTCATTCATCATTTTCTGATTTTCAAATGAATTTGATTATTTGAATATGAACCTTATAAAACTTTTTCTGAGTTTGTTTATCTCACTATTTTATAACCTTTTCTGAAGTGTTTTTTTAATTTCATTCTAAATGAAAATGATAAAGATTTAGGATATTAGTGATTTTTCTATTTAATTTCTAATGCATTTCTTCACTTGTACGTTGATTATGCATGTTTTTCCCTCAAGAAGATTATATCTTATCAAGGTTTCTTTTCATTTCATCCTTGAATAAAAAGGTCTTTAAAAGATATTTAAAATAGCCTCCTTAGTTGTTCGGAACAAACTAAGTGTATTACATAAATTTTCAGCTATTGGCAATTGACTTTCTGCAGCGAACCTTGAAGAGGAACCCTTAAGTTTTATCATGATAATCCTTTAAGGGTATTATCAATAATATTGTTTCTATGAAATGGAATCAATTTAGACTGGAAAGTTTTTTATCGTGACAAAGCAAAAGATAGGTTTTAGATGAAATTT
The DNA here is from genome assembly GCF_002742605.1 of Olea europaea var. sylvestris. Lineage (NCBI taxonomy): Eukaryota > Viridiplantae > Streptophyta > Magnoliopsida > Lamiales > Oleaceae > Olea > Olea europaea. The sequence continues at coordinate 20,908,020 of NC_036242.1, read as the reverse complement.
TGACAATCAAGGTAAAATACATATTAGATAGTCTGTTGACTTTTGAAAGGTAAGAAATTTATGGATACGAGAAAAATATTTATGTAGTAACAAATCTAGTTGAGAGTGACGAAAAAGAATTCACATAGCCCACCTCAGATTTATTGAAAGTGAGACTTAATTTATTTGGTACCAGGAACACTCTGCTTGTAAGAAGACATTGAAATCGTCTAGGGATGTCACAGTTAAATTATTTGTCTTATTATTGGTATCATTCTATCTTAGAGTGGAATAAGGCATCAATCTGAACTCCAAGTCCTATTAATTGCTTGGGAATAAATACTTCCCTAATTGTTTCCCGGAGAAATGCGAAGCTTTAAAATTTTGAAATTGATGTTTCTAAAGCTACATTATAATGACGGTAGATAAAAATAAAATAAAATTATCGACTATTGTATTTTGTTTGAATTATCTATTCAATTCAGAATTTTATCTAGATTGCATAAATTTAATAACACAGACAGTGAAAATACTAAATTTAAGACATGAGCATTTAATTTTCTACTAAACAAATTTTCAAGGTTGCAACAAATTATACCTATCTTATTGCTGTTTATATATCCTTCAAGTCAAATTATGAGACAGATTTTTCATACATTTTACACTAGTTCAAGACAAGAAGTAATCTTCGCACAAATATTATAATCCCTGTTTGGTAGGCTATATTTTAATTCAAATCAAAGTCAACAATGAGTTTTAACCATATATTTTATGGAATTTACAATTTTTCAATCAAATATTTTACCAACTTTTATCAAATTTTACTAAAAATCTGATTTTAATCAACAGCAAGTACGACCTAAATATATTCCACCAAACAACACTCTCACATTCACTCTCTCTCTCTCTCTCTCTAAAAATAGTAATTCAAATTACTTGTGATTGCGCTTAGCCACTGTTTGGGTTCCGTTAAAATCGGATTTTGAGGAAAAAAAATATAGTTTGAAATAATGACTTTTGAAAAATGTGTGATTAAAGAAAAAGGAAAAATTTTGAATTTACGTATAATATAATTTTATTGGAGAATGTCTCATTGAAAAGAATAAAGTTAAAAGTACATTAAATTTTTAATGGAGCCCAAACAAGACTTATTCTTTATTCATTTTTTTTTATAACTCAAGTGTCCAAATTTCTTCTGACTAATCCTAAGGAGTGGTGGCCTCCCCCTGGTTCACCACTCAGGTAAATTCGGATGTGGTCACAGCTTATACACACTTGGGCTAGATATTCGGGGTGCGGTGCTCCTCTCTGTAGATCTCTCTTTACGACGTGCGGACAGGACTCCCAGAGGAGTGACAAAACACACCATAATTTTATTTTCACAGGATAACTGTCTTCGAACATAAAATGTTGCCTTCCAACTGCTGTGGGGATTCGAACTTCCGATACTCCGTCTAGAACCCTCCTACTTTATCACTGGGCCATGTTCGTGAGGACCCAAACAAGACTTATTCTAATAGGATTCAGAGCGTGTTGAGTACTAATAAAGTCGAAATATCCCATGGTCAAACCTAATATTAATAGGGGTACTTTTAAAATGGTCTAATCAAACCATCAAAATTCCCCTTTGACTTCTTAACAATTGAATATTATCATAATGACTTATTGAATAATAAAAAACAAAGATAACCTTAAGCATATTAGACAATTACAAAATATTGCTTTGTTTAAAAGATATTACTACCATTTTAGTTAACAATCAATTGAAAACCAAACACTTCTCACTTAAAACTTCAAATCAGCTAACATTTCTTATATGTTTATTCCAATATATATATAAAAACACTCTTATCTTTTATTTGCTTCCACCTCAAAATCTAAGAAATTTATCGAACGTTGAAGGCAATTTTTTTTTTTTATATCAATCTCTTCATATCGGTAAATACAAATACGCACATTTAATGTTATTTTCGTTAAAATATTATACGTTTTAATTGATAAATTTTATTTCGACATTTAATGTTAATGTAGATAAATTTTTTAATAGATCTATAATTTTTTAAGTATTAACAAGAAAAAAATTCATCTGCATATATGACACGAATAATAGTCGGACGGCTACTTAAACAAAATAGCCGACTATTTTTCAACTGTTTTTTTTATATTTTTATTGTCGCTAATATTTTTTTATAATTAAAATTCCTATTTTGTCATACAGATATTGTTGTAGTCTCAATTTGTTACTTTGGTAATTTTGAATTAGACGAAAGAGATCAATGGGTAAGGAAATGGATGAGCAATAGATGTTATGATATCGCGATTTCCATAACATCAAGTACATCATATACAAAAATCTATAATGAATTACAGAACAAGCTGGATATTGATCCCTCTCAATACAACATGGAACTGAGATTTAAATTTAGCGAGCATGTATCAATTTCGATTCCACTTATAAGGATTGTTTCTGATATTGAAGTGAATTATATATTTGAATTGAACAAAATGCACACTACTCCTCTGTGTATGACTTTTGTGAGGAATGATGTCCTCGAAGGTGAACACGTAGACTCGGATGGAAGGGATCACAATGCTAATGATTTTTAGGATATGGTGAAGATAGCTCATGAAGATGATATGGTTCCCTGTTGGGGTTCGTGCGGCCGCATAGTTAACGAAATTTCCATGTTGTGCCATTTTAGTCCCTAAACTCAATCTTCTTGTTTATTGGCCTTCTTTCTTTGTCCATCTTGTTCAATCATCTCGCAATGATTTCCAATTGATACCTTGCTCATTCAATCACTCGATTAGCCTTTTAGTTCAACTTTTGGATGTTTACACTTTGGTCCCTAAACTTTCACTTTGCTTCGTTTTGGTCTTTTTCGCTCATTTTTCTCGTGAATTCCACCATGTCCATCAATATAACCTACAATACAAGAATTTAATGAATTTAAGCCACAATTTCAACACTTTGCTCATAATTTAATCATGTTTGTATGTTATATAAGTGCATAAAACGCACTTATCAAACCTCTCCCAAACTTGAACTATTGTTTGTACTCAAACAAAATTAGTGACTTAACTCTCAAAAAATATGGCTTAATAACATGCCGTGTCTCAGGATTGGAAATTAGTGTTTGACATCAGAAAAAGTTTCAATAGTGCATGAATGAAATCAACCTTTACCTGTTAAGTGCACACTTGACATGTGTGTGTGTGAACTCATGCCAAAATATCAAGATCATGATTGAGTTAATCCCGACCTAGATTGACCAGCTATATCCTCATCTTGCTCGAGAGATACACAACCGCCAAACTTATTCTTTTCACTCAACTATCCCGGGGTTGTGTTTTAACGTTAAGGTTCTAGTAACTATAATCATTACCCTCTCTTAGTTTGGATAGATCTTACTATCACAAGTTCACATGTCAGCAAATGAAGGCTCTCCTAGATTTGATTGCTTCAACACTTAAGATTAAACTCAGTTACTTGCCTCGCCTCGAATATGTAATTTTATCAACCGAATGTCCAAGGGCTTTATCCATATTATCATGTCTTTTATTTTATTTTATTTTATCTTTATCTTTTTTTTGTGTCATCTTCTCATTTACTTTTTATATAACCCCTGTAATGAGTTTTAGGTCGGTGACTCCCAAACTAGTTGGCTTTAGGGTACCAGATTTCAAAGTATCCTTACAGACTTATTTGCTCGAATCATAAAGGCATGAAAAAAGGTTTCCTGTTTTTACAACCTAAATTTATGCCCTTTATTATTTTTCTAGACATTTGGTCTCTAAAATCAACCCCCAATTGAAGACTTTCACCTAGTCTTCATTTAAGCTGTCTAGGCAATCCATGTAACAAAATTCATGCACGGAGCCCCCACTATCTCAATGTTCCCCTATAATTGTTAAACCATCTCCAAACTATTTTAAAAAATTTTGGCTTAGGGTTAATGCAATAGAGGTTTTCTGATCTCTCCAACTTTATTCAAAAACCCAACCACTAACCTAACATGTAAAGCATGAGTGGCATGCATAAAGAGTGTCAAGTATTACATCAACAAATATCAGTTAACCAAATTTTGTACCATATCCACAATTCCTAATGCACACCTATTCCAATAATCACATCATTGCCAACAAGGCTATCAAACCCACACAAGCATGGAAGGAACTTAATACAGCATATTAATCCAATAATCACTCATCAATCACGTAATATGCAAACATTAAATGCAGGTATTGATAGATTGTGATAGATTTAAAACAGATTACATGCCGATAGTTTAATCCAAGTTTTCGCCACCACCCCCAAGCTTATACGTTACATCATCCTCAATGTGAAAAGTAAAAGTTTAAAAAGGCAAAATATTAAGGACACATACAGATTGAAAGGAACAAAATGAGTTAAACAAAACTCCCCTGATCACTGTGGTGATGGTGACTGAAAACTGAGTCACACAGTGTCCTTTTCAGATGGGGGAGAGAGATGGGCCAGTATATGCCTTAATAGCTCCGACTACTGGACCTACTCTGCCTGCACAACTTTCATCATGTTACTCTGGGCTTTAGCTTCTTCCTCCATGCTCCGTATTTTTTCCCAAGTTTCATTTACCTTTATCTATATGCCATCCACTCGGTCCATATACAACTAAATCGCTCGTTCATAATATTCATCTCCCTCCTAGCTATTCAAGCCTCCCGATAAGCAGCTTATGTCATAGTTTGGGTGGTACTAATGTTACGTCAAGCTGTCTACATGTCGATCGTCAAAGCCCCTAAAGCCTGCTGGATGCCTTGTATGTCGCGGATCGTCCCCGTGAGAGTCGCAAATATTTGACGTAATAATTGTGTATTAACTTCCATCGGTGGTGGTGGTGCCTGGGGCATCTCCACATCATCAGGTCCCTAGCCTTGTGCAGCCTGCTGATCTTTTCATCGCTCTCTATTGTTCATCTCGATGTCTTATTCGAGCTCGCTTCTGAGCCTAAAATGTAGTATGCTTTATCGGAGGGCTGGGTTTTTCAAGTACTTCCTCTAGCAATATTGTAATGCCCGTAGCCTTGCATATACCGCTGATGAGGCTGGGGAAGATCAAAGTGGTATGCCTATCCCTCCAAGTGCCCAGGGTGTGGATTTGATTGTAAATAAGGGTGGCGAGATATATTTTGCAACCCCAAACCACATGATAGATAAAGCCTTCTATTTGATAAGGAAATGTGGTTCTATGTGATATGGGCTCGATGTTGTGGCACATGAAGAGCCATAGAATGGCTATGGATAGTGTGAGTTCAATCTGATGCCACTCAGCAGTTGCGAGGGGCTATTCATTTTTTCGTCCCAATAAAACTTTTGCCACCTCATTCTAGTTGAATTCAATGGGAATGGAAACCACATTTTCCATGTTTAGTTGATAATAGTCATGGATGACATCCAGGGAGAACATAATCCACCTTCCCTATACCCATGTCTCATGTATACGCTCTGAACCTAGGGTGTCAATTTCACTATTGAAATTGGCAAAGAACTCTCGGACTAGATTCTCGTAGAATGGATGTGGTCGCTCTATCAATTTATGCCAACCACAAATCTGAACTAGATTTTCCAATTCATACCCCGAGAGATCATCAAGCTTAACTGGTCTTTTGGAATTCATTGTCCAATGGTGTATGATGTTCTCATATCGGGCCATGGTTTCAGCGTTCAGAAACCTCTATAAACCCTATTCGAGCTCTCTAGTTCTCGCAGTTTCTGAAGATGAGCTGACTTTTTCTTTCCCCTTTGAATTTCTTTTTGGAGGCATCCTACAATGGTGCAAAATACACTCATTAGGACCACATAGTGTATGTGATAAGATAGAAAGCAAGAAATACCAACTATAAAGCACAAAACCTTCAAAACTTACTTCAATGTATATGTATAATATGTTAGTGCGCAGTGTTCACATACATTATGAAAGTATAAAGAGTGCACACGAGTGATTTACTAACACAACTTAGCTCAAGTTACACAAAATACATCAGTTGATCCATTACCAATCAAGGATTTTCACGCCCGAGCATCATCGAGAAAATGGGAAAATTTCCCAAGTGACCTCCGGACATATGTAAGTATCTATATTGGTATAGTACATATTCAAATTTCAGGTCATTTGAATGCTGTTTGAGTGCTCAAATTGAGGGCCGAAATGGGTGCCATGAGCTAGCCATTGCATGTCCATATGTGCCTATGTGTGTGCACTTTGAAATTTGGTGTTTTTAAATGCGATATCTACGACATTGTATCAAAACATGTATTCCCATGCGGACAAGAATCATGTCAAGTGTAAAAGTCAAGAAATGTTACAAAGTTCGTCATTGAGGCATTGTATCAAACACTTAATAAGCAAGACAGTATGCCTTAGAATTTTCATACAATGACAAGTGTACCAATCCACAACACAACTAGTGTCCATCCTAATCAATCTATGAACTACCTATTGCCCAACCTCCTTAACCAGCTCATAAAAATCGAACCCACAGTTTGAACTTTTAAGAAAAAAATGAACCAAAATTGAAAATGAGAGGGAGAAGACAAAATCATACCTTGAAATCCGTGGAAGAATTCGGTGTATTGGTGAGATTGATGGGTAAAATTCGATGAGCACGCGAAAGAATGCAAATTGTGGGACGTGAATGTGTGTCAAATTTTCCTAATGTTCGTTCGGTATGTGTTTGAAGGGTGTTGGGTGCGTGTGTGCAAGTGATCGGGTTACCAGTTAAAAATCTATAATTGAGTCTACCATACGGCCGTGTGGTGTTAATCCATGCGGTCACATGGTACAAGAAGGTACCACTTTTTTGTTTCGATTGGTGTCCATGCAGCCGCATAGGCAAACCTTTTTTATTTTTATTTTTTATATATTGACTAATGAATATGAAACTGTACCAACACAATTAATTCTCAAGAAAAACACGACTTGACTTACACATTCCAAAATTTTTGGTTTTCGATTGGTAAATTTGCCAATCTTCCCACGCTCCCACACTTTTCCAAAAACACATTTTAGACCATATGGGTAATGTGTAGGCTATAAACTTAATGCCAAAACAAATTTTAAGTTTGCACTCAAGCATTGATCCTTGAAATTTTGAAAACAAACTTTTGCCTTGAAATGCATGAATTTCACACCCGATGAGTCTTAACTCGTGATCAATGCCTAGAGACTCATGTAAATAGTGCTTAAACTCTTTTAAAATGCATGGATAACTGATGATCTATATAAAAAAATTGCTAACATGAAATTGAAAAATTCCTAAGTTAATGTAAAACGAAATGAATCAAAAGAATACAGTAGGTTACCTCCCATCCAGAGCTAGGTTGTAGTCGATAGCTCAACTTTTCCACTTCTACTTCAATTAGGAGTCCGAACGGTAGACTTTTGCTTGGAGAAGTCACCACCCCAATAGTGTTTCAGCCTTTGTCCATTAACTGTGAATATACCTTTTGTTTCATGGCTGACTTGTATGGCTCCATATGGCAAAACTTTTGTGACAGTGTAACGACCCGACCACTTTGACCTTAATTTTCCTGGGAAGAATTTGAGTCTCGAGTTATATAACAAAACTTTCTACCCCACTACAAACCTTCGCCTCTGAATGTGTAGGTCGTGCCACTTTATTGTGCGTTCTTTGTAAAGTTTCGAGTTTTCATATGCTTCCATCCTAAATTCATCTAACTCATTTAGCTTCAGGAAACATTTTTCACCAGCGGCCTTCAAATCCATGTTTAACTATTTCATAGCCCAATATGCACGGTGTTTTATTTCTAGTGGGAGGTGGTACGCTTTCCCAAAAACTAGGCGATATGGAGACATGCTTATCAATGTCTTAAATGCTGTCCTATATGCCTACAATGCATCGTCCAGTTTTTTAGACCAGTCATTTTAGGAAGAATTCAATATAACCTCAAGTATTCTCTTCAACTGTTGATTACATACTTCATCTTGTCCGCTGGTCTGTGGATGATATTGGGTTGCTACACAGTGTTTGATCCCATACTTACTCAATAATTTCTCAAATTGGCAATTGCAAATGTGTTTACCCCCGTCACTGATTATTGCCTGTGGTGTGCCATATCTGGTGAAGATGTGTTTTTTCAAGAAACCAATCACCACCTTTGCGTCGTTTGTTGGAAATGCAACTGCTTCTACCCATTTTGACACATAGTCAACTGCAATCAGGATGTACTAATTTGAGAACGAGGGGTGAAAAGGTTCCATAAAGTCGATTCCCTAGACGTTAAATATCTCAACTTCCAATATGTTGTTTAGTGGCATCTCGTTCCTTCTTGAGATATTCCCAGTGCGTTAACATCTATCACATCTCTTGACATACTCAAGGATGTCTCTGAACAATGTAGGGCAATAAAATGCCGACTGTAAAATCTTTGCAGCAGTCTTTGAAACTCCAAAGGGTCCTGCAAAGGCAGATGAATGACAATGCTCAAGAATCTCGGGTACTTCATCTTCAAGTATACACTTTCTCACAATTTTACTGACCCCTCGCCTACAGAGAATGAGATCTTTCCAAAAATAGTACTTCGGTTCGACAATGAGCTTTTTCCTCCTGTGACTTGAGTAATTTCGCTGTAGAATAGACTTAGCTAAATAGTTGACAACATCAGCATACCAGGGCGCTTCTTCCACACTCAACATCTGCTCGTCTGGGAAAATCTCATTGATATCCACTGATTCATTTGTCTCTCCCGGCTCCAATCGAGATAGGTGATCTGCCACTATATTTTTACTACCCTTTCTTAACCTGATTTCAATGTCAAATTCTTGCAGTAGTAACACCCAACGGATTAATCTCGGCTTAACATCCTTCTTTGTCATCAAATATTTTAATGTGGCGTGATCTGTGTAGACTATGACCTTAGACGCCACAAGTATGACTTGAATTTGTCAAAGGCATAAACCACGGCCAAGAGCTCCTTTACAGTGATTGCGTACTTGATCCAAGCATCATTTAACGTTCTGCTTGCATAGTAAATCACATGAAAAACCTTGTTTCTTCGATGTCCCAATACTGCACCCACGACATGATCACTAGCATCACACATTAATTCAAAAGGTAATTCTCAATCAGGTGCTACAATTATCGATACTGACGTGAGTTTTTCCTTCAAAGTGTTGAAAGCTATCAGACATTCCTCATTAAATTCAAATGGCACGTCTTTCATCGGCAGGTTCCATAGAGGTTTGGTGATTTTTGGAAAAACCTTGATAAATCTCCTATAGAACCTAGCATGTCCCAAAAAACTGCGAACCCTTTTAAATGATGTTGGTGATGGTAGCTGCTCAATAACCTGAATTTTTGCTTTGTCCACTTCAATTCCTTTTGCTGAGACCCGATGTCCAAGTACAATCCCTTCATGCACCATGAAGTGACATTTTTATTAGTTCAAAACCAAATTAGCTTTCCTGCATCTTTGTAATACCAGATTCAAGTTTCCAAACACTCTTCAAAAAAAGACCCAAAGACCGAGAAATCATCCATGAATATCTCTATATACTTCTTTACTATGTCTGAGGAAATAGCCATCATGCATCGTTGAAATGTGGCAGGGGCGTTGCAAAGGCCGAAAGGTATCATGCGATATGTGAAAGTACCATAGGGACAGGTGAAGTTTGTTTTCTCCTGATCATTTGTGCCATTGGTATCTGATTGTAACCTGAATACCCATCAAGAAAATAGTAATGCGAATGACCTGCCAATCTCTCCAGCATCTGATCAATAAACAAAAGGGAAAAGTGATCTTTTCTTGTAGCTACGTTAACTTTGCGATAATCAATACAAACCCTCCATCATGTCATTGTTCTAGCCAGTATCAGCTCATTATTTTCATTTGGCACTACTGTGATTCCACCTTTCTTTGGTACCACCTGAACTGGGCTAAATGGATGGTAGTGGTTTCAAAGTATCCTGTTGTTATTGGAATATAGCACTGCTGATTTATTGTCACAAAATATCTTAAGCAGTCTTTCTACATTGTCCACAATGCGCAGCCTAATGACAAAATTTCACAGCCATATTCCATAACACGCTATAAACTCTGCTGCCATGTTAGAAGTAGTTATGAGTGTTTGCTTAGCACTCTTCCAGAAAATATCACTTTCAGCAAGCAGGTAAATATAGCCTGAAGTAGATCTCCTACTATCTTGGGATCCCGCAAAATCGAAATCAGAATAACCGACGATCTCCAATTTATCCGATATTTTGTATGTGAGCATGTAGTCGTTTGTTTTCTGTAAGTACCGCATGACCCGTTTGACTGCTTTCCAATGATTCATTCTTGGGTTACTTAAATATCTCTCTAGCATCCCAACAGTGTGCGCTATATCCGAACGAGTACACACTTGAGCATATATCAGACACCCTATAGTTGAGGAATAAGGAATCTTCTGCATCTCTTTAATTTCCAAGTCATTTTTAGGGCACTTACTTAAACTAAACTTGTCTCCTTTAGCCACAGAGGTGTCACCTGTTTTATAATCTTGCATGTCATATCTTTTAGTTACCTTTTCGATATAACTCTTTTGTAATAATCCAAGAATATCTCAAAAACGATCTCAGTGTATCTGAATTCCTAATACAAAATAGGCGTCATCAAGATCTTTCATCTTAAAATTTCTTGCTAGAAATCTCTTGGTTTCGTGCAATAAGCCTATATCGTTGCTGACAAGCAATGTGTCATCAACATATAAAATTAGAAAAATATACTTGCCCAACTGAACTTGTGTTATATATAATCATCGACCAAATTTATCTTAAAACCAAATGAGATGATCACTTGATGAAACTTGTAATACCATTGACGAGATGCTTGTTTGAATCCATAGATAGATTTCTTTAATTTACGAACTATTTGCTTTACATCATCTGATGCAGTGTTTTCTGGTTGTACCATATAAATTGTTTCTTCAATGTCACCATTGAGAAACGCTGTCTTAAAACCCATATGATGTAACTCAAGATCGAAATACACTACCAATACCATTATAGTTCTGAAAGAGTCTTTCGAAGAAATCGGATAGAAAGTCTCTTTATAATCGATGCCTTCTTTCTATGTAAAGCCCTTTGCAACAAGACGAGCCTTATACCTCTCTACATCACCCTTCAAATACCTCTTGGTCTTAGATATCCATTTGCAACCAATGAGTTTCGCACCTTCAGGCAATGAAACAAGGTCTCATATGTTATTGTACTTCATGGACTTTATCTCTTCATTCATGGCATCAAACCACTTTTGAGAGTTAGAACTTTTCATGGCTTGACGAAAGTTGATCGGATCATCTTCCACCATTCCAATGTCAACTTTATGTTCTTGGAGAAATACGATGTAATCATTCGAAACCGCATTTTTTGTCTCTCTAGTAGATCTTCTTAATGGCATTGAATCTTGAGATTGTAGAGTTTGTTCTTTTGGAATAATTTGTTGACCTTGAGAGGGAGATATGACATTGTCTTGATCTGGAGTTGCTTCTTAAACAATGTCAGGGATAGAAACCTGATCATGGTCAATGGCAATTGGATGAATTTCAACATATTGCTCCTCAAAAACAAAGCTTGTAACCCTTTCTCCCCCCGCAAACTCGACATCCTCAAAGAACCTAGCATTTTCTGTCTCGAAATTTGCCTTAGTTGTGGGATCATAGAACTTGTAACCCCTGAACCTTTCAGAATATCCAATAAAGTAGTAACTGATGGTCCTTACATTCAGTTTCTTTTCATTTGGCTTATAGGGCTTTGCCTCAGTTGGATATCCCCAAATATGCATAAGGGGTTTTATTAGTAGCTTTAGTTGGAACTCTATTGAGTATATATGTTGCGGTCTTTAATGCTTCGCCCCAGAGAGACTCTGGTAAGGTAGAATGACTAATTATACTCATCTCCATGTCCTTAAGCGTTTTGTTTTGTCTCTCAGAAACACCATTCATAATAGGCGAACCCAGCATAGTGTACTTGGGACGATACTGCATTCCTTTAGGAATTTAGCAAATGGTCCTGAACGTTGTTTACCTGAACCGTCATATCTGTCATAGTATTCACCCCCACGATAAGATCTGACGCTTTTAATCATTTTGCCGAGTTGGTTCTCAACTTCAGATTTATAGTTTTTGAACACATCTAAAGACTGTGATTTTTCATAAATGAGATATATATATAGTCATATCTTGAAAAGTCGTCTATGAATGTTATAAAATATTGTTGATCATTCCATCATCCTGTAGATAATGGTCCACAAATATCCGTATGTATAAGTTATAAGACGTTCGAAGTCCTGTTGGCTTGAAATCTCCTTTTATTGGTTTGTTTTTCCTTTATACAATTGACATATAAATCATAATATGTGAAGTCAAGAGGGTCAAGAATCCCGTCAGATACAAGTCTCTCAATTCTCCTCTTGGAGATGTGACCTAATCTCTTGTGTGACAACGAGGCAGAATTCTGGCCGGTTAATTTTCGCTTTACACCTCGAGTACTTATATGCAAGGTTTCATTAAAAGAAACAATTGTATCAATTGAATAAAAAGTATTGTAACCTGATAAATAACCAAAGCCAACCAATTTTGAATCATAAAGTAAACTAAAATTTCCATTACCAAATGAACAAGAATAACCAAATTTGTCCAAAGTAGAAATAGAAATCAAATTCCATCTAAAAGACGGTACAATAAATATTTCATCAATATCCAAATAAAATCCAGTCTTTAACCATAATATAAATTTTTCAATTGCCTCTGCTTCTACCATCTTGCTGTTACCAACATAGATGTATCTTTCACCATCACTTGATTTTCGACATTTCAAGCAATCTTGCATAGACACATTGATATGAGTTGTTGCACCAGAATTTATCCACCATGTATGTGTAGGTATCGAAGTTAAATTAACCATATAACAAATCAAATGAAGAAGAATAGCTTTTTTTACACGTCATGCGTGGTAATTGCTGCAATTCTTCTTCTTATGACCTGTAGCTCTACAGAAGAAACAACCACCTTCAATTGGTTTCTTATGCTGTTTCTTTTGCGATATTGTACACACGGCTTCCTTATCATTTTTCCTTTTCTTGTTCCTTTTGTCTTTGGAGATGGTGGCTAAATGAGCAATTTATGTCTTCTCATGCTTCAATATTTCCTCTTCCTGGACACAGGTGAGATGAGCTCATTAAGGGACAATGTGCACGAACAAGTCTTCAAATAAATTCAACTTGAATACCGTTAGTTTTGAAGCAATGTAAGACATTTACATGATGTACTCTCGAATGTTTCCTTTTCCTTTATAGCTCATTGAGACAAGGTTTGTCAAAAATGTACTTGTTTCATCCTTTTCATTCTTGACAAATCTCTTCTCAAGATCCTCCAAGAAACCCTTAGACGTAGTCACCCTATCAGACATAGTTCCTCGAAATGCTTCTGGAATAGTAAGCTTCAGACCATTAAGCTTATGAGGTTCGATCGTTCCCTTTTTCCATCTTCCTCTTGTCATCATAGGTACTCTTATCAGTAAGTGCAGCAGGTTGATCGATACGTAAAGCAAGGTCCAGGTCTATGACTCCAAGAACAATCATCACGATCTTTTGCCACGCCCTAAAGTTTGTGCCATTTAGCATTGAATTTGAATTGATACTAGTAGAGATATTAACGGCGAAACTTGAAATTGAATTAGAGAACGATTATTATGAATGACTCACATTAATATCTTTAATATGCAAATAATAATATTTTCAAACAATGGTAGAGCCTATCACAAGATACCTAGCACAACATCAATATCTAGTTTTTTGACAGAAATATTGATTTGTAAGTGGTACTTTTGACGTCGTGATCAAACATTGACGATAAAACAATGTGTCAATCAATAAACCTTTCTTTAGACTGATTTATTGATCACACATTAAACCAAATAATTGCCACATGTTTATCACCACAGGTGTACGTGCAATTCGGCTAAATATTGACATTCCTTTGGGCCAATCAATATTCCCACGAATAACATATACAGAAACATCTTTTAATATTCTAAATTAATTAATTTCCACAAGAGATGTTACTTTGGCAACATATTGTTTCAATTAATTTACTTTCGAATATTATATCTCTTAAAAGAGTCCTTAGTACCAAAATTTGAGAAAGAAAACAATCAATTTTGTATATTTATTTAGTTTTAAACTTTATGGGCCTTAAGGTTAATAATTCCAAACTTTAAGGGGGGCAAAATTAATTAATTTCAGACTTTAGGGCCCAATATTAATAAATTTGAAACTTTAGGGACCAAAAATAACCAATTCAAAACTTTAGTGGCCAATTATAACAAATTAAAGCTTTCGGAGCCGATTTGAATTAATTATTAAACTTTGAGGGCTTTAATTATAATATTCCGAACTTTAATGACCCGAATTAATTAATTTTTTAAGCCTTAGGGACTGAATTATTAAACCCAAAACTTAGAGCCCAATTTGGATGTGATTTAAAATGTTAGAGACTTGATTCATAAAATTAAAACCCTAATCCTAATTGCAAACTTGGGCCTGAAACTATCCAAATTACACAATAAGCCCCCGCCCCAAATCTCACCCAAACCAAATTGAAAACCCTAGAAGAAAAAAAATTTCTTCCTTCTCCTTTTTGGTGTGCACTCTGGCGCCCCTACACAGCAACCCCGGGGCTGCTGTTCTATAGTAGTGCTGTCTCTGGGCAGCCGAAAAGCCCACAAATTTGTTTTTAATCTTCAAAAATCTGAATCTGAATCCAAAACCTATAATTAGAAGTTCCTCAAACTATTTTTAATCCAAATTATGGAAGAGAAGCAAGAATAACACACCAAATAGTTTTCAAATTCAACAAAACTATAGTTCCAGAATTATCAAATTTGAAAACTTCAAAGTATTGCAAGAACCAAAATTCCAACATTTGAATCTCAATGATTCAACATGAAAAGGCTCTGATACCACTTATAAGAGAAATTATTATCTTAAAATCATCGGATCTTTCATGTTGATCATCAAGAAATTCAAGAATCATAATGGAAGCGTACCGAATCAGATATGGTTAATGCAATAGATGAATCTCGTGGTTTAATCTTCTAAATCTACACGCAACTCGTAATTCTCTCTGACGATAGGAGACGGAAAAGAATGAGCAAATACGTACATTTGATTTGGGAACAATAACCATATTTATATAGTGATGCTCTTTAACCTAATTCGGCCCATCATAGAATTAGGAATTTGGGCCTGATCTCTACACATAAAATACTCATACTTTAATTGGATACATTAAAACCCAAAATATCGAAATCTTATTAGATCACTTTTAAACGGGTTTAACCAAATTTGATAGTCTTTAATTTAACACACAATTATTCACACATATAAGCCCACATAATCGATCTAAAAATTCCTTACACGGGTTACCAAATTGAGATCTCGAAATACCATGAAACAAGTAATTATTAAGATATGCTCTTTTTCCATTTTGTCCCTGACGCGAGCATTTTTTAGTAACTCAAACTATTTTTTAAAAAGAGTAAATTTTAAGCAAATTATAAGCACAAACAAACATGCCTTCTCAATTTCCTCTTGCAATTATAGCAGAAAGAGTATTTAAAGGCAAAGACAACAAAAGAGAACAAGAAATTAAAGCAAAAATCATATCTTAAAGCATTTTCTTGTTTTTGTAATAACTTTATCTTACTCATAAGCAAGAATCAAAGCAAAAGCAGTACAAATCAAGTATTCCTTAGTACTATCTGATACAGAATCAAAGCTAAAGCATTACAAATCAAGTATTCCTCAGAACTATCTGATACGTATATGAAAAGTACATCTATACATCACTATTTATTTTTTCAGAACCGTATAGAGATGGAGAAAATAAAATAGTTTTTTAGATGAAAATTATGATAAAGAGTGGTGAGGGTTCGAGTCATATATATCAAGAGCTTACGAGGGCATCCTGTAATAAGCAGTCATGGTATGTAATTGGAAATATTTTGCAAAACATGAATCTGCAACCTCAGAAGCATAATGTAATCCGCTGTTCTGTGTAAAAGCCTTTCGGGTTTTGAGCCTCGGCCTCCTGGTATAATCTTTTCCAACTTCTTCACTTTGAGTCTGACTGCCCATCTTCCCATTTTTCTATTTCTTCTTCTCATTTTCATTGGCATAGTTTTTCCTATTCTATAATGCATCATTATCGAACAATTAAAAGATGATAATATGTTTTTGAAATAGGGGTTGGTTTTCTGTATGATAGAACTCAAGTTTTGAGTTGTAATCTCTAATATTTATATGTACATATGAAAGTGGGGGAGGGGTGCGGGGTTATAATGGGGCGTTGGTCACTGGTCATGTGAGCTTAACAGGTGGCGATTTTGGGGCTATTGATTTTCACAGTTTGAGCTGTTTGAATCAATCAATTATTGATCTCGAAAAAAAAAAAAAAAATTTAATCATTGACTGTTGGGAGTTTCATATCTAGAATAGAACTAAATACTACAAGATTTGATTTCTACTACTTCTTTGACATTATTCAATCTTCCTGTCAAAAAATGGCATGCAGATAATTTATACAGAGGGGTTGACATGTGAAGTCAATCAGAAATCTAATGTTGACTAGGTACATTTATGTTTATTTTTTAAATGAAAATAACGTTAAATCTATATAATCTATGAATATTTTTATAAACTCTGAGCTTCACAAAGATATAAGTTATATTTCAATCCAATCTATCATTGTTGGGTGTTTTCTAGTAGTAACGATTCATGATATATATATTTTTTAATCTTAAAAAAAAAAAAAAAACCTGAAATACCAGCCGACTTAGCCACGTACATGGTACATATGTCTGGTAAAGCTTAAATTATAATTTAAATTAGACAAATACGCGTTTTTTGTGAAACCATACCTTATTATTCACTTTTTATCTCTACATTTTATAAAACCAACAACTTAAATTTTTAATTAAGCACTCCGAAAGAATCTTATACAACAAAGTTTTGGTGCAATTTGATTACAGAAGCAACCAAATTTGCATACATTGAAATGGCCGACTGAAAAAATTTATCGAGTTTCTATCAAAATAGTGAGGAGGATTCAATGTCAACCCCATAGGAATCATGGAAAGAGACTGATGAGAGGGTATAGGGCACACATGCATGCAAAAATGGTTAACAAAATATAAAGGGTCCCTTACTTTGTGCTCGAGGGTTTTAGGGTTTTTAAAAACATTGAAAAATTTAGCCATGTGAAGGTTTGACAAGGACTTTTGGTTGAATGTATACTCAGGGTTCTAGGGTTTTCGAAAACATTGAAAACTTTAGCCATGTGAAGGTTTGACAAGGACTTTTGATTGGATCTATACATATATCGATGAATTCAAGGTTTAGGTAATTATAAGATGATTTTGATATCGTAAATGTAGGAGAGAAATATGTAATATGATGAACATTATATGAATTGTATTACGAATAATTTGAATTTAAGTTGAGTTGGTCTAAAATACGACCTAGGTGAGTCCTCATGGCTCATATCATGGTGATGCTGGAAAATTCAGCCAACCTGACCTATTCCGGGTTCAGCCAATTTCATATAACCTTTTAATCGATTGGGGTCTCTTCAATTCAGCTAGAGCAATTGACTCGTTTTGACTCTACTAGTGGTTAATAGTTGGAAAACTCTGCAAGTACAATTTTTTTTTTTCTTTTTTGACAGATTCGGCATAGGATGATAGTTGACGTCATATTATTTGTTGTTGCCAAAAATTGTTTTTGGCAACAGCTGTCTTCATGTACAAAATTTATAGAAAAAATCTATACTCATAACAATGTTGTTAATAGTTTTTAGTTCTACACCCTGCTATTTGAGCTAAGGGCAACTCCAATGCTAACACTATTGCACCATTTTGCACTATTTTTTGGTGCAAAGTTGCTCCAATATTACAACACTAAACTTTGCATCATTTTGGTGCAAAGTGAATAGTGTCGCACCATATTTGGTGCAACATTATTTATTACACCATTTTTTTACACCAAATGGTGCAATGTTCATTTTGCCCTTATTTTTCATTAGATATGGTCAAGGGTATTTATGTCATTTTCGTTTTATAATGATGATGATGATAATTCATTACACTATTAATTATATTATTAAAGTTTATTATTTTTAATAATATAATCAATAATAATCAACGTAATTGTTAATTTAACGTAAAGTTTAATTCTTAAAGTTTACGTTTAAAGTTTAATTTAACGTAAAAATTGTATTATTAAAGTTTATTATTTTTGTAAATTTAACATAATTGTTTATCATAAATTAATAATATAATCATTTATTTTTGTCGATTTAACATAATATATAAAACATGTGAATAATTTAGTAATCAATATATTTGTTAATTTAATGAAGTTATGATTTAGTAATTTATATAGTTATAAAATAAATAATTAATTTTTTAAAATAAACGCATTGAAAAAAATCGAAAGAATGAATAAAATAATAAAGTACTGTTCATTTGATGTAAATTTTGGTGTAATGATTGGAGAAGAATTTTGGTTTGATACAAAATTTGATGCAAATTTCGGTGCAGCGCCGAAGATGACCTAAATGCCCACTAAATGGAGGCAATAATAACAATTTATTGGGCATCCAGCTGATTTCTTTGTCAAAGACCAAATATAAACCTTCATTGAATCAGATTGCACCCAACAACCCATACTGTCCATGTGGGTTTGCCAACTAATTGAAGATGACCTTTCTATACATAAACATAGACGTCCCTCTGCAACTTGGCGCTCAATTACGTGTAAAACGGTTCACTCCAACCTATCTTTGAGTCGGCCAGGCTGCGGCCGCGGACTATGTATCGTGCCTGCCCAGAAGGCTCTCCAGAGACGAAATTTATAATATTATTTATTTATTTATTAATATCTATACAAGTCGGCTCAAGTAGCTGAACGCTTAAGTCTAACTTAATAAATTTAGCAATTCGAGACCCTATCGAGTTTGGACTAAGCAAAAATTGTGTCAAACAATTCAACTCACTGTGCACTTCTAAACTAAAGTAAGTTCAAATTATATGCTTGCAAATAAGATTCTATAAATTACAGTCCCATAAATGGATGATATACGATTAGGCTTCATGATTATTTTCACCACGCGTCCACGATAAATAAAAGCTTTCGGATTCCTTTTTGCATTTCTTACCTTTACCAGTCAATACTCATCGCAGCAGTCGTGTTGTGGTTGAAGATAAAACTTCGGGATTATTTTTGAAATTACATCAGGGTAATTTACTCATAAGATATTCTTTATGATATAATACTTAAGTCTCGCACTACTAACTTGGCCAATATAAGTCATGCATTGCGTGTTATTCATATGTTACTTGCATCGTCATTGATGATTAATAATTTGTTTCTTCTTATAACAATATCTTTGATCATTGACGTTCTAATTAGTGTTTTATATGGTGTCATTTTTCGATCTCCCCCAACCTAGGTAGTAAAATTTATATTGAGCTATTGAGAAAAACTGTTAGATCAATATGTTGGAGATTTATTGGTTATGTATGTGTGTGACGTAGGATGTAATAAAAAAATGAGATTGAAAATGATAAAAGGAATGGAGCGAAGAAAATGGAGAGAATTTAGAGGGAGAGAATACCAAAGTTGTCTTATTAGAAAGTATAAGTCCGTTTATATAGAGTTTTAAATGGTCAAATTTAGGTACAAATATTTAACAAAATACTAGAGAATCTAACAAAATAATAGAGAATTTATCGAATTTAATTAAGTAACGCCTAAAAAAATACTAAAGAATCTAAAACACTAATTACATATTCAATTTGAAAAATTTTCCATGTAATATCTTCTAGGATTTCCATTTCTCCTTAGTAGAAAGAAATCGACTCCATGAAATAGACTGCAATTTCTTAGTAGGAAGGCGATCATTCTACCCTACCAAATAACATAAACGACTGTATATATGATGACAATCAAATTTGCAAATCATTCTCAAGAATATGATCTAACCAAGGGGACAATCTTTGGTTTTAATCAACAACGTGGAACTCAAAAAAAGTAACAAAATGTGCAACTAATCTATAAAAACTACCACATAATTAATCTACATAAAAAGCACAATATACTAGCATGCTAGACTGACCTATAAATACAAATGTGTGTAACATCGATGGCTCGAATGGATCATGGACCCCTATAAGAAAATAATCATGCCATTGAAAATAAAACCTTCATTTTAAGTGTTGTGGCTAATCAAATTGATTATTATCAAAAGATTGAAAAAACTGTTTCTTTACATATTTTAGAAATCATACCAAAGAAACACAGCATAAAATCACATTGACAGCAATCGTGCCTAAACTATGCGTCAAAAGCAAGCTCATAATTTTCAATATTTAAATAAAGTCTACATTTTATCTCTGCATGAAAATTCAAAATAGACAATAGAGGTTGGAGTCAATTAAATAAGATGACAGGTAATTAGTATTCAAAAATCCAACGTTGATAGGAAAAGTATGTGATCGAACAATGATCTTGAAAAGAAATGCGAAAACCCGAGAAATATTATGTAATTGAGGTAACGTCATAACAAAGTCATTGGTTAATTTTCATATAGAAGCAAACAATGATAATTTTGATACGAAGGCAAGGATATGTGGAATGTCTAGATTATGTGGTAATACTAAATGTATTTCCTAAACTTCTCATGGACAACCATTTCAAAGACAGGTGTAACAAGAGATACGAGACAATTTTCAAAACTTTCATCCTCGCTATCAGCATATGAAATATGCTCAACAATATGATCCTTATTTTCCTCATCATAATGTGAACTAGCACAATCAGACTTAGGAAGTGACTGTCCAAAATCAGGTGTAGGCTTAGCGTATAACAATATTATGTAAAAATGACTTTCAATAGTACCTAGCAGATCCTACAAGTTACATATTAGCATGACAAATACGACATAAGTAACTCACATTGTGAAAGTAAGAGAACCCGTTCAAGATCGTCGAGGTAATTCACATTGTGGAAGTAAGAGAATTGTTTAAAATCATTGAGCAATTTTAAGAAATAATTCAGAACCAGCAAGACCGTCAAAGTCTACAGTTGTATTTAACTCGTCTAGAAAGATAATGAATGTATTCAACATACTCCCTAGATTGAAGGTAATTGAATTGATAACTTCACTATTGTTGTAATAACTCAGGGGAGTTAGTATAGCTATAAGAGTTGTTATATGATTTGTAAATGATTTTGATTGTAGTGTCGAGACAAAGCAAGTTACTTGAAATAAGTGCAAATTATTGCTTAGAACACGCACAATATTGGAAAAAAACCTTAAAGCCAAACCTATTATTTTGTTACATTTGAGTATTTTTTATTATTAATTTTTTTTCTTCTGGATTATACCAGACCAAAGAGCATATATATGATTTAGGCTCAAAAGCCCAATAAACTCCAACTGGGCCCAAATCTTTTATCACTTTCAATCTAGCCCAACTCCCAACTACTACTCCACAGTTTCACCTCGTCCATTTATCGATTCCAGAATTTCGATCCTCCACGTCGGCGACCCATCCAGCTGCGACTCCCGCCAAGGACCTCCACGCCGGCAACCACATCACGTGCTTCATCATCACCGCCATCATCTTCAACCCTAAACGATCCGGTATCGTAGAAACTCTATAGTTTCTTCATCCATCGCCGTATAACACCACCATCTCCAACTTAGATCCTGTCGTCGGCAAGATCGAAGCCCCACCTCTGACATACCACTCAATCCTCTACTCACCATATCAGGAAACTCTGCCACCAACCATAAAATTTGCCGTCGTCTCTCCGCCATCCCTCTTGTACTTGCAAATCCGACGCCACTACCACCCACCGCTACACCAGTTGCCACTCACCGGCATGCTAGCTGCCACCCACCACCATCTTCATCAATTCTTCTAGTCTCTAGTCTGACTACTTACCCCCTGTCGTTTCTAGTCAAGCGAAAACACTCATTCCCGGCCACCGCTCTATCTGCATTGTCATTGCCACAACGTCTACCGTCAATCATTTAGCTGCCTTCCAGTCGTCGTCGCAGCCATTCTACTACCTTCCAGTTGTTGCTCATCCCGACGCCCGTTGCTACCCCCATAAAAGTCACCACCTAGGTGATCTGTTCATCCACTCAATTGCTCAAGAGTATTCTACTACAATATTGACGTGCCAAATTGAAGATTACAATTGCAACATAGTTTGACGCTTTTCAGTCTCACGAGTACATCGCCAATGACTTCAAGCTTCCATGGGCATCCCTCCGCAACTCGACAACGGGGAGTCACTGTTGTATGATAGGTTAACAATACTGCTTCATTTAAAATTGCATCAATTAAATTTTTGTAGTGATGTTATTTTAATAATACATCAAAAGTCATTTTACTGGATCCCCTTGGTTTCGTCAAAGCCCCATTTTACCTTACTTATTTTACACGATTAGATTTTGATTCGTATTTGATCCGTGCTTTGTTATTTTACATAAATTAGCAGTATTAGCTTGTCATATTTGAATATACTTAATCCTGAAATTCAAAAAAAATGTTGATGTTATTAATTTTGATTGATTGAACTTATTGTTCATTGATGTCACCATTACACGTCATTTAATTGATATTATTTTGCATGAAATTGTGTAGTGGTCATCTTGTCGTCTATTTTTTTCCAGTACATTGACCATGAACCCATTCCAATTTAATGTACTCACTAGACAATTAGATCAACTTGCCACTTGCCAGCAATACTTACAAACTGAATTAGCAGTTGTCCAAATCGAGATGGCTGCTAGTCGTGAAGAGAGTCGAGATCTAACTGCTAGTGTGAACAATTTTAAACAAATCCCTCATTCAACTGATGTTAATAATTCTGATGTTTCCCACAATAGACAATATCGTCGTCAAAAGGGTGATCAAAAATATTTTCAACACGATCATAGGGATAGGGATCAATTTTAAGCAAATCCCTCTCGGTTGTAATAGCATTTTGATACCATCGTTAATTCTCCCCTGAAAGACAATTTCAATGAGAAAACATAAATCTATAACTCGAACCCTCAGGATGAAAATATGGTACAACCAGCCGTAGGAACAGATCAACCAAAACCATAAATCAAACCGGGATTGCATTAGTAGCAGAAATGTTCACTATACAAAAACAATGGTGCCCTTTAATCAAAGAGGCCAAGCCATCATACATCTCCAAAACTATACTGTAAAAGTTCTTAACCAAAATATGATTTCTATACTAAAAATCTCACACCCAGACCCTACATAGTGGCACGGCTGCAAAATCGATGGTGACAATTTTTTCGTGGTCAGCCAGAAAAAATCCTGTGAAAATCAGAACATATCACAGCCAATAATGTTTTTGCATTTATCAAAAGACACTATCAAATGTAACCTGGAAGATCGCACTATGCCGTGGTTGTGGACTAGAAGCATTTGCGAGACCTCGAAGCAGCCTCACAACATCAGTCGAGTCATCAAGATAATATTTAGCCTTGCTCGGCTTTTGTCCAACAGTGCAAGCAAAGATCTCTGGACTGGCAGGTAAGGATGAGCTAGAAACAGTGTTCAATATGCATTCAAACATATCTTCATCCGATCTATCATCACCAATGCACATAACAAAATCAGGCGGCGATCCATCATTGACCATTGTTGACAGGACCTTCTCCGCAACCAACCCTTTTGTCACTCCCTGTCAATCAAAAAAAAAATTCTTCCAGTCTCTAGGACAGTGGGACATATCTCAAGATTTCACAATATAACTCAGAATGAAAATCATGGAATCAACTCGATCATCATATCCATATGCATAAAAAATTGTCAATATATCACATATAATGCAAGAGGTTTTCCAGAGGGAGCAATCCCACTTTCACCTTAAATTGGTCAGAATAAGAGCGAG
>NC_036242.1:20879656-20883928 GCF_002742605.1 Olea europaea var. sylvestris | reverse complement strand
GAAGAGATCTTACTTGTGGTTTTACTTCTACAATATGCTGTCCCCTCCAAACAACTGCAGGTTCATTTGCAAGTACATTTTCCAAATGAACTACTAATTCTTTGGCTTGGCAGGAGCCAAAGTCGGGGTCTGCATCCTGATGGTACCAAACCAATGCACTATCTTTAATTTCCATATAGGATCCATCTGTTGCCTCTGTATACACTTTCATAATAGGTTCCACAATTTCTTTCCATTCAAGATCTGCTGCTAAGAGTGCCCAATCAGAGCTTCTATTCCACCTGTATTTATGGACAACAAAGATCTTGGTTCACAAAAGACATACTACAATATCAGAACATTAAAAAAATTATCCGCACCTTATAAAGTACCCATGCTCAGCAGCTAAACCCAGTCTCTCACATGGTTCAAGCCAATCACTTAAGGTTCTTCTTCTTCTCCCGCTAACAATGAACACCGTGTTTTTAGGATCATTACAGAGAGTATTGAGTGCAGTAACTACTTCAGGACTGGGAGATTTAACAATGGAGGAATGAGACACAATGGTACCATCGTAGTCCAGGAAAATTGCCCTTCTGTTTGTTTTTGCATACGCTGAGACAATGTGATCAATACGTAACTTTCTAAAACTTGGTGAAAGTGATAAAACTCTGAAACCCAGGCCCAGACCAATGCCGCAACATCGCTTATCATAATGATCCTTGCATGCTCTCTCCAAATCTTGCATAAAGCTGCGAGCCCAATAAGCAACATCATGAGAAATAACATAGCGATAGTGTTTCTCATGACGAAGTTGCTTTTCTGTATCAGGAATGGTGATGGCCAGAAATATGGCCTCAGCAACAGCGTCAATATCCCATGGGTTCACTCTAATCGCCCCACTTAAAGATGGAGAACAACCAATGAACTCTGATACAACTAGCATGCTAGTCCGAGGAAAATCCATTCTTACACCTATGGTTTCATCCATGAGAGACGATCCTTGCCTGCATACAATATACTTATAAGGAACCAAATTCATTCCGTCTCTAACTGCATTCACAATGCAACATTCTGCCATAGCATAGTATGCAGTTTTCTCATAGCGAGGAACAGGTCGATCAATTAATATCACAGGTTCGTAATCAGGGCAGCCAAAAACCTCATTAATTCTTTTTGCAGTAGAATATGTTTCCTTCTTTGCTTCCTGAACATCTTTTCCTATGCTCCTTGCAGGATTCACTATTTGAACCAACACTAGTTTACCCAGCAACTCCTGATGCTGCTGCAAGAGCTGTTCAAAGGCTAGCAATTTCAGACTGATTCCTTTAAATATGTCCATATCATCAATACCAAGAATCAATTTCTTGTCCTTGAACCGTTCTCGAATCTCTTTGACTCTATTGCATGTAGAAGGAAGATTTAATACAGATTCTAGTCTGCCCATGTGAATACCAACAGGCAAAATTTTAATGTACACTCTGCGGCCATAGTAATCAAGTCCAATGTGCCCTCTTTTAGATTCATAGTCCAAGCCCAACATTCTACTACAGCAGGAAAGGAAGTGACGAGCATAGTCAAATGTGTGGAAACCAATTAAATCACAATGTAATAACCCTTTAAGGATTTCGTCCCTAACAGGAAGAGTTCTGTATATCTCTGATGATGGAAATGGGCTGTGAAGAAAAAATCCAAGCTTGACTCGATTATAAGACTTCCTTAGAAATGTTGGGAGCACCATGAGGTGGTAATCATGAATCCAGATAAAATCATATTCAGGATTAAGAATTTCCATGACTTTATCAGAGAATATTTTGTTTGCATGAACATAGGCCAGCCAAAGCTGCCTATCAAACCGATCTCCATGGTCTCGGCACACAGGTAGCATGTAATGAAAAAGAGGCCAAAGTTGCTGCTTGCAGAAACCATGATAAAAATATTTCTGGATATCATGAGGCAGAAAAGTGGGTACACATTTGAAGTCATCCAGAAGTTTCTGTGAAATTTCTTCCTGTTCACTGGCTTCTATCTCAACTTTGAGAGATCCTACATATATAACCTCTGTCTCAGGTGGAAACCCATCCGTCAATTGTAACAGAAGTGAGTCCTCGTCCAAACTAAAGCACCATTTAGCAGTTTCACCATCCCTCTGAGCATGCAAAGGTAACATGTTTGCCACCACAATTTTCCGTTCTCGGCAAATAGATGACATGCTATCTGAATCTCCATCACCACCCTCATTACTATCAGATATGATTCCAGGAATAGTCATCACTCTCGGAATAGCTCTAGGAGTTCAAGGGATATCTAGTAATTCTCCAGAAGCCAAGTCCAAGAAGTTTCCACATGACCTTGATCCCATGACTATTAATAGAATTACTAATTTCTTGGAAGTTGCACGTCCGGGATAATTATTTTGCACAAACTATGCTATAATAAATATGTCCACAAGCCTGCACAAAAGAAGAGGAAATACACTTCAAAATCACTCTTGCAATAATCCAACAGGTATTGAAAAATCATCCAAGCTAAATACAAAGTACAATTAAAATAAGAGACTTTAAAAAGGCAAAAAGAAAGAAGAAAAGAGGTGTTAATCTGGATATATAAGCAAGTTTGGAGAATGCAAGTGAAACACTTGTAACATTACAATTTATGATAGAGTTTAACGTGACATGAGCCAAGCGAAGAAAATGAACTTTTCATGTTTTCAGGCAAAGCCCTCAAAATATCCGAATCAAAGAAGGGCACGAATGACCGCAACGCAGACTATGTCCTTTGGCATACTCCAAGAAAAGGCCAACGCTATATTGAATATTCAGCTCTGATGCTCTCTAACAAAGTATTATCCTGTTTTGCATGTATTCGCCCTTAAAAGCAAACACAACAATACGGAGGGCAAAATTATTAGGAGCACTACGTTTGCTTATCATAACTCAAATTGTCATCCCAACACATTATTCTGCCAGGTTCCATTTCAATCAAACACAATACTCAACTTACATAAAAATTTAGAAGCCTTAGCTCGGATCAGAATGTTTTCATAATCCCAGAAAGGACAAGTATATTTGGATATTTATTTAGTTCTCTTACAAGCAGACTATGTCCTAATAAGAAGGAGAATGCTTTTACTCTTCTATAATTGACCAGAGATTTGTTTATAGAGTAAACCAAGCTTCCAAAGCTTTCTGACGTAGGAAGCAATCAAATAGTTATAGAAGAAGGGGAAAGGGGAGAGAAGAAGAGATAGGAGGGAGTTAGAAAGAGGAGAATTAAACGGATGGAAGGAAAAAGAAAAGAAGATAGAATTTAAGTTGAGAATATATATTTTTATTCATATCAAAGTTGATTTATCACAATGCAAAAGCTCCCCATTATATAGGAAAGTGCTATAAAATTTATGAAATTACTGCCTAATTATTTTTTCTAGAATAAGCATCAGAATTGAAAACCAAATTAATTATTCTCTCTTCCAATATTCCATCACCTCCTTTGATGAAATCACACCATTGTTACGTTTAGCTCACTGTTTCTAGGATAAACACCTTGGTTAAAAAAACACTTTTGGACAAACTACTTTTTGTCTAAACATTTCGTTAGACCCACGTAGCCACCACTCATTTACCTGTGTATATAAACAGTTTGCCAGACATACCTTTCTTCTCCTCTTTACTTTCTCTAATTTCATAAAGTTAAATCCATCGCCTTAACGTTAAAAACTGTCTCCAAAGACACCATTTACAGTTAGTTTCAATTAATTTCTTATTTTATTTTTTTCTTACCTCCACCCAGTACAGACTATCCAAAATCATTCTCACACTTGATATCCACGTATTCACAACTGACGTCCTTATCTAGGTCTAGGGAAAGATGGCAGTGTGGTTGGTCCTAGGATGAAAACTTTCACCAAGCAAACAAAAATTGGGGACAGAAGATCTTAGTAACAGATTATACCCAACAACATAACAATATTATCAATCAATGAGATGAGAAGAGAACACAACAAATCAAGCCTTAATTTCAATGAAGCTATCTAAACACATTTGCCTAAGATTAAGAGAAGGTAAAAGTTACTTTGAAGTAACTTCGTGTTTCCAAACATGTTTAGGTAACATCAACTACCCCTAGGGACCATTTACACCATAGTCGCGTACAGCAAAGGCACACGACTCTCCAAAACCTGCCCAATTGTCAGTGAACTATCGAAGTAAGTTGGATAGATAAAATATCAAACTCCTCCTGAGTACAAAACATCGACTTTCTAATACACAATTAAAATTCTAACATTGGAAA
>NC_036242.1:20870980-20876814 GCF_002742605.1 Olea europaea var. sylvestris | reverse complement strand
TCTTTTACTACAAGGTGATAGACTCCAAAATCGCCATTAATCAAATACAAGTTCTACTTCATAACATTCATGCGGAAAAGATGGAACTAAGTGAATCCTTCCAAGTTACAGCTATCATTGGGAAACTCTCTCCTATGTAGAGAGATTTAAAGAACTATTTCAAGTATAAACGTAAGGTGATGAACATAGAGGAATTGATAATCCTTTTGACGATTGTAGAGGACAATAGGAAAATCGAAAGAAAGTCTATTTTTCAACTTGGAGCAAATTTTGTTGAAATTGATTTGAACGTTGTCAACAAGAAGCGTAAGATCTACGATGATACACCAAGAAGAGACAACTCTAAGAATGCTAAAAAGTTTAAAGACAACTTGTACAATTGTGAAAAAGCCAAACTTCATTTAAATGAATGCCAAAAGCCTAAAAAGAATGCACAAGTAAATGTGGTTGAAAGATACACCCTTTCTAAAGGAATACAAGAGATGACTAGTTCTGCAGAATTTCTGAACGTAATAATGTTGAAAATTCAAGGGAATGGTAGATTGATACTGGTACTACCAGTCATATTTGCACAGACAAGACCATGTTCTCAAATTACAAAAAAATTAAATGGAGAAAAACTCTTCATGAAAAATTTTGTTAGTTTTAAAGTTGAAGGACAGGGGAAAGTTACTTTGAAGATGACATCCGGTAAAGAGTTTGTCATCAACAATATTCTACATGTATCGGACATTTACAAGAATCTTGTATTCGAATTTCTACTTAACAAAAATAGCTTTAAACTTTTATTTATATCCGATAAATTTGTAATCACTAAGAATAAGGTGTATGTTAGTAAAGGATACTTATGTGATGAAATGTTCAAAATCGTTGTTCTTACAATTGCGCTGAAATTAAGTATTATGAATAAAATTTTAAATTCTACTTATATGCTTAAGTTGTCTTGTTAATGGCATAGTCGATTAGGACACGTCAATTACAAATTCATGCTCAAACTTATGAATCAATGTTTAATTCCAATGCTTAAGATTGATCCTAATCATAAGTGTGAAATATTTGTTGAAGCAAAGTTGACCAAAACACCTTTTCACTCAGTTCAAAGAAATACATCACTTTTAGAATTAATACATAGTGATTTTACGACTTGAAATTTATTTAAACTAAAGGAGGTAAGAAATACTTCGTAATTTTCATTGATGTTTGTAAAAAGTATTATTATAACTTTCTACTAATGAGTAAAGATGAAGCTTTAGATACCTTTAAATAATATAAGACGAAAGTTGATAATCAACTTGTTAAATGAATAAATAATATTCGTAGTGATAGATGATGTGAATATGGGGCACTATTTGAAGAATATTGTTCCGAACATGAAATTATTCATCAAACAGCACCTTACTCACTTCAATCGAATGGTATTGCTGAATGAAAAAATTGAACTCTTAAAAAGATGATGAACGCAATGTTGTTAAGTTCAGGCTTATTACAAAACTTGTGGGGGGAAGCTATTCTAACTACAAAATAACATTCTTAACAAGATACCCCTTAAAAAATGGAAGAAACTCCATATGAACTATAGAAATGTCATCATCCATTTTACAAACACTTGGAAAGTATGGGGTGTTTGGCTAATGTTGAAGTACAAAAGCCAAAACAAGTGAAAAAAAAATCCCAAAATGATTGTTTTCTTATTTATTGAATACACCAATAATAGTAGTGCATATAGGTTTCTTGTACGCAAATCCGAAATTAAAAGATGTACACAAAAGAAATCATAATTGAATCAAGAAATGCATCATTTTTCGAAAATGTTTTTCCATGTAAAGATAAGAAAAATGTGAGTTTGAATAAAAAAAAAAAAAAACTTATGATACTACAAATGGCATCTCGGATGGAGAAGAACCAATATGTAGTAAAAGGATTAGAATATCTACATCGTCTGGCATAAATTTTCTAACATATATGATAGCAAATGGCCCAAAAGCTTTCGATGAAACTATGTCTACTTTAGAAGTATCTCATTGGACAGAATCTATCAATAGTAAAATACATTTTATAATGCAAAATTATACTTGGGAGTTAGTTGATTTACCTCCTAGAAACAAGCATTTAGAGTGTAAATGGATTTTCAAAAGATACTAAAGCCGGATGGATCCATTGATAAATATAAAGTTAGATTGGTTGCCAAGGGATCTAGATAAAAGGAAGGATGTGACTTCTTTCATAACTACTCACCCGTAACTAGAATTACTTCAATAAGGTTGTTAATTGCAATTGTGGTAATACACAATTTTGAGATTCATTAAATAGATGTAAAGATGACATTTCTAAATGGTAAGTTAGAAAATGAGATATACATGGAACAACCCGAAAGATTCATCTCTCCTAATGACAAGCAAAAGGTTTGTAAACTCGTAAGTCCTTGTACGAATTAAAACAAGCTCCTAAACAATGGCTCCAAAAGTTTGACAAAACAATATTGTCAAATGTATTTAAGATAATGGAGTATAACAAGTGCGTATACATAAAACATGCACTAAAGACCTATATAATTGTATATCTATATGTAGATAACATATTAATAATGGACAATAGTCATTAAAAATAATGCTAAACACCAGGAGATTGTTAACAAAACATTTTGATATGAAAGACATAGGTGTGACCGATGTGATATTAGGGATTACGATATCTAAAACATCAGAAGAAATTACTCTTCCTAATGCCACTAATTGAGAGTATACATAAAAGATATAATGCACTTGAGGAAAGTCTTGCAAAAAATCCTATTGAAACCAGTTTACACTTAGTTAAAAATATAGATGAATGTGTGTCACAACTAAAATATTCACAAGTTATATGCAGTCTATATACATTACAAACTGCACTCGATCGGACATAACTTTTGCTTTGAATAAATTTAGTAGAGCACAAGTAATCCAATTCATGGTTATTGGAAGGATTTAACTAGGGTTCTTAAGTACTTGAAATGTCCTTTAACCTATGGATTACGCTTCACAAAACATCCCGCAATATTGGAAGGCTATTGTGATGCAACATGAAGGATTCTAAGTTTAGTAGTGGTTATGTATTTACTATCGATGGAGCTTATGTATCATGGAAGTAAACTAAGCAAACATGTATAGCTAGATCAACAATGGAATCAGAGTTTATTGCTTTGAACAAAGCTGAAAAAGAAGCAGAATGACTTTATAACTTCGTGAAATATATTCTATGTTGGCCTAAATCAGTACCTACAATAAGTATACCTTGTAATAGTTAATCAGCTGTTAGAAGGGCCCAAAGTAGCATGTATAATGGTAAGTCTAGACTATACATCGTAGACACAATATCCTTAAGCAACTGATTTTTAATTTTATCATCTCCATAGATTATGTGAAGTCAAATTAGAATATCGCAAATCCGCTTATAAAAGGTTTACCTAGAGATCAAGTACGTTACCTATTGAAAAAAATAAAATTAAAGCATACTGCGTAAGAATCTTTGTAAAGGTAACTCTACCTTATTGACTAAAGATCTCACAATCTTGATTTAAGGAGACAACAAGTGTTATGAAAATTCAATGAAGT
This sequence comes from Olea europaea var. sylvestris, assembly GCF_002742605.1. Taxonomy (NCBI): domain Eukaryota; kingdom Viridiplantae; phylum Streptophyta; class Magnoliopsida; order Lamiales; family Oleaceae; genus Olea; species Olea europaea. Next base: position 20,873,224 of record NC_036242.1, on the reverse strand, counting down.
ACTCAGGGAAATACTTCCCAACTCATTCCTATGATAATTAAAGTGCTTCTGTAGAATGTTAAAAGTTAAGATATGCTTCTAAAATTTCATATATCTTGATTAAGTCAACTGGAGAATAAGAGATCACAAGCGCAAGCATAAAATGGAACCTCTTAAATGAAAATTTTCAAAGATGAAATTTTATAAAACACTTATGAAACTCAAGAGTGGTTCAGGAACAAAAGAACCAAGCAAGAGAACCATGAACGATTTAGGAAAGATATCAGTGTAAGTATTATTTCTTGATTTAAACCAACAGTTGAATGGTTCAAGACATCATGTACACCAACTCGCTAAGTAAATCTGATAGTATTTCTTTAATGAAGGTTCAAGACTTGAAGCTACCTTATTGATGCAGTACTTTTCTGCTCTTTCTATCTGCATTGCAACATACTTTTGCATAACATGAACATATTTGAATTTCTATTCATGTGAGGGATTGTTAGAATTTGATTTAAAGATTAAAAAATTTGGTTAAATAGAAAACCTGGAAACTCACTTCGTGTCAACTTCGATCAAATATTCAGACTAACTTATTCTACTCATCGAGTAGATTGTTATAGTTTATTTGGAATCTCAAAATCAATTTTAGATTACTGAGAAATTGCGATCCAAATTTGGAAAGAAAAGAAAAGAAACTGATCGAAAAATTTGTCTAATTTCATTGCTCACCTAGCACTCGAGCGATGAGACTGTAACACGAGTGACAAGCGAGTGATGGCAAGTGATATTTCCCTTAGTAAGGTTGCGAAATTTGGGGCATGTCACTTCACTTACAACCTATCTTCTTCTATAAATAGGATCTTTTGGATGTCTATTATGTATCCCATATCATTTGCATTGAGTATTATTTCAAAAACTCTTGCAAAAACTCTCCAAAAACATTCTTGTAGAGAGAACAATCCGTTTGTATTTGTTGTTGCCTTATATTTTGAAGTGCTTCTATTATAAGGGGGTAATCCATTGTATCTTGAGAGACAATTGCCGTTATTCCGTTAGCATCATTGCGTTGCAAGTTTGTTTAATAAAAGAGTGTTTTCACTTTCCTCGGATCATTTAATCACTTTCTTCTTCTTAATTTCTACTTTTTGTTGCTTAGTTTAACTTTGATTCTATATTGTTAAATTTAGCGTTTTGTTATCAACATTCAAAACAAACTTTATTATATTGCCCAACATTTATCACTATTCATAACTCCATAAGTAGAGTATTTTTGTTCATTTGTAATTCTCAGGCAGATTGCTTTCACAAATCGAAAACATTTATGATTAACGTAGTTTCAATTTTAGTCACTTCAAGTAACGGGCAATACATAAATTAATGAATCATGAATTTAGTATTGCTTCCACTTTGAAAATTCTTACGAAAGTTATACTAAACATTTATGATTTAAATTGTTAAAAATATCAGAAAAATTAGTCAGATGACCCAAAAAGTTAGTGTTTTTCCTTGATTATCAAAACCACGAATTTAAGTGCATGTTCTCATGTTGATAAATTGGGGTTTTCAAGTGGTAACAGGAAAGATTTGTTTGACAACGGAAAATAACTGTGTATGGTAGAAAAGAGGAAAGAAAATGACATTGCTATTCAAGACTTTTATTTTTTAGTCAATACAAATAAATATAATCCCATTTTCTCTTAAATGATTTATCCAAATAACATGCATCTCCCAAACTTATCCTGGATAAGTACGGTTGTATTGGGTAGGCAAAACCTGATTCTCGAGTGGACTCGAACACCTAAAATTAGATAGCATGGCCCAACATATTTTTGTGCCAAAAAATTAAAAATAAAAAAAATTCCTCCTTTGAACTATACAAGTTTATTGTCATAAATAAAAGGCCAACATCAACCAAACTTGAGCGACTTTTGCTTGTCAAATAGGGCCAATTGACATGCCCTATTAACAAGGTTGAGGTGGCAACACTTCGTCCCTTTATTTGAATCCGACACTACCCCATGTGATGTAGGATCTAGGGTTGAGGTGCTACCACATCGATCCTATCAACAAGGCCTGTTAACTGGCCATGTTTATATAGCAAGTCTCAACTTGAGCGTGCAGGGCGTCTAGAGCTAGCTCTAACGTAGCCCAACTCTAGTCCATGTCATGCCAAATCTGCACAGAGAGTTGGATTGTGATCGGTTGAACACCAATTTACACCTCTATAATTCTTTTGAATGACATCAAACATTATAAAGTTTG
>NC_036242.1:20786660-20864393 GCF_002742605.1 Olea europaea var. sylvestris | reverse complement strand
CTTGTTCTTGATTGTGAGTTTTGGATCTTCCTTTTCAATATATTTTTTCTTGTATTTTAGTGTTGATGGAATGACAAAAAAAAACGAGAAGTTGCATACAAATTGAGACCATGACCCTATATATATATTTCGTCCATCATAAAATATAATTCTAAAGGAATCTGCTCTCTACATATAATTTGGCTCACATTTTATTTAGTTTTCCAAAACCCAATAAATTAAACTCCTTTTTAGATCACTTTAATATTAGCCTAAAGTTTAAGATATCATTTATATATAATTAATTACATATGTCAGCCCACATGATAAATTAAATAATTTTCTGACAATCTCTTACTTGGGCCACATATGTTACCTTATAAATGTGTATAATCTTCTGAGTTAAAACTTTCGCTATCATAACCAAAAGGCATCACCAAACAATTATGTCTATTAATTCTGTCAATATAGATATAAGGTGGTATTCATTGCAATTATCATAATTAAACCCTCAATGGTCACGTATATCAATACAATCATATTACATAGATCAAGTGTGAATATGTAGCATGAAAATTAGATGTAATGTGATCTAAATAGATCCATAATTGTAGAGTTTGTCTTAATATGCTTTATAGAACCTGACAACTCTGTATTTTTTCCTCAACAACTAGGAACTTAATGTTTATAAGTTTTAACATCATCAAGCTCCGATGGGAATACAAGATTACTATTGTCATAAATAATTTAAGCCGTCTTTTAATTCTATCCAAAATGTGCAGTCCAGTGACCAAATTCTGCAGTCATATTCCATGATCAGAATCAGGATATCCAATAATCTCCAATTAGTCTGATTTTTTTTTGTATGTGATCATGTAATCCTTAGTTCTCTATAGATTTCGAATGACCAAATTGATTGTTTTCCAAATATCCATTCCAGATTTACTTAAATGTCTACCCAGCATTTCAACAATAAATATTATATTCAGAATGTGCAAATCTAAGCAAACATTAAGCTTCCAAGTGCTAAAGCAAAGAGAATTTTTTGTATTTCCTTTTACTTAAGTTTAGCCTTAGGGGTATTAATTGAGACGAAACTTGTCTCTCTTAGTAATAAGGATGTTACCTAGTTTACTTACTTACATCCCAAATCCTTAAAAAACTTTATTGATATAGTTTTTTTGTGATAATTTAAAAATACCTTGAGAACGAACTATATCCTTAATACAAAAGAGGCATCCCCAAAATTTTTCATTTCAAAATTCTATATTTAAATCTCTTGATTTTGTGCAATAAGCCTATATTATTGCAGGCAAGCAGTATGTCATCGACATGTAATACCAGAAAATATGTTTACTCCCACTAAACTCATGTTATACACAATCATCAACTAAATTTATCACAAAACAAAATAAAATAATTTTTTGATGAAATTTATGATACCATTTACGAGAAACCTGCTTAAGCCTATAGATGAATTTCTTTGTAAACCATCTGGAACAGCTTATGATCAAAATATGTCACAGATGCCATAATAGTCCTAAAAGGGTCTTTCATAGAAAACTGGAGAGCAAGTGTCTTTAATGTCAATACATTCCTTTTGAATAAAGTCATTTACAATACGAGCCTTATATTTATTCATATCAACCTTCGAATCCCTTTTAAATATTCATTTACAACTGATGTGCTTGGCAATGGGATGAGTTTCCCAACGTCATTGTCTTTCATGGATTTTATCTTTTTATTCATGCCGTCAATCCGTTCTTGAGAATTATTCCTTTACATGATTTGATGAAAGTTGATTGATCGGACATTCTTTTATCGATCTAATACCATCCTTATTTTCTTAGAGAAAGATTATAAAAGTATCCTAATTGTCTTTCTCCTTTCTTTAGTAGATCTTCTTAATGACATTTGTTTTTGAAATTGTTAAGTTTGTTCTTCTGGAACAATCTTTTAATTGTGTATAAAGTTTTTTAATATTGTCTTGATTCGAAATTGCTTATTGATTATTGAACAATATCTAGAACAAGAATTTGTCTCTAGTTTTGATCATTGTCAACTGCAATAGAAGAAATATATACATATTCTTTCTTCGAGACAAAATCCTTAATCTTATAACTTATCTTTTCTTGCAAACTCTCTATTCTAAAAAATTGGACATTTTTTCTTTCGAAAATTGACCTAATAGTGGGATCTTAAAATTTATAACCCTTTAGTAGATGTTTTACTTGAAACTCTATTGAGAATATAACCTGCAGTCTTTAGTGCTTCTTCCTAGGGAGATTCTAGCAAGGTGAAATGACTAATCATACTTCTTACCATATCCCTAATTATTTTGTTTCATCTATCAATAACACCATTCATGCCAGAGTACCTCGACATGATGTATTGTGAGATGATTTCATATTCCTCTAAAAATTTTAGCAAAAGGCCGTGGCAATTGTTTTTATGATCCATCATATCTGTCATACTATTCACCACCACGACTAGATCTGATGTATTTTGTTCTTTTGTTGAGTTAATTTTCAATCTCAGCCTTATATGCTTTGAACATCTCCAGTGTTTGGGATTTCTCATAAATGAGATGTAGATAGCCATAGTTAGAAAAAAAAATCATCTATGAACATAATAAATTACTATTGATCATTCCAAGAAGCCAAAATAAATTGCCCATAGTATCCGTATAAATTAGTTCTAGAACGTTCGAAGTCCTTTGGTACCTAATCTCACATTTGTCTGTTTCCCCAACGCTAAGTCTGAAAAATTAAGAAGATCTCCTTTAAGAGACTTGACCTCTAATTGTTTGTGCCATAATGAAGCAAAATTTTTATTGATTAATTTATGTTTGATACCATGCGAATTCACATGTGAAGTTTCTTTATAAGAGGCAACCCTATGTAAGCAGATATAGGTCATCATAAATCTGATAAAGAACTCGTACCGACTATATTTGAATTAAGAAAAAGATCAAACTGATTACTTTCAATTAAATAAGAGTAACAAAATTTGTCCATTACATAAATAAAGACCAAATTTAATCTAAAAGACGATATAGCAAATGTCTTTTTCAAATACAAATAATAACCGGCCTTTAATGATAACGTAAAAGATCCATATAGTCTCAACTTTAATTTATTTGTCATCGCACCATATAGATGATTGTTTAGCATCAATTGGATTTTGACAGCTCAACCAACTCCGCATAGACACACTTGTATAAGTAGTAGCACAAGAATTTATCAATCAAGTATATCTTAGTATTGAAACTAAATTAACTTAAAAATAAATCGATGTGAGAAATGTACTTTTTTACATGCCAAGTGTGATATTTAGTATACTCTCTCTTTATGTATTCCAAATTTTCACAAAAGTAACACTAAGATGTTTAATCATTTTCAGGATTTTGCTATTTCTTTTTAATTGAACCATATACAACTTTCTTATTCTTAACTTGTTCTTAGAGGTACTTGCCAAGTAAGTACTTCCAATTTTTAGTTGCTTTAGAATTTTTTCTTCTTGCACATAATATGAAATGAGCTTATCAAGAGTCAACTTCCTCTTTTGATAGCTGCAACCGTCCTTAAATTAATCGAATTGTGCAAGAAAAAATCAAAACCATATGCATGAGCAAATCATCAAATAGCTCAAACTTTAATGCCGTATGTTTGAAGTAAGATGAGACACGTCCATGATGAACTGCCGCATATTTTCTTTAGCTTTATACTTTAGTGAAACTAAGTTTGATATAAGCGTACTAGTTTCGACCTTATCGCCTTTTTGTAAAGCATTTTTTAAATTTTTTCTATTTTTTTAAGAAATTCCTTGGTAGTTGCCTTATTGAGACAGCACCTTTGAATATTGCTAAAATTTTATGCTTCACCATCATAAGAGTCATGTGGTTTAAACGATCCTACTTATTCGAGTCCCCTTTTTACTAGCGAAACTTTTATTTGTAAAAGTAATGGGTTGTTCAGTCCTTAATGCAAGGTCTAGCTCTTTACCGTCAAAACGATACAAATGTTTTCTTTCTAGACCTTGGACTTTGGTTCAAGCATAGAAATTGAATTGATGTTGTCAGATATTGCAGAAGTTGATGGATTAATTGAATAGAGAATTTAAACCTTATTAACATTTTCTCATGGGAATTCATATTTAGCAATCAATAAATTCAAATAATGGTGGACCCCATCACAAGAGACCAGGCACAATATTGACATTTAGTCTTTGAATAGAAATATCAACTTGTAAGTAGTAATCTTGGAATAGTAATCGAATATTGACAATAAATAATATCAAACATTAATGCCCGGTTTTGGAAGTGATTTTCACCCCCCAAAAAATTGTTTTATTAATCGTTATTTTATTATTCCAGTCATAATTTTTTATTTCTTCTCAGGTGGCCCTCACTTTTCTCGTAACAGTCAAAAAATCAATTCTCAAAATCACTACTGCACAGGTCTTAAGTCTGTCTTTGGACCAACTTAATGTTCACATAAGGGAAAATCTTAAGATTTTCACATATTTATTACCACAGGTATGTAAATAATTCAACCAAATATTGATCTTCATTTGGGTCGATAATACCCGCATGAATTATGTGCACACAATTTTTCTAATATTCCAAATAAATTAATTTAGACAAGAGAGATTACTTTGGTAACATGTTACTTCAATTAATCTATTTTGTAAAATTAATAATTCTAAATAAACTTTTTAAAGTATCAGGATTTGAAATTTGATTACTCCTTATTTTTTATTTTTCTTTTCCTTCGTTTTAACGAAAGACAAATAAAAACAAATTGAAATTCCAAACATGACATCAGTGCTTCAACGCTCGAAAATATTTCCTAGTGAAAATCCACAAAAAAAATCCTTATTTTCTTCTCACAATTTCCAATTAATCACTCTGCCCGAAAGAAGCCCCATTGTTGATTGGAAAATGTCAAACGAACATCATGATTGACACAATGGGTGACCGCATCCTCACATGTCGAGGTGGGTCCCAAGTGATTAAAAAAATATTGACCTCCATGTATGAGTGTATGTAGTTATCCACGCGGTCTTCTGTACGGGTCATGTGGCTCGGTTCTTGTTGATTTTTCAAATTTCATCATTGTATTTGCTTTGGGAAAGGGGAAAAAATGGCATTGACCTTTCTCTCTCTTAGTATATCATAATTAATTCAAACACATTTCTTGATTTATTCAACTACACTACCACAATAGATACACATAATGCCAACTTAATTCAATAATCAATTTTAGTTAAAACTTTCCGAAAATGAAAATTTTAAAATTTAGGGATAAAATTCACACCCCAAAATTGGAAAATCCAAAGCAAAAATTTTAATCCTAAATTTTTTTTCTTTAATCTCAATGATTTAACATGGACCTAGCTCTGATACCATTTGTTAAAATTTTTATGAAACTCTAAGTCTCAGAAATATGAAAACCTAATTATTTTATTGTCAAGATCCCCTTTATCAAATCATTAAAAGAATTATAAAGTGCGGAATATAACTTAATTTATTGGAAATGATTCTTTAATACTAAATCTTGATTCTAGATCTTGAATCTTGAATATTGGCTCTTTGATTCTTGAGTTATTGATCTTGATTTTGGCTTTTGCTTCATTATCTTGATTCTTGAATTCCTCAGTCTTGATTATTGTTTGTAGATTGCCTATTTTTTATTGTGGGTTTTGAATCTTCATTTTCAATATGTTTTCTCTTATATTATTGTGTTGATGAGATGATACAAAGAATGAGAAGTTTCATATGAATTGGAGAACATAACTCTATATATAGTTTTTATATGTATTTTGTGCTATCATGAAATATAATTCTAAAGGCATTTAATCTCTCTACATATAATTTTGCACACACTTTATTTAGATGCCCAAAGCCCAATAACTAACTGTCTTATTAGATCACTTTAATTTTGGAGTAATGCTATTTAGCCACATTGGGGTTGCAACTCCAATTTAAGTGGTATTAAATGATAAATGAAATTAAATAATTCATTTAATTTCAATTTTTATTTATTCTATCACCTAGCGTCATCTGAATTGGGGTTACAACATCAGTGGGTTACATAGCATTATTCTTAATTTTGGCCTTAACTTTAAGATATTCTTTATACACAATTAATTACATATGTCAGCTCACATGACAAATTAAATAATTTTCCAACAATACCATTAACCAATCTAATTTGAAAAAGTACCTTCTAATTGTTGCTATAAACACTGATTTACCGTTCTATTTTTGGTAACTTGATGAAAACATATTAAATTACATATGAAAGCATCGTAACCTGCTTTTAAACTAAAAATTTCAAACAAATTTTATAAAATAAATTCATCTTTATCCATTAAGAGTGTCCCTTTTACTCCCAAAAAAAAAAAAAAAAGAAAAAAAAAATTTCTTTACCGGCCATTAGAGTTGTTGAAGGGGAGTAATAAGAGTAGCTTATAATTAAGATGCGCAACCATTTTTTAACTACCACAATTTCATATTATTTTTAATTAAATAATCAAATAAATCAATTGAAGGCCAATCCAAGTAAAGCTCAACCATTACCATAATTTGACTGATGCTGCTAGTTCTTAATCAAGAAGGTTTCTTGTTAAGAAGAAAACAATATTTCATAGAGAAGCCTAAAGTGACTTTTAACCTAACCAATTAAGCTAAGTCTAACAAAAGTTTGGAAAGTTTATCGGTGGAGGATCCTTTTTTTGGTTGACTTTTTGGGAATAAAATAGCATGTAATGGTTATTTGGAATTCAAAGAAAAAGATATGGAAAATAGGCTTGTAGTAGAAGTAATAAGAAGTTCATTCCCTTTTGTCCGTAGATTAAAAAAGCATTTAAAAATATAAAAAAGACATCGATGTTTTTGTAATTTCAAATGTAGTAATGTAAATAGTGTCGCAACATAATTGTCATGGTAAGACAATTATAAAAAGAAAGATATATGCATGTTTTAATCATATTATATATAACATCTTGAAGAAAATGTCCAAAAAACATGATTCCTTAGGAACAAAATCGATTGATGAAGATATTTTATACAACCAACTTCAATTTTATTAATAAAAGCGTGATAAGATTAAAGTTTATGTTTGACTCCCATTTTCTAAAAATGAAAATGCGTGAATAGTGTTTTTTTTGAAAAATAAGTAGTTGAAAAAGAAAGAAAAGTTTTCGATTTTAGTATAATATTATTTTATGGAAGATTGTATGGTTGAAAATAGGAGAAGAAAAAACAGAATGTAATGAAATAGAAATTGACGGGAGCCAAACGGGGACTAAAAGGGGAAAAAAAAACTAGATTCTGTTTGATAGTGATTATGAGAATTATTTTTTAACCGTTATAGAGAAAAGTAGGTTCCACCTATGAGTGAAGAAGTAAAATATGACGATCGACTTGAAAAAGTAACGATCAAAAAATTGATTTTTTTGATAAAAAATCAGAACCAAACGGAGATTTAAGTGGGGAATATTAGGTTGACTCTTTGGGTGAAGATTGTTAGACTTTAAATGTCACCACAACCCCATCATCAAGTGGTATTGCCAATTTCTAGTGGGAAGATTTGGTTAGTTGGACCTGGACGATAATTGTCTCAACTTGGAGCCGCGTTTGTTGACTTATTTTACACCATCTTTTTATTGGAAAGAATTTTATATGTAGAACGTTTTCTAAACCATTACCTAAAAGTTTCTTTTTTGAAATTAGACAAGAATAATAATTATTTCGTGCGATTCGAGGTGTAAAGATAGGTTGAATAGTTCGTTTTGAACGAATCAATTTTGGTGTAATGTGAGTTGTGATTCACATCGAGTTGTCGTTAAATTCGTTGCTTGCACAATTGAGACTTTAAAAAAAAAAACTTTAAAAAAAACTTAAAAAAAAAAAATACTAATTCAAAGAATATTTTAGAGTAAGTGCAGTCTCATTTTTCTTTAGACAACTTGACTTAATCCATTCTTTTAAAATTTTTGACCCGGTGGGAATTCAAGTATTAGCCTTAGAAATATTATAAAAACATTTTGAACCAACTAAAATACTACGCTAGATGATATATGGTTTAGTAGTTGATACCCTCATAATCACTTTTTAATTATTACTTACATTGCTTTGGGAGGACTTTTCGTTTCGTAACAATCTTACGACATATTTAATCAATATATGATATGATTGAACAAAAATGCACGTAAAATATTTGTTCATCATCATATTTTATTCAACGTTCCAAGCATAATTTAAAACTCGCTCATATCGTATTGAGAAAAATGTAAATTCGGAACGAAGGAGCACGCGAAATTTAATCGTTTTAACCTCCAAATTTATAGAGGGAGGACTTTTCGTTTTGTAACAATCTTACGACATATTTAATCAATATGACATGATTGAACAAAAAAGTACGTAAAATATTTGTTCATCATCGTATTTTATTCAACGTTCCAAGCATAATTTAAAGCTCGCTCATATCGTATTGAGAAAAATGTAAATTCGGAACGAAGGAGCACGCGAAATTTAATCGTTTTAACCTCCAAATTTATAGTGAGAAAATTGTTCTCCAAAGAGTATTTATAAAAAGATGGGCTTGGACCTAAGCTGGCCCATTCTTCATTTCTCATTGTAGTATCAATCTCTGGCTCAGTGCATAATTGGGCCAAGTGTCTCCCAAACTAGTTGGTCCTGATCCAATATGTGATATGCATGCTTTAGACAGAAAATATATAGGGTTCTTGTATGTCTTCAAAAATACTGAAATTTAGCTTTCCCTTTTGACATTTGAGTGACAAAAAATAAAAAAAAAATCTCGAGCACTAACCAAGTAGTTAAACCGCTAGATTATATAAACAACTCTTCTACACTACCAAAAGGATGAATCACAGAATTAATACAGACAAGGATGAGAGAATTTTTGGCATTTTTTTAATCAAAGCATAGGCCCCACACACATGAGGCTCTTCTGGTAAAATTCTGTGAGAATATTTCTGTACAAATAGAATAATACTTATATAAAACTTCACATCACAATCAACATATTTTGTTACAAAATCGTGTTTAGTCCAGTATATCGAATATGACTAACTCATTCCTAATTATAAGTAATAATTACAACTTTTTTATATATTTCCTAAAATAACATATCACTATCCTCTATAACCATTAAATTTATATATTATACACCATTCCCACTTCCAATGTTGAAGCATGTGGTACACTTAACCCAGAGGTAGTTGTCCTGCAATTCCTACTGCAAAAACCATACCCCAAATTTATAACTATCTTCTTTAGTAGGCTTGATTCTCGCTTTGCTTTCACATAAGAGTGTCCTAATATATATGTAATTCCTGCTTCATTTGCTTGCAAAAGTTCTTGCAACTCCTCATGTGTACTTGTATCAACGTTCGGGCTCTCCGGGACGACAAATCTCACCCGCTTCCTTGGCTTGATCATAGACGGAGACTCTGTTTCTATAGGCTCTGACGTGCCAACAATGTCTTGACTTAGTCCTTTGTCATCGCACAATTGAATTCCATTTAAATGGGTTGCTGGTGTACCAAGCACCATCATTTCCTCGTGTTGCTTTGTCGAATATTCATCTGCATTATTCAAATCGGTTCTCCCTGTCCGGATGTACTCGGCAATACTACATACAAGGTCATTCTCAAACTGCATGTCATCTTTATGAACATCGCGATAACCATATCTGACAATGCATCTATATATGTGATGCTCTCTTGGACCAATATGCCCCACAAGAAACCGTTCTTCATGTTTAACATGGGGGATTGGGACGGACTTAACACAAAGGAAAACAAGAACCTGGTGGAAAGCTGGAAGATTGGTGACGAAGTGGGAGAAGATAGCTGGGATTCCAGATACAAGTTCTGTGTGTACAACGCCAATGCCACGAACACGTACAATACCCAAACTAGGTCCCAGGCCGAGCAACCAATCAATAGACACCTTATTTTCGAGGTCAAATTCATACTTTTTGAGAGTCCCATAGTGCCAGACACACATCACTATCATGAAGATGAATGAAAGGGCAATAGGTACCCAAGCTCCCTCCAGAAATTTGATTAAAGAAGCAGAGAAATACAAGGCTTCAATTGTCCCAAAGAATAAGACAAACAAAACTGCAAGGATGACACTTCGGTGCCAGCATAAGACGATAACTAGAGACATCAGACAAGTTGTGACCAGCATAACAGTAATAACTGCCAAACCTGAATTTAAATAAAGTAATATACTTTAGCACACATGCATTAGATTTTCAGATATCTACAGAAACACTTCACCTTTGACTTAAAAACTTGAAGAAAAGAGAGAAATGAACCTGAGGCGTTGCCCATTCGATTTGTGTCTCTGAAGCCAATAGTGACAGTCAAACATAAGATCATTAAAATCCAGTTGATTTCAGGGATGTAAATTTGCCCATGAACTTTCGACGACGTGTGCACAATTTTGACTCTCGGAAAGCATCCGAGGGCAGAGCATTGCTTTATAATCGAAAAAGTTCCAGTAATGATAGCTTGGCTTCCGACCACGGCAGCAAGAATGGCAGTGACCAAAACAGGCCATCGTAGTTTTTCTGACACAGAAGGGGAATGTATTTTGTTAGTGGAAACTCACCTATTATTAATATTTTCCCCTTCACAGAGCAAAAAACTAAAGGTACCCACCTGGAACAGAAACATAAAATCCAATACGATTACTGTTCTCAATATCGTGATGCTGAGAAAGATAAGCAGCTTGCCCCATATAAGCAAGGATCAGTGATGGATAAACAATGGATGTGAAGGCTATCTGCAAATCCATGGTATATATTGGACAACGCAGCAACTGTATAACGATATTAAATAGGAAAACACAGGAATTTCTATTGCATTTAGTGCAATGGAAGTCTCAAAATAGTCAACATGATCACAGAAAACAATCTAGAAATAAAACCCTATGCAATTTATGCAATCAAAACGAGTCAAAATGATCTATGCATAATGGTGCTGATGCATAAATTAACATATCAGCGGAATCATCGAATATAGAGAGCGAGTTTGGTTAAGCTTAAAATTTTTACTTATTTAAGTTTAAATTAAATAAATTGTTTTATTAATCAAAATTTGAAGTTATTTAATGTGGCAGTGAAGTAAGAGTTACTTTCAAAATAAGCTCAAAAGCATGTTTAACTACAATTGAGATTAAAAATCTTGTGAAGATTAAGTTATATGCCTGATATTAGATCAGATATAACATAAGAAGGCACTACACCTTTATTGACAACTGAGAAAAGTGTCCCAGATCAGCAAACATTGCTTCCGAACCTGAAATAGAACATGTATTATAAACAAGATTATACAAGCTATAGTAAATAATCAGAAATTTTTGTATACAAAGTAAGTGTTATACTTGCCTGTTACACACAACAAGATCCCACCCAAGGACATCCAGCCTCCTCTCTGTGTTTTCTTCAGAAATTTGTACATATAATATGGGGATAGAGCTCGATAGACATGAGGGTTCCAGTGAAAAATATTGTAAAGACCAATAGCACCAATGCACAGAAGCCACGCTAAGACCACAGGTGCGAACAAGAATCCGACCCTGTGGGTGCCGTAATGTTGGAGGGCAAATAGAGCTATCAGTATCAGACAAGCAACTGGGACTTCTACATCTGCAAAATTATTGCAATTTAAGAAGCACTAGAATGTATCATTTGTGGCTCTCGAAGCTAAATGAAGTGGTAACACCATAAGCATGTATGAATCAGCGGGATAAAAGAGGTCAACACTTCAAGAAAGGGATGTAAGCATTGATATAGTCGACAAACAAATTTTGGTTTAAGTTAATATGAAACATATTTATCACATGTAATTTATACATCAAATATCATATAACATAGACCATCAATGTTTTTTTGTGAATGGTTCCTGCTTGGTGGCAAAGCATAGATCCAAATCTCTCTAGCATTCAAATATGCTAATGTATTGATAGTGATAATTTTCATTTGCTTCTGCCAACCAATCTCGATGCATTGTTTCAAACCCAAAATGTGAAATCTTTAGCAAAAAATTGTATAAAAGGCAAAAGGACAAATGTCCACTTACTTTTCCTCAATAATACAGTACTTTGCATGAGATTACTTTCACAAGAAAAATTTTCATCTTCATACTCATTGGAATCCAAACAAAGAAAGCTTATTCCATTTAAATTTACCTATAAATAGAAAACCTTTGGATTCCTTTTCGTTGCACTATGAATGTGAGGCTTCTGAATAAATTACTTCAAATATGGATCCTAGCTAGGTATTCATGGCTGAACGGTTAAAGCACCCAACTCATAATTGGCGAATTCGTAGGTTCAATTCCTACAATCATACTAAGAGTTTATCCTCGATGAACAGAAAGGCACCTGATGCGATAAAAATTCAAAAGGTACCCGAAAGAAATGAACTGTGTAATGCTAGCAATGGAATCATCTCCTTGAATATGGTATAAAGTATATAAAAATCTTTTAAATCTCGACAACAATGTCACCAAGCACCATTTTCATACACTATGAGCATTATTCTCTCTGGGTTTATCTTGAGGGGAAAAAGTAAACAATCTCTAAGATAAAGAAATACATATAATAATTTTTCGCTGCATAATTAACCAACAAAATTTGTTACACGAAATAACGAATAAATAAAGGCTGTAGATACTAGTGCCCGATCGTTCAACTATTTATAAAAAACATGACAAAAAACATTTTTCTCATAAACATGAAAATAATCAGCCATGATCCCCAAAATCGTTCTTGAGAAATTTCATCAAGTATGACAAGATAACATTAGAAGGGTCAAGTGGGACAGCTTTAAAAGACTTACATTTGTGATGCTCTCTTGACATGGCAAATTCAACTCCAGAAACTGCAGAAAAAACTGCAAGAAAGTTCACAAAGATCAAAGATGAATTGAAGTTTCATTAGAACATTAAATCGAGCCAAAGCCAGTATGAAACAACCACAAAAGACAACTCTTTCATTGGCCTTTTAAGAATATACAAATCCACGCAGCTCAATTCATTAACAAACTCCAAAATGCTAGCAAAAATTGACGAAAATAAACATACCCGATATTGCTGGAGTCAATACACCATCCCCAATCACCATACAAGCACCAATCAAAGCCAATACAAACAAAATCTTTTGCAAAACTCTATTCTTCTCCAAAGTAGATTTTAGCCTAGCCCCAAAAGTTGATGGGGCTGGACTAGTAATATCATTCTTGTATGCCGATAAATCTTCATCTGCTAATTGACAATTAGGTAATGAATTGACATTTGCATATCTACATAAAAGAGAGTATAGAGCAAATGTGCCTCCTTCACCATTATCATCAGCCCTTAGGACAATGGATACATATTTTAAAAGTGGAACCAAAGTTAATGTCCAAAAAACAAAGGACAAAACCCCAAAGATTTCTTCATTTGTATCAGAATGTTCAATATCATCAGCAAAAGTGCTCTTGTATACATACAATGGTGATGTACTCAAATCTCCATAAACAACACCCAAACTCTGATAGGCCAATGTCAATACTGTTCTCCAAGACTCTTTCTGCAAAAAAAAAAATAAATAAATGAAAAAGAAAAAGAAAGAAAAAAACCAATTAACAATCTTAATTAGGACAAAAATTATGCCATAATCTCGCGCTGTATAAAACTGCGAAAGATATTGAACTCAAGTCTCGACTTGTGCATAATGAGGGCGTTGAAGACAAGTTATGAATAACAAACGTGTCCCATCTATTGATTTAAACTTTTGGACGACATGGTTCGATGAAATATACACATACTAGCACTCGAATAAAGAACTCACCTTGGCATGATTCTGATGAAACCCACTCTCAAGATTCATTGTAAATGCTTTCAAAATTCCAAGAAATTCAAGAACTTTATCTAAAGCCCATTCACTAAACCAGCCAACACAGTAAAGAACTTTCGAGAAATTGAACGCCGACAGTCACACAGTCATAATTCAACAAAAATAAAGACAAGACACCAACACAATTACATAGAGCAGTTCAACAACTTGAAGAGAAGGACAAACAAGAAAAATCATAATTTGTGGGTTTCGACGTTTGAATTTTCGTGACAGTTTGACATACGTGTGTTTTGAGGTTGTTGGGGTTAGTTTATTTCTTGGGGTAACTTGAACACATAATTCCACTTGGCTTTCTATGTGTGCTTCTGAGAGAACGTGTGAAACATGGACGGTGAAATCCAGTAAGCAACACGGGGAATAAGATATATTGTACATTTATAAGGGATGGGTATTCTTAATTCGGATCACCTTAATTGGATCGGGATTCGGTTCGATTTTAATTAAATTTTGGCTCTTAAAATTGACAAGTTGTTTTCCCTTTCATTTATTTCCTTTTTTTTTTTTTTTTTATAGAGTAGAGGGAATTGAATCGAGAATATTACAAACGTTGAGATATGAACATCAAGATTAAAACTAGTATAAATAAATATGAATGTCGAGATGAAAACTACTTAAGGTTTTCTAGTTATTATAACAATCCCTTCATTCTCCACATTCTGAATCATGGAATTGTACATCCATGATGAAATGTTAAAAATAAAATGTATTCTAGTCGTACAATAATTTTTAATGAAGAAAATGTTATAGTCTGTTTGTCTTCCATTAAGGGAGAAATTATAAAATTTTGAATAGTATTTTTTAAGAATGTGTGGTTAAAATTTAAAGAAATTTTATTGATTCGTATGTAAAATATTTTATTGTGTGAATGTATAGTGAGAAATATTATCGTAGCAAACAATGTAATTGGTTAAATGATGACAAATAGGGGCATCAGATTATTATTAAACTCTCACTTGACTTTTAATAGTTTAACCTTATAAAATATAACTTTATTTTTCAACTTAGATCATATTTAGGTTGTTTCATCGAAATTGTAGCCCCACATGGGCTATGGACTAGAGCTTAAAATATAACCAAAACTAAAGTGTAAAAAATGTCCAAATTCTTGCACAAATATTCTTAAGTTGTTATTTATTTATTTATTTTTTTTATCAAGCTGTCTGCCTTCGATAACTATTCTTTGGGTCTGTGATCCGGTCCCTCTTCACACAGATCATTTAAACAACGGGATGTGCCTCCTACTGATTAGGGTCCGAGCGCCTCTCCAACTGAACTGCCAAAGTGTTTAGTGAGCCAATCCACGTTGCTCCTTGCCTTCCAGGATAAATCCTGCCTTCCAGTATATGCCTTGCCTTCCAGGAGCCCCACAAATCGAACCCACGACCTTTGAACTGTCAGCTTTGAGAGAACCCCTCCTTTGCCGGTAGAGAAGTACCCCAAGGGCTGTTATTTATTTCTTTGTACTTTGATAGAGGTGATTTAAAAAAATAGAAAAAATCGAAGGGGAAAAATTGTCCAAATTCTCGTACAAATATTCTTATTTTCTTGTTTATTTCTATTAATTTCGTAATAATCTTATGAATCTTTGACAGATATCTTTCATTTGTCCAAAATAGCCCTTATGAGTTATGAAACTTATTAAATTCTATAATAAATTCCCTTTCTCTAATTTCAATTTTTTTTCTTTTCCCAATTAGTCGCAAGTTATTTCTTAATTTTTTAAAACATTGTAAAACAGTTACTTTCCTTATTATTGTAAAATTGATGAAATCACAAATATATTTATTTTTGAAAGGAAAAATCACAAATATTTTAATATTAGTAAATTTAATGTCTCGATAACAAACATTTTACACCTCTTTAAGAGGCTAAAAAATACTTTAAATAGATAATAATATGTACAATAAGATTTAGGCCCTGTTTGGCATCCATTTTTATCAAAATGCATTTTTCTCTCTCTTCTTTTCAACCACACATTCTTTATTAAAATAATATTATACGTAAATCAAAAACTTTTTCTTATTTTTCAACCACACATTTCCCATCAATTTACTATTCAAAAATACATTTTCACATAAAAATTCCTACCAAACACCTCTTTAGTTAATGTATGAACATTTAATTCATCAATAATCATTAACCAATCTGAAAATGAAAAAAAAAAAAAAAATTGATGGAATCTAACATTTATAAAAAAACCAAAGTAGAAAAACTAAGCATTTTATAAAAATGTATCAAAAGCATCTTTAATACGGATGAAAATCTGATTTTAATCTAAGTCAAAGTCAAACAATCAATATTAATCACATCTTTTATGGGTCCCACAATTTTTCAACCACACATTTTAAGAACTTCTATCACAATCTACTAAAAAATTTTAATTTTAATTCCTACTAAGCACCCTCCAAGTATAAATATGACCTTCACATAATTTGATTTATGTCCAATCAATTTCCTTCGCATAAAGTGAACATCTTTTTTCTTTCTAGTGATTCAGAATTCATAATGAGCAATCTTCATATTTTTAACAAATCTAAAAATCCCCAAAACCTTCATCTTCCTCCAAAACCTTCGCTTCTTTCGTTTGAAACATCCTAGTTGTCAATTTTAAAAGGTAGTATGAGAATTTTATAGTGATTATTAGAACTTTCTACATAACTTCGTTAAACCATTTTCATTTATATTCTTCTTCCTTAAACACATGAATCCTTAAATACATATTTGGTAAATACAATTTGTGACAATTAATGAATATAAAAAATATATCTTGCTTATTGAATTGAAGTATTCAATAAATTAGTTCCATTAATGTATGATTATATATGTCAATTAATAACTTGTCCCAGTTCAAAGTAACGTAAAGTTCAAGGTTTTTGGTTTCAGAGATTTAAAAGTCTTCAACCTTGCCATGTAACTGAGCATATTTTGAAATTTAGGGACTAGAAAGAAACCGTGGTAAAGTAAACTTTCATCGGATTGAATAATGATTTGTTAGGCTGGGAAGATCCAAAGTATTCACTTCCTTCGCTCTAGGATCTCTATGACCTTGAAAAGTAGGTTAACGAATAGATCTGTACAAAAGAAAGGTAGAGTGGGTACCTGTTACTTCTTAGCCTCAAGGGGCTTGCCTATACTCACAAACCCTGTCTATGAAGCAAGGGCGTTTAGCCTCAGAGATACAATTGTTGATTGACATCTCTTCTAATTCGTTGATGGAGGACTTTGTATCATTCATTCCAGTGTAGTTAGTTTTTGTTCAACAGCACAAGGATTAGCAACATTTCCATAATATCCTTATGAAAATTGCAGTTGGGCATGATCAAATGGGCTAAAATCATATCATAGGTTGTGGGGTCGGAGTCGACCTCTTCGAAACATGGCGGACCTGATGACATATTTTTTCCCCCTTTTGGGAGGGGCTAAGAAAACAATACTCGAAGAATGGGATACATGAGCTAGTTCATAGATCTTTGGGCTTTGATTACGAAGAAAGATTGGCTATAAAACTCTACGACATTGCTTGATTGTAATTGAGTTCAGTACGTTAGGCACACCATCAGATTAAAACGTGGCAAAACAACTTTAAAAAAAAAAAAAATAGTCTAAACATAATTTGGATACAATCTCTATAAAATGATTTCCATCCTACGGGACTTTCAATATATTATAGATTAATTCTGTCATTTTACATAGTTAACAACAATAAAGTAGAGGTCTCCTTTCTACCCAACTATATACATTAAAAACCCATAAATGTCTTACATATTAAAAATAAATAAATAAATTTAGGTAAGGTAACATTAATTTAAGGGTCCCATTATCCATTACAAACTGGTGTTTGGTTCAAGTTGTGGGTCGAGATGAATGAAAGAGAAAATAAGGGATGTTTCAACTCATTTTGTATGAAATTTTGTTCTATATCTAAGTAGGAGAAGGGTTCTGTTTTTTGAGATAATGATGATTAATTTGTTTATTATTGCCATTTTTTAGGACTTAAGCTTGGAAATATCTACAAAATTCAGATATATTTAGGACTAAAATATTCAATTTTCTCAGTTTGAAACAAGAAAATTTTTATGTTCCTTGGGCAAATCCAGGGGTGTTTCATTTATTAAATTTAATAAGATTGATAGAAAGTTGAATTTAGAAATAATTAAGTTAAAATCACTACCAAAAACGTAAAGAAATTAAGCACTTATTTATTTAATTTTTCTTAGTACTAGTTTAAAAGAAAATTACTTATTTTATAATTTTATTTCCATCACATTTCTAACTCTCCAAGTAATTTCAACTTTTTGACCAAAAAATGTTTTCTTTTTACCAAATTAATCAAAAGGGAAGTGGATAGGAAAAGAAAAGGGGACAAAGAGACGCGCTTTCTGTTTCACGTAATAGTTAATGCACAGTTCTTTATAGGAATCTTAGGGACTCTACTAATTTCTTCCCATATGAAGCCCTTGTTTTTAGCTACGATTTCATAAGAATGCATTTTTTAATATTATATTGATAAAAATTATAAAAAATGTGTAGTTAAAATGTAAGAAAAAAATTTGAATTTACGTATAATATTATTTTACTGAATAATTGTGATTGAAATGATGTCAAATCACTATTTAAGAATATATATATTTTTTAAAGAATGTGAATAAAAAAATATAAAAAATTCTACTTGTACATAATTATTAAAAATAATGGTGTCCATAATGTGATGTGACAATCATCCGATTGTTGATGTACAAGTGTGAGATTTGAATTAAAGGTTGGATCTAGTATCACGTGTAATTATTGGCACCATTGTGTTGACAGTTATGTACTTGTAGCACTTTCCAAAAAAATATGAGAACTTTAGGTTATTGAAACTGCTAAATTTCATTTTCGAGTGAGTCTTTTCTTGATTTGCACGTTGTTGCTTGTAGAATTCTTGTAAGCTTTTCGATTTTCTTCGTGATCAATTGGAGCACTCAAGTATCATTAGGTTAACTATTCTCTTCTAAATCAATATCTAATTCAATATCTTAATGTAAGAAATTTATCGTTGAAAATTATTTTCAATCAAGACATGAATCTTATTCTCTATTCCAATTATCTCGATATTCTGATCAATGTACCAGGACATGAGTCTTATTCTCTATTCCAATTATCTCGATATTCTGATCAATGTATTTTCTCGAATACTAATAAACATTATTTAGTTTTCATTAATTGTCACAAATTGTAATGAAATTGTAAGCACCGTATGAAAAGCTAAGCACCTTAATAATGTAAACAAAAGAATTATAGAGTTCAACTTTATAAAAGTGAAAGGCTACACTGCTTTTCCAAAAGTTACTCTTTTTATTAATGACTTATCACTCACTTACTTTGTTCTTATAAGCTTCCCAGGTTCAAACAACTTAATCCAGAAGAAATGACCCAACGTGGAAATGCGATTCACGTTGCTTGACTCCAAAAAGCGCGTTTAACTTTCTCAAGTGTATTTTATGCAGAACCTTATAATTGATTATTAGTCTTTTTTCAATAGGCTTTTTCTGTTGATTGTTAAAAAGTAGGTTAAATGCATCCATTTTGAATAGAAGTATTTCATAACTCGATTAAAATTAAGTCATGTACACGTAGAAAATGTGAGATCAAAAGATTGTTATAGCTACATGCATTAAACTACTATTACATCCCAGCTAAAGTACTCGTCTATGTGATTTTACTGGGGTTATTGACCTAATATGATAGAACATGCTATTGTTAACATCAGAAGATAAAACAAATCAATGAACTCATAAAATTCCGAACGAGAAAGAACAATTTAGCGCTTAGGTCTCCAAAAATAGTAGTAAAAGTGTTATGAACTCATAGTCGTAGCTTATGCCACGAAGGATCGAGCAGG
Organism: Olea europaea var. sylvestris; assembly: GCF_002742605.1. Lineage (NCBI taxonomy): Eukaryota > Viridiplantae > Streptophyta > Magnoliopsida > Lamiales > Oleaceae > Olea > Olea europaea. The sequence goes on along the minus strand of NC_036242.1, from coordinate 20,844,588 downwards.
ATGACAAGTCAAAGATCACACAACATCAATTATACAGAAATTTAGAGATCAAGTAAGAGAGCAAAATTTTTCTATATATTCAATTATAACAATATTGACCATTGACTGGCATAGAATCTCAAGTTTGTGGTATTGAAGTTGGTCAAATTTGGATAGCATGCACTCACCAATTTTCTTGATATAACGTCACTGAAAATTACAAGGAAACTAAGGTTGTTTTTGAGATAATGATGATTAATAGGTATATTATTTCCATTTTTTAGGACTTATGCCTAGAAATATCTGGAAAATTCAGATATATTAAATGACTTAATATTCAATTTCCTCATTTTGAAACACGATAATTTTTATGTTTTGTGGACAGCTCCATGGGTGTTTCATTTATCAAATTTAATAAGATTAAGAGAAAGTTGTATGTAGAATTAATTTGTCCTTTCAATCTAACATACTAAATATACAATATAAAATTCTTGTGAGCATATACGAAAAGAACTACAAGTCTTAAATTTAGAAACTTATAAACTCAAAATAGCTTTAAAATAACACAGAGAAACAAAGAACTTATTTCTTTAAAATTTCAAGAAAGAAAGCGTGTGATAATTTTTTTAAACAAGATTAAAAGAAAGTTACTTAATCTATTATTTCCTTTACTTTTTCCAACTCTCCAAGTAATTTAGACTTTTTGACCAAAAAATGTTTTCTTTTTACTAAATTAACCAGAAAAGGATAGGAAAAGGGACATAAGACTCGCTTTCAGTTTCACGTCATGCACAGTTTTTTATAGGAATCTTAGGTAGACTAATTCTTAAAAATAAGTAAACCTTTTTTGTATTTTTTTTATGCTAGAAGTCATTACACACAAAAGGAAAAGGCGCGAGGGCATGGAAAACTATTTCGTCCATATTAAATATGTGAGAATCTTAGACCATTGAAACCACGAAATTTTATTTTCGAGCATGTCTTTTCTTGATCTGCACGTTGTTACTAGTAGTAGAATTCTTGTGAGTTTACCTCCTTTCGAGAACAATTGGAGCACACAAGCATCATTAGGTTAACTATATAGAAGAATCAATTTTGTCTGGCACGACGGGGTTTAAGTTGAGATAATGTAAAATCTAATTTGGTCTTACTAATGCTTTGATGCACATAGAGGTAAAACTAGAACAACATTTTAGAATGAAAACTAATAATTTGGTTGGACATGGATTTTTAATTTGAGTTAAGTATTCTCTTCTAAATCAATATTCAACTCAATGGTTTAACTGGATTAGACTCGATTTTTGATAGAGTGAAATCCCACAAGTGTATGGAATCGTTGGAAAATGATAGATTTGAGGGAGTTGAGAGTATTATTCCACAATGAATAAATTCAAATAAGTTTACTAATTATGTAAGGAATTCGAATTATGTAATATAAAAGATTTTTTGATGTGATTTATGCTAAATTAATATAATAAAGTTGTAAAAGTTTAGGACACAAGTCCGCTTATTGTTCTCTATTTCAATTCTTGATCTGTAATTTAATTCCATTCATGCGTTCTTGACAAGTGATAAAGCTAATATATTTTAATTTGTATTTTCAAGACAAATTAATTCTATTCTAGTCACGACTTAAATCTATTCCTAATATGAATTCGAAGAATTAGAATGCATTAAATTTTATATTATATAGATGATCGCATACGTAATAAATATTATTCCTAACATCTATTGCACATATGTTAATTTTGTCACGTTCTAAATTTATTATGAGTCTTTCAATACTATAACAAGCAACTAATTGTCGAATTGATGGCCAATGAATATGAAAAATTAATCTAGAAACATAAGAAATGCTAAACTAAAAAATTTGAATTAAAATAAATAAATAATTGAGTTCATCTTCATCTAATACAAAAATGAATCTAGCCTAGCATAATTTTAAATAAATTACAAGAAAAATAATAATAAATTGTCACCCAAATTACGTTCTTCAATTTCAATGTTGAATTCTTCAAAATTTTGAAGTAATTGGCTTCAATTCCTTGCTAGGGTTTGCTTTTCTCTCTTAAAAGGTGTGAACTGACCTATTGTTCTCAATGAGTTTTAGTTAAATACTTTATTCCCCGACACGGCACCAAAAGCTTGATCGAGCGAAATCTCTGAGTGAATTGAGAGCATCATCTCACTGGAAATGATTCAATTCAAGTTTATTATTTATGTATGGAATCCAAAGTATGGAATAAAAAAGAGTTTTTGATGTGATTTATGCTAAATTAATCTAATAAAAATATAAAAGTTTGATTTGTATTAAATTATGGATGATTGTATGGATTTAGTGTCCGCCTATTGTTATATATTTCAATTCTCGATTTGTAACTTAGTTCCATTCGTACGTTTTTGACAATCGATAAAGTTAATGTATTTAACTTTTTTCACGACAAATTAAATCTATTCTAGTCATGACTCAAATATATTCTTAGTTTGAATTTGAATAATCAGAATGCGTTAAATTATTTATATCTATATGATTGTATACGTGACAAATATCATTTCTAATATCTATTACACATATGTTATTTTTACTGTATTCTAAACTTATTGTGAGTCTTTTAATACTATAACAATCAACTAATTATCTAATTGAAGGCCAATCAATTAGATAATGTAATGGATACATAAAATTAATCAAGAAATGCAAGAAATAATGGACTACTAATCTTGAATTAAAATAAATAAAAAATAGAGTTCATCTTCATCAAATACATAAACCAATCTAGCCTTGAAAGCTTTTAAATAAATTACAAGAATAATAATAGAAAATTATCACCTGAATCGTGAAAGAATGTAAGAAATATTATTCTTTAGTTTCAATATTGAATTCTTCAAAATCTTGATGTAATTGGTTTCAATTCCTTACTAGGATTTGATCTTTTCTGTCAAAAGGTGTGAATTGATCGCTTATTTTTGATGAATTTTGTAATATTACTGTGTATCTAGAGGCTAGAGAGAGTTTTCGACGTTTTGGCCAAAGTTTTTATTTATTTATAGAAGTACAAAAATAAAGCCAAACATGAATAAAATTTAATTGGAATTATAATTTTGAACACACACGGAAGTTGTACGCCAAGTCCTAGGGCTAACCTTGCATGTGCTCGTCGGTATACCACTGCACGAGCGCCATTAAGCCAAATGGCTCTCGAGTCATGAAAATTGCTTTCTTGCGCGTGCCGGCTTCCGAATTTCATCCATGAGCAACTATTCGTACTTTTGTCATAACTTTTTTTACCAATGCCTAATCGAAGTGATTCAAAGGGAGTTAAAAAGTTAATTCAAAGGTCTACAATTCTTCTAAAGTTACATTTCTTTGATTCAAACTTTTGCTATATGAAAAATGGGTATTGATATGAGGTTGAAAATCTAGAGCACAACTTTTTTCGATTATAAATTGATTTGTGAAAATCTTTTAACTATATTTCACTCCTTTGAACTCCAGCTGCATTCAGTTGATCTTATGTGATATTTAATTATCATTTTATGGCAACTATAGAATATCTTCGTTTGGACCCAAAGTGTGAATTTCTTCCCTTTTGCCCTGTTTTCATTCCTTTTATTCAATTCCATAAATTTGGATTGAATTCAACCTAACTAACATAGCTAACGCATAATTAAGCTGTAATTCACCCAAATCACTAACAAATAGTCCAATTTAATGGCCTAGATAAGCGCACAAAATAAACTTATCAATTTTTATTTTTTACTCCTGATAGTATGTACAATTCAAGCTATCTATCATGTTTTAATGTGCTTTTCATTAAATATAAGATGCAATTCAAACCAAATACCATGTTTTAATTCGCTCTTTATAATTTTTAAGAGGTAAGTACCATTGAAATTTATTTTCGACTAAGATATGAGTCTTATTTTCTATTCCAATCATCTCGATGTATTGATAATGTATTTTCTCGAATACAAATAAATATTATTTAGTTTTCATTAATTGTTTCAAATTGGTAGTGTACTTGTAAGTAGAGCTGGGCAAATCTCCCGAACCGAACTGAACCGAACCCGACGGTTCTTATCAAATTAAATACCCGAATGGGTATCTAAATTGATAACCGACGGGTATGGTTCGGTTCTCGGTTCTAGACCAAGAACCGAAGAGTCGAATTTTTCTAATTTTTTTTTATATTGAGTAAATCAAATTATTTTAATTATAATTTTAATTTTTTCTAAAGAAATTAACAATTTCTAAATCCAAATTTTTGGCCCAATAATTTGTTTCATTTCTAATTTTTTAATTTTTGGCTACATTACCCATTTTATTGTTTCATTTTTTAACCCAACAAGATCCAATCCACTAAATAACTCTAAACACCTACATTAAAGTGCATAACGTTGTCTTGACTCTCGTAGTCAATCTTGCATCCTCGCTGACATTTCAAAACCTATAAAATCGTCGATCAATGCTATGACCTTCGATCGAAGCTACGACCTCTGCCGACCGAAAATTTGATCGTAGCGATCATTTGAACAATGTAGTCTACTAGTCTAAGGCATCCCAAAACCATTGAATGTATCATTAGTTGTATTTATATAATATTGTTATAAATGTTAAAAAATTTAATTATAGTACAGAACCGAACCGAACTGAACTGAACCGAACGGAACCGAACCCAAATGATTCCATAATTATATTTGGACCCGACGGTTTCATTTACTAGATACCCGAAAATTTTGGTTCGGTTCGATTTTAAAGAGAACCGAACAGAACCGACCTGCGCCCACCCCTACTTGTAAGGACCATATGAAAAGTTGAGAACCTTAATAATGTAAACAAAAGAATTACGGAATTTTCAACTTTAGAAAGGTGAAAGGCTACGTACACTGCTTTTCCACAAAGTTACTCTTTTTATTAATGACTTATCACTCACTTATTTGTTCATATAAGCTTCCCAGGTTCAAACAGCCTAATCCAGAAGAAATGACTGATGAATTTGTTTCACTCATGAATTTTGCACAAGTTTAGCTTGATTAAATGCTAGATCTTGTGAGTGTAGAACGTTTTTGATGTGTTTGTTAGTGTTATTTTGAAAATTAAGAGAGGCGATGCGAAAAAAGGTATTAAAGTGGACAAAGAGGTCAAAAACATGGAATTGGGGCAGAAAGACAGCGCTTAGGCGCTACATTTATAGTGCCTAGGAGGTACGAAACTGAAAAAAGATGAAATTTGAACCCGAGAGACAGCGTCTAGGCGTTGCAATCATAGCGCCTAGGCGCTGTGATTAAACTGACACGGCGCCTAGGCGTTATCTCGTAGCGCTTAGGCGCTGCGACTAAGTCTCTAGAGCTCTTTTTTTTGGACCATTTTAAAATCCATAAAAACCTCACTTCTATACAAAACGGAGGGGTACCTATAAATACATATTTCTCATTATTTTGAGGGGTTCTTGACACATTGGAGAGAAAACAACAAAAAGGGAGATTCAAAAGAGAAATTCAAAAAAATTAACACAAAGCAATTGAAGATTAGAAGCATTCATTGGAAGGGGAAGGAGATTTTGGTGCAAAAATTCTACTTTTTCTTCTACATCTTTATTACAAATCCGGTGATGTATTCTAAAACAATTTCCTATTTTTCTTCTTGCATTATGAGTAGCTAAATTCATTGTTAGGAAGAATAATATAACCAATTGAGATCCTTTACATTCTCTTATTAAGATTCTCAATTTTTACTTTTTCCATGTGTTGATTTTTCTATGACTTGAATGCATTAAATTATCTGATCAATAATTTGATGATTTTTATGAATTCTTTACAAATAGAGATATGAGTTTAGGATTTAGATCATGTAGTAAAATCAAGTACATTGGTATAACGAGTAGAGATACCTATACCATTTATTGTGATCATAATTGAATTCCTAGGACATAGAACTAGTTTAACTAAATTGAATTTGAATAGAGATATGAAATTTAATTAGTTGAATTGGCTCAATGAGAATTCGAGAGGGGTAAATTGAATACCATAAGAGAATTCGACCGAGCACTACATTAGAATTGAGTCTTAATTTGAGATGTAAAGGTGATCAATTGGTGAAGTTATTCTGCCCTAACATCCATTCATTATTTGATTCTCCAACCAATCGTGTGAATATCCATTTATTTTCTAGAATTTAGATTAAAACTCAGATTTTACAACTTTTAATTTGTTTTAGTCAAATAGTAGTTAAAGAAAAATTGAATTAAATGCTAGAAAATAGTCCTTGTGGGATCGACAATCCGAACTCTTAGGTCCACTATTACTTGTTACGGTTCGTACACTTGCGAAATTAAAATTTTACAACAAGTTTTTGGTCCCGTTGTCCGGGACTATTTCTTCTCGTCTTAATTAATTTTTATTTTAACTGTTATTTGATTTGTTTATTTTTCTTCTATTTACAGAAAATTGTGTTCGTTGTATGCTCCGTGTCCAAGGCGACGATCTTGAACCGTTTGATTCGAAAATAGAACTTACCTTTAGACGAAGACGCAAAGAACACAAACAAAAACAGCAACGTCAAATGGCTGACAATCAACAAATCCATATCCCTATTTAGCTGATTGGACAAATGGCCGCAAGAATGGTGGCACCACCGGAACAGCAGCATGAGCGAGGAAAAATAAATGAAGGTGATTTGCCAGTATCAATGTTCCTGATTCCTATAGCAGCACCCATGCGCTCCAGTATTGTATATCCAGAATTTGGGATGAATAACTTTCAGATCAGGCCAGATTGGATGAACTTGATGAGTAACACCCTGCAATTCTACGGGCTACCTCATGAGAATCCAAACACGCATATCTCTAGATTTCTCAGAAACTATTAGAACTTAGGGTCAATGAAGATACTATTAAACTATGACTATTCCCATTTGCATTGAGAGATGCTGCATTGGAGTGGTTAGATATTGAGCCTCACGCCAGCATTACTACATGGGAAGAACTAACCAGGAAGTTCTGTAATAAATTTTTCCCACCGACGAGGGTGGCTAAAATCAGATTGGAAATTCAAACTTTTCAAAAGAAAGAGGAAGAAAGCTATCACGAAGCATGGAATAGGTTTAATGAGATGATGAGAAAATGCCCAAACCATGGAATTACTATAGGTAATCAAGTGCAATACTTTTACACTGGACTTAAACCATTGTCAAAATCTCAAGTCGATGCCTCAGCTGGAGGATCAATTATAGGAAAATCTGTGCAGCAAACCATGGAACTGTTTGAGTTGATTGCCACTACACATTTAATGTTCTCATCGGAAAGAGTGGTGCCACTGAAGACAGGAGGAATGTATGAGTTAGACAGCACAACATCTACCAATGCACAGATAGCAGCTTTAACAAAACAGGTAGAGTTACTTGTAAAATTGCAATCACATGGAGCAAATGCAATGATGACCAGTTCAGCATGTGAGAATTGTGGGAAAAATCACGCTACAGAGAGCTGCATGATGCTCACTTCTTTAGAGGAACAAGTAAACTTTATTCAAATTAGCTCCCGTAATTTCAACTCATATGGTAACAATTTCCCGCAAGAAAGGAGACCAAGTTTGGGGGAGATGTTTCAACAATATGTGCAGAAGACGGACAAGGTGTTCCAGCAAATTGACATGAACTTTCAAAGTCAGCAGGCATCCATCAAGAAACTGGAGACACAAATTGGTCAGATAGCACAACAACTTGCAGAACATCCACAAGGGATATTGCCAGGCAATACAACGATAAATCCTAAGGAACAGTTGATGACACTTAAAGTAGTGGAGAACGATCTACCCAGGGCCCCCGTGAAAGTTAAAGTATATGTACCTCCACTTTCGTTTTCCCAAAGACTTCGAAAGAAGTCGATGGAGCAAAATATTCATGTCATAAATACAAGGAGCGAGGTACAATAGCCAGAGATCACTACAGAGAGACCTAAAAGAAAAGATGACCAAGAAGTGATAGATGAAGCTACAAGGGTAGAAAAATCTGCACCAAACGCAACTAAAAATGGAGAAAGTATAGAAACATCAGCTGTCAAAGCACCAAGTCTAGACAAAGCTTACATGCCTCCCATTCCCTTTCCTCAAAAGCTCAAGAAGAACAAACAAGACACAAAAAATGAAAAATTCCTCGATGTTCTCAAGAAGCTCCAGATCAATGTTCCATTCATTAATGCGATACTACAAATTCTAAGCTATACGAAATTTTTGAAAGATATGTTGACAAAGTAAAGAAGGCTTCCGGAGTTTGAAACTGTGGCACTAACTGAGAAAAGTAGTGCAAGAGTCCTGAGAAAATTGCCTCCTAAATTAAAGGATCCAGGGAATTTTACTTTACCAATTTCAATTGAAAATTCCTATTCAATAAATGCATTGTGTGACACTGGTGCTACTGTCAATCTAATGTCGTATTCTGCTTACAGGAAATCGGGACTAGGTGAAGTCAACTCAACATCAATAATGCTACAACTAGCTGATAGAACAATCGCAATGCCACGTGGCAAAGTTGAGGATGTACTCGTAAAAGTAAGAAATTCAATATTTCCTGTGGATTTCATTGTATTGGACATACCAGAAGACCGAGACATTCCAATTATATTGGGTCGGCCATTCTTAGCAACGGGACGAACCTTTATTGACATGGAGAAGGGATAACTAATCTTGAGGGTAGAGGACAAGCAGGAGATATTCAATATTTACATCCAATATGAGAAACCTTCCAATAAAAATGATTGTTGTAGAATTGATGAAGAAGAGCCACCTGATCAACGAAGCTGTCAGAACAAAAAACTAAATTTTGGAGAACTTCTTGGTAGAGATAAGAATGGACAAATCAAAATCTGGGGAGCAAAAAAGGACTGCATCAATAAAAATTGCACAAAGTGCAATGATAGAATAACTTGGTTTGAGCCACCATGATAAATCAGTGGCACAAGTCAAGCTAATGACTTAAAAGAAGCGCTTCTTGGTAGGTAATCGAAACTTTTATTTTATTTTATTTATTTTGTTTTTAAAGTTCTAGGATAGTTTAATCTATAGTTTATTTAGGAATTATCACTCATACCCCTTCTGCCCATAGGTCTTGGAGTAATTAAGTTGGTTATTAGAAGTTTGAGCTATGTAATCCTTGTTCCATGAGTTTACTTTTTCGAATTTAATTTTTCAGGAATATGACATCGCGGAACACTCAAACCAACATGGACATGGAGAAAATGAGACAAATCTCAAGTTTGGGGGAAGAATGTAAAAGAAGAGTCGATCAAATGCAACACGAAGACACCACAACATCATAGGCAATACTGACATTTCAGGGAAGTCCTCATCCTTTTCCTTTAAATTTCACATTGAGGACAATGTTTCAGTTAAGTTTGAGGGAGTGACATCACTTGCTTGTTTGTTGAGTTTCTCGAATGCTTATGTATAATTTGCTTGTTTTATCTGTTTGTGTTTTTATTCAAAAAAAATAAAATAAAATTCATACTCTACATGCTTGTGTGAGTTAGATAGTCTTGTCGGCTATGATGAATATATTTGAGAGCATGTATTAGTTTATGGATTGTGGATGAATCATATGTTTTAATTGAACTTTCTACTTATCCATATGAAGCGGTATAACATTTATGTACGAGTATTAAGTTGAGCGTCGTACAGAAACATGATGGCTCATGCACATAGGCTAAAGAGATGACTTAGGTGTGTAATCCCGTAACCCATGAATGTCAATTCCCCTTAATCGTGTACATTATAATTTGGGGCGTTCTAACTGGAGAAAGAAATGATTTACGATTGTGTTGATTCCGTGAATGTGAAAAATATTGTGTGGAGTGTATTTAATTTTTTGGTATAAGCTTGGTGATGACCGAATGCTAGAAATCTAACCCCTATAAATTTCGCTTCTTTTTATAAGAGAAGAAGTATTGCACGTATTCAGCTGAATCTCATACCTGCACCTTTTTGACTCGAGTTATTAAGTCCGTAGGGGTCTCTTGAAACCTGGTACCCTTTGGTATACAAAAAATCGAGGAGTTACTGACCTAACACTCGCTACAGGGGTCAAGAAGTGGAAAAAATGGTGAGGTAAAAAAATAAATAAATTAAAAAAAAAACTGATCTTGGGAGCCTAGATAACTAGCGGGTTTGAATCACTAAGTATAAACTAAATTATTGAAACACTCAGAAATCGGTAGAATCACTACATGAATGAATTGTTGACGTTGCCGATTGAACTAAATCAAATAAGAGTGGTGTAAGGAAATCTTAAGCACAACTAAATTTTAGAATTACACCATGGAGAGCTAATGAAAGAAGTTTGGGGATGTGTGAAGCTTACGAGCGAAGAAAGGAAATAATTGACCATTAAGGGTTGGGAAATGAACCAACTTGTGAATGTGTGGCGCTACGCTTGATCCTCTACACACGCACACCCACTTCACATTGTATGAGCGGAAGTTTGGTTCATGCATTGCGATTTTGACACCATTCATAAATGTAATATAACGTTATCAATGCTGAGCCAAAACGACAAACCGTCTAACTAAATATTTGTGTGTATCGTCCTTGGATGATTTTATTGTTTGGTTTATTTGTTTGCTCGAGGACTAGCAAACGGTTAAATTTGGGGATATTTGATGAATTTGTTTCACTCATGAATTTTGTACAAGTTTAGCTTGATTAAATGCTAGATCTTGTGAGTGTAGAACGTTTTTAATGTGTTTGTTAGTGTTGTTTTGAAGATTAGGAGAGACGATGCGAAAAGAGGTATTAAAGTAAACAAAGAGGCAAAAAACATAGAATTGGGGCAGAAGACAGCGCTTAGGCGCTGCATTTGTAGCGCCTACGAAACTGAAAAAATATGAAATTTGAACCCGAGAGGCAACGCCTAGGCCCTGCAATCATAACGCCAAGGCGTGATTAAATTGACGGGCGCCTAGGCGCTGTCTCATAGCGCTTAGGTGTTACGACCGAGTGTCTAGGGCGCGTTTTTTGGGTTTTAAAATTCATAAAAATCCCCACTTCTACACAAAATGGAGGGGCATCTATAAATAAATCTTTCTTATACTTTTGAGAGGTTCTTGACACAATGGAGAGAAAACAACAAAAAGGGAGATTTAAAAGAGAAATTCAAGAAGATTAACACAAAGCAATTGAAGATTAGAAGCATTCATTGGAAGGGGAATAAGATCTTAGTGCAAGAATTCTACTTTTTCTTCTACATCTTTATTACAAATCCAATGATGTATTCTAAGACAATTTCTTATTTTTCATCTTGCATTATGAGTAGCTAAATTCATTGTTAGGGGGAATAATGTAACCAACTGTGACCCTTTACATTTTCTTATTATGATTCTCAGTTTTTAATTTTTTTCATATGTTGATTTTGCTATGAGTTGAATGCATTAAATTATCTGATCAATAACTTGATGATTTTTGTGAATTTTTTACAAATAGAGATATGAGTTTATGATTTAGACCATGTAATAAAATTCAGTACATTGGTATAACGAGTAGAGATACCTATACAATTTATTGTGGTCATAATTGAATTCCTAAGACATAGAATTCGTTTAATTTAGTTGAATTTGCATAGAGATATGAAATTTAATTAGTTGAATAGGCTCAATGAGAACTCGAGAGGGATAAATTGAATACAATATGAGAATTCGACCGAGCACCACATTAGAATTGAGTTTTAATTTGAGATGTAAATGTGATCAATTGGTGAAGTTATTCTGCCCTAACATCCATTCATTATTTAATTCTCCAACCAATTGTGTGAACATCAATTTATTTTCTATAATTTAGATTAAAACTCAGATTTTACAACTTTTAATTTGTTTTAGTCAAATAGTAGTTAAAGAAAATTTGAATTAAGTGCAAGAAAAATAGTCCTTGTGGGATTGACAATCCGGACTCTTAGGTCCACTACACTTGCGAAACTAAAATTTTACAACAATGACCCCAGCGTGAAATGCGATTCACATTGCTCGACTCCAAAAAGCACGTTTAACTTTCTCAAGTATTGTCTATGAGAACCTTATAATTAATGATTAGTATTTTTTAATAGACCTTTTCTGTTGTACTGTAATTCTTAGAAAGTAGGTTAAGTGCGTCCATTTTGAATAGAAGTATTTCATAACTTGATTAAAATAAGTCTAATACCGACATAGAGACTATGAGATCAAATGATTGCTACAGCTATTGTGATTTTATTGGATTTCTTGACCTAATCCGATAGAACTTACCATTTTTAACTTCAGAAGATAAAATAAATCAAAGAACTTGTAAGATTTCGAACAAGAAAGAACAATTTAACACTTAGGTCTCCAAAATTAGCAGTAAAAATGTTATAGAGCTCATAGTCATAGCTCATGCCATGAAGGGTCGAGACAAGTCAAAGATCACAACGTCAGAAACCTAGGGATCAAGTAAGGGAACAAAAAAGTTTCTATATATTCAATTAAAACCATATTGACCATTGACTGGCATAAAATCTTAAGTGTGCAGTACTGAAGTTGTTCAAAGTTGGATAGCCTGCACTCACCAATTTTCTTAATGTTACGTCACTGAAAATTGCAACCTTAGAATAAGGAAACTCATTTGTGAGATGTTTACAATTTGCATGGTCAAATTAATAATGCTTTTAATTATTGTGAACACATTTCATCATGGGGATCTTGAATATACATAGAATATACTGTCTTTACCGAAGTTTTGATTAGTCTGTCGACAAAATATGTTGAGACAAATGTTGTTGGTGACTAACACAGTATTTTTTTCTTTCAGCAAAGGCATCCACACATCCCCAGCGATTTTTGATTTATTTTTCAAGGCTCTCTAATTCTATGTTAAATATAATCAATGAATATTATTATCTTGCTTTCTCGTGTTTTAGATTTCAAGACAACTTTATATAAGATTGTTAGTGTGGAGCCTTGTGTTTCTACATCATGAACATTATGGGACGATGGAAAGAAAATTATCTACTTTATTGAAAACAAGATTTAAGATATTGCTCGATATGTTGAAATATCAAACCCCAAATACAACATCAACAAATTAAGTTTTATTCTCAATTATTGGAATTGACTATATGATTTTTTTTAAAATAATTAACTATTTAAAAATAATAACACCCGTGTTGGTTTAGCTATATCCTACGCTATCGAACCTTTGTATAGTAACAATAAAATCAAATAATAAAGATATCACAAATTATTACTTAATTAGGAGGACATTAATCTTCAAAAACCCCTCTATACATAATTAGGTAAAACATCAAGTTGTTTCGACATAAAATGTTATTTGGAACCATTTAGTCCATTTTTTGGGCTCAATATTATTTTCCCCAATCTAAGTTCGATTAGATAGTAAAGTTGATGAAGTTTTATTTTTTCAAAAGAAAGACTTCTCTTTTTCACGAAGAAAGAAGCTTTGAATAAAACTCGGTGGACTTTAATATTTTCATACTTTGCAACTCTTTTTCACAAAGAAAGAAGCTTTGAATAAAACTCAGTGGACTCTAATATTTTCATACTTTGCAACATAATGACTTCTTTGAACTTTGAATACAACACTAATCAATTGTTTGTTTGAACCTTTTTTTGTAGCGATCGAAATTATTTATAAATAATAATAATAATAATAATAATAATAATAATAATAATAATAATAATAATAATAATAATTTCTCGTCATTACAAATCGTTTCCCAGTTTATGTGCAAAAAGTGGCCATGCATTTAGTTCGCTAACTTTGTCTAGTCCATATTACTTGCTTGTCCTGGGAATATTTTGAGATAGATTATAGTAAGTTAGGTTTTTGTCGTTTAATTTTAATAGAGATAGTATTCACATAAGTCGTGATTCAGTTAAAATTCCTAGTTCCTAGCGTATGCTCGGTATCGCGAGATTGATTATTAAATTATTGAAGTTACGAAATTTTTTACAGCAATATTAGACTCGTTTGGTGGCTTATAATTAATCGTGCATAATGGTTTCAAAAAGAAAATAATCTGGATAAAGACAACCAAGTTAGAGGGAATTTAAGTAAAGCTATGGCTATTGAATTTTGAAGGAATTCCATTTTCTTGGTTAATGCTTGGGTTGGATTTTCACCTGTGATGTGCATATCAATTATCACCCCATTTGCTCTCTTTGAGGATTTGATTGGATGATTTAAATTGGTCTATAATTATTCTAGAACTATTGAAGGAAAGAGCCCAAATTGAGTAGAATTTCCTTTGGCACACGTCTTTCCTTACCTTCACATAATATTAGTTTTTCCCCCTTTTTCCGGTTATATGCTTTATGTGACTCCTTATGGGAGATTAATTTCGACCTAGTGGCGTAGTAGTGTTCCATAAATACGAACTTGGTGGCGTAGTGTGCACCAAACGTTGGTATGTTGTGTCCGACATGCCATTGATTAAACATTTACTGACATGAATATATGCTTAAAGTATGCCATGTTTGAATTTAATGTGTATGAATCTATTGAGTATTTCATATGAAATACTCATTCTTTCCTAAGTATTTCAAATTAAAGCGTTCGAAGGCAACGTGGAGGGGAGTGGTGGTACAATGATGTGAACCCCAAGAGTAATTAATTGAATCATGTTTGGTTGGAATAAGTGTTTTAAACATTTGAATTATTTGAATTAGTACTTGTTTTTGAAAGCTTAAAGATGGAAGTTTGATTGAAATTTATTCATGTTTGGTAAGATACTCTATGGTGGTTTATTTAATCCATACGAATAGCAACGTTAGGAATTTGGATACTTTCAGTTTCTGATCTACGTTCAAAAATTTTTCCAGACCAAATTTCTTGAAATTTTGAGTTGATTCCAGTTAGAGTGGATAGCCATATGAGTTATCTATTTCTGGAATTTGAAATCACAAATTTTGGTTGTGTAAAACTCAAGTTATGGATATTTTTCCCGGAGCGGTCAGAATGCATCCGGGAATAACTAGATCCGGTTTTGATAATAATTTTGACCTATCTACCCATTGAATTTATGCACGAAATTTTAACCTATGATTCTCCTATGTGTAAAGTATCTATAGTTTAAATTTTGTAATTTTTGGATCCCATTTAGTTGTCGAACGAAATTTATTCTACAAAGTGGCGCAAGCTGAAAAAAAAAAAAAGAAAAAAAGAAAAAAAAAACTTTTCGAAGGAACAATTCTTAGCTTTGTAATGGACTCTGAAGCCATAAATTTTCTTTTGGTCCCAGTTAAATTTCTGTATTTTTATAAACAAATCTGGGTAGAATTTTATGAAGTTAAGATCTTTTTAATGTCATGACTCGTGAGTTCTTAAGATTCGGGGTGTTACATTTTTTTTTTACTCTAATATCTTTTGAATTTGGATTCCGTATTCAATGACATGTTGACAATGTACATTATAGAATTTTGAAAACACTGACATGTCAACCAAAAAAAAAAGAAAAAAAAAAAAGAGGAATTGAAAAAGAAAAAATAAAAAGGAGGGTAATGCACGTTAGGAAACACAAAACCCACTTCAACCCATTGTCAATAAAGACCATTGTTGATCCCTTTTTCGTAAATACGCATACGACGGTGAAATCTTGACCATTATTGTCCCCACTTCACAAATACGCATATCTACGGTGAAATCTCGACTCCTCATGTTAACGACTATGGTCAACAAATTTTCAAAATGTAATTGTGTCCATTACAAAAGTCTTTTCTGCGGCACTTCTCACCTTTCTGCCACTGTGAACATTGAATTTTTCGAACCAAACAAAGTGCCAACCATTTTTGCTGAGGAAGGTATTTGAACTTTTTTATAGATAATTTTTTTAAACTTGCAGCCATATGTAAGGAACTTTGTCTATTATTTGGATGGTGGTCATATGATTTCAAGCATCCAAAAAGGAATTATGCCCGTGCGTCATTTTTTTCAAGATGACCGATTTGATGAGCAAGCCCTTTGATTTATCTTTGTTTTGGTGATGAGCATGTTCCGACCTTGGTTCTCGATTATGAGCTGGACATTGATTTTAGCAGAGATTTAGAAGCTAAGCAGCAATATGTAAACTTTCTCTGTTTTGATATGTTTGTTTAAATTATTTGCTTCATATACTTCTTTTAGTAATCTATGCTATTACGAAGTAGCTAGTAGTTCATGGATTCGGTGTTCAGTCTCATCATATGCATGTTTTGGTTGGTATTCATCTTAGTTAAGTATGCATGTGCTAATGTTACTGAAATTTTCATTTAATAAAATGTTCTAGGGATAACTTTGGACTGGATTTTGAGCCACGCATGAACTAGTTAGGCTTCACACAATTAGATTATTTTTTGTGCTACTAGTTAATATGTCCTTACTTCGGTGTTCTTCATTTGTATACATCTTGACGTAATACAAAATGACATCGATAATGTCTTCCTATCTAGGCATATTTAGTAGCACTTACCTAGTAACACATAAATCGAAAGCGTTTTGAGCAGTTTCTTATTTCTCTCATCCTTTTCCTTAATTTGTCAATGCATTGTTTTCTCTTTTACTTCGTTTACTGTTTCGTGTCCATTCACAAGATAAAGAGATTTGCGATCATTTTTGGCTTTCTTTCACTTGTGATAGTATGATGGCTTATTTTGTCATAGAAGCAGAAATTATGGTGGAATCCGATGGATTGTTGGTGGAATTCGATAATGAGAATATGGATGACAATATGATCATAGTGGATTATGAAACATTTGGAGGAGATGATCCGATTATGCTAGCAGTGGGTATGAACTTCAAAGATGAAAAGAAGTCTTTGACTTTTATAAAAGATATACTTATGCCGTTGGTTTTCCAATTCGAAAATGGAATTCGAAAAAAGGATGACGATGGAGTTTTGTGATATGTGACGTTGACATGTAGTCAAGAAGATCAACGACGTGGTAATACAAGCGGTTCTTTGAAGCTACAACCAAAAACTTAGATGCGTTGTAAAGCAAAGATTTCTACATCTTCCGATGTACTTGGTACCTGGAGAATTAACGCAGTTTGCTTGGAGCACAATCATAAAATAAGTCATTCAAAATCCAAATTGTATTGTTGCAATAAAGAATTGAGTGCACACGTGAAGCGGAGGCTTGAAGTTAATGATATGGTAGGAATTCCTTTGCGCAAAAGTTTTAACTCTGCAGTTGTTGAAGTAGGTGGGTATGAGAACTTGACATACGTGGAAATAGGATTGTTGAAACTATATTGAACAAGGGCGGCAACTAAGACTTGGAGAAGAAGATGCCACGGCCATACAGTCCTACTTTTCAGAAATACAAGCGAGATGCTTGGGCTTTTACTTTCGTATGGATTTGGACGATGAATCATGGTTGAAGAATGTGTTCTGTGTGGACTATCGGTGTAGGAAAGCATATAAGGAATTCGGGGATGTTGTCACATTCGATTCCATTTACTTCACCAATAAGTACGATATGCCTTTTGCCCCTTTTGTTGGAGTAAATCATCATGGCCAATCAACACTGCTTGGTTGTGGTTTGATATCGAATAAGGACATGAAAACTTTCGTGTGGCCGTTCAAGACATGGCTTCAATGTATGCATGGTCAACCTCCACACGAAATAATTATAGATCAAGATAGTGCCATGCAAAATGCAATTGAGATTGTTTTTCCACATACAAAGCATAGATGGTGTTTATGACATATTTTGAAGAAATTACCTGAGAAGTTTGGATATTATGTGAATAAGGGTTCGATATTTTTACTATACGCGATTCTTATATGATTCGTAATTTATTAAACAATTTGAAGAAGGTTGGAAAGCAATAATCGATACATTCAAGTTGCATGATAATGACTGGTTGTCGGGACTATATGAGAATAGAGGGAATTGGGTTCCTTGCTACTTCAAAATAACGTTTTGGACTAGGATGTCAACAACACAGCAAAATGAAAGTATGAACGCCTTCTTTGATAGTTATGTGCATCCAAAGATCTCGTTGAAACAATTTGTTGAATAATATGAATGAGCACTGCAAAATAAGGTTGAGAAGGGATTTTAGTTTGATTTCAAGTCTTTCTCACTGATGGTACCATGTGCTACAACATACGAAATGGAGAAGCAATTTCAATCGGTCGACGCTATTTCCAAATTCCGAAAAGTTCAAGCTAAGTTTACTGAAAAAGTTTACTACGGCCTCGTATCTGCTTTACAAAGACATTTGGGGATGACGTATGAAGTACGGGAGGATGTTGTGTTTGTTGATAGCCGAACAAAAATTTTTTTTATGCCTCATTCAGAGAGAGACATGTGACATTGGTTGCAGTTGCCACTTCTTAGAGTTTTGTGGAATAGTTTGTAGGCATGCGATTTCATTGTTGATTCTTAATGATGTTACCGTACTGTGGAATCACTATATACTGAGGAGATGGAGGAGAAATGTAAGTAGAGCATGTATGAGGGTACCAACTAATTACGATGAGTTGGTGAATACTCCATCGCAGTTGAGGTACGACAATATGTTTTAGGCATTCACCTCGTTGGCAGACCTTATAGCAATGATGAAATCCGGTGACGTACGGTAATAGATTGGATTCAATCTATAAAGAAAGAGCTTACGATGCCAACACCAAGTAGTGGAAGTAATATCTTATTGCATCACACTTTTCAGTTATCCTCACAAGGTACTGGATCGCAGAATACTGTCGACGGAAGCATAAGCGATCCTAAATAGTCAAAGAAAAAGGCGGGTCTAATAAATTTCAAAGGAAAAGCCCTTTGGAGATGCATTTGAAGAAAACAAAGGTAGATATATTAATCCATTTGTCACTGTACTTAAAAAACTAAATTCTAATTATCATTTATTTGGGGTGTACATGTAGGTGCTGTCGGCATCATGCAAAAGAAAGAGACCAACAGCGAGCCATAGTAGCTTGGCAGAGGTTGCACCAAATGTTCAGGCATCTCAAGAACAATATGTCATGCCAACACCATCATTATGATCACAACAATTCTTGGTAGGTACATTCATTTCTTAATTTTTGTGCGTTGGATGTTTTATTTATGTTGTTAGTTTATGTAGAACGGTGAGGAAAGTTATGCATTTGCACAACACATACCATCATCTAATATGATCCAGTTGGCGACAACAAATGTTTTGTTAAATTCTGATGGTAAATCCTTATCTAAATACACTACTTTCAACTTCAATCTTTTATTTGCACGTATCAATGTCTATTTTTGGATGTTAGGTAATGTGGTTTACAACTACTATCCACATGCACGGTATCAAGGGGCACAGGCTTGTGATGGGATTTCAAAAGGTAATATTTAAATATTTTTTTATTCTATGTTGCAGCCTATTATCCTTGTATCTGCAATTTATTCGTGTTTACTCGAGGTTAATGTAGCTTTGGTTCAAGTTTAGCATTTTCTAATAGGAATAAAAAATAAATCGTTGAAGCAACAAAATGTTGTCAATGTTAAATGTGTGATTCCGTGCCAAAATTGATGTTGAAGAAATGGAAGATGAGTGCACACCACCAACTGCCAATGAGGCTTCCAGTTCAAGAGTAGCACTGGTAGATGCTAGAAATTGCACAGACGTTAGGACATTGAAACATACTGTCTATTTTTTTGAAGATAACATGGATCTTAAAAAGTAGTTTGTTGCTGGTTTTGGTTTTTCAAGGAAGCATGCGTAATTATTTACTATTTGATTGATTGATGTATATGATGATATTGTTAGTTGTATATCAATCTAGTTCTTGTGATATTATGTATTTTGCACTTCTCTTGTGCATAAGCATGATTATTGCTGTTTTTTTTTTTTTACACTTTTTAACATTTTATTTAGCACTCAATGTTCATGGTTATTAGTCATTTAGAATTTGATCAGTTGATGAATGTGATGATTTTATTAGCAGTGTATCGATCTAGTTCTTGGGATGTTGCAGATTTCGTACTTTTCTTTTACATAAGCATGATTACTGCTGTTGATGTTTAAACTATTTTGTGATAGTCAGAGAGAAATATGATAATTCTTATGATGTCAAAATCCTCTTGGTACATTCATAGTGTTTTTGATGGACATGCCTAATGGTTGAGGTTGTTTTGTGAATTTTGATTGGGAGAAAATGTCACTAGTAACTAATTCCTGGTTTTGTATATTAAAAATTTTACACCTTGTGAACAAGGCAGGTTAGGTCATCCAAGCCCTACACAACTGGTGCTAAGGAACTCGACAATCGTGATTTGGAATAGAGCTGTACACCTCATAACAACTACAAAAATATAGTTTTCCAATATGCCTTCGAACACATTTATCTTATCCATATCCATCGAGCTTATCTCATTGAACGCCTACAAGAAATTTATTTTGCAAATCTGGAGTTATGTAACATTACTGACTATGAGATTAACTGTATACTTGTGAGCCCAATTAATTTCATGGAAATAAACATCAATTAATTAACATGTTGCTCATTGAAGTCACAAAAGTTAGATAGAATGTAGCTATTTCATGGAGCTGCAAATTATTATACAAACAAAAGTTGTTTGTTCACTTAACACATACACAAAACCCTTAAAGCTAATCAAATATTAACCACTGCTCAAGCCAACCCTTTCCCTTTTGTGCATGCGTTCGCAATGCCTTTTCCCTTGTGGGTAGTCACATTCACAGAAATACCTATTTTTTCTTCGTCGTTTGATCAAACTTGAGATTGGAACATATGGATGATATTGTCAGATGTTTCATTTGCCACTTCTTCAGCCTTGGTAATGCTAACGGTACTCGATTCACCAATTGCTTTTCATTTTTCGCACCACTCCCAAAATCTGTACTTAATACTGCAACATTTGAAAAATTTGCCTTTGTCAGCAGTCTCTCTTTCAACCACAAAAACTTCTAAAACCCATTGGTACACTGTGGGCATCGACATTTTATTGGGCAATTGACGAAGAAGTGTCTCTTTCTCTTGCATTCGCGACATACTTCAGAATTCTTACCCACCATCTTGAAAACGCAAGCACATAGAGAATTATGAATGAGCATACCATAAGAAATGAAAATCATAGAACTTTTTAGCAGTAAATAACTAAAGTGTACCACTATCAGCCACTCCTTTCACAATAAATGAATGATACGAAAAAAAAGAAGAGAAAAACACGACAACATCAGCTACTCTATTCAGAATGCCAACAACTGAAATACAGGAAACAGTTTTCCTCAAGTTGCATTAAAAAAACTCAAAATCAGATAACAATAACTAAAATTCAAGAGATGGATAGTATAAAAATTGCAATAGCATATACAAGCATTTATATTCCTAAAAAAATTAAGAGATAGGCTAATGCATGAATAAATTGAAAAAAAAGATTACTGAAAGAACAAATAGCTCACAATAGCACTTTGATTTACATAATGCTGTAGATAAATCACTAATTAAACCACATACTTGTCTTCTGAGTCGTAATATCGTGTATGAAGTAGGATTTGATGGACGCTTGAGCTAGGTCTTCATTGTTTCGCGATGGCTGAACTATTGAGACCGTAATGGCCTTGACGAACAGTCAAATATGGGCGATCGACCGGAAAGGAAGAGTACTGTTGGAAGTAAAACTTAACAGTCGGTAAGTGACATGGTGCTTCAAAATTCAAGATTTCGCAGGAAAGGATGTCATCGGTTTGGAGGGTTTGAAAATGGGGAATATCAGAGGAGAGATAGGGCTTTACCCATTCGTGTGGTCTTTTCTTTTCTTTTATTTTTTTACTCCATTTTCCACGTCACATTGTAAGGCACGTTGTCAACCCATTGTAAGAGCAGTGGGAACGTTGCATATTTGGTTAGGGGAAAGAATGCATTTTAAATAGTAGATTGATAGAGAACGTGTAAGTAAAAATTAAGACAAAGTTTTGGGTTCGTGTAGTAATATTATTTTATTGAATAATGTGTAATTGAAAATGAGTTTTGAAAAATGAATTTTTAGAAGAATGGGGATCAAACAAGAGCTTAATTAGTTATATATTTACCTTTAACATGAATCATTGTGATCTTGGTTGAATCCATTAGTTAGGAATTCAAGGTACTTTCATTAAATTATGTTGGCGTTGTTGAAAAGTAAACGTTATTGAGATGAGTAGTCTAATTTTTTATATGTTGGTTAATGATAAATATTTACATTTTCAATACATTTATTATTATCATCATCATTTAATTTACTATACCAAATATATTGATGTAAAACAAGTGAAGACTCAAGGGCAGAGCTAGGATTGTAGAGTTTTGAGGCGAATTTCTATAACTATAATCATAAGGGAAAAATTTTGAAGTACAAAATTTTAATTACGAGGGCATGATCAATAATTATAAGGTATTTAAAATAATATTTGTAAGATTTGAAATTGAGTTGGGAGAACAGCTGACCTAAAGCCCCATATTAAACCAAATTTATACACTTATTTGGACCTAAATAATTCTTTTGAATAACTATAACCTAATTTATTGTATATTTAATTTTTTTTAGAAAAACTCGATGAATAGATGTAGAATTGAAAGGAAGAAGTGAAAATTGGTGAAAAAGGACAAGATCTCAAGTTTGGAGACCAAAATGTAAATACTCAAAAGTTGTGTTGGACTTCACGATGAAGATTTGAGAATGCTAGGGTCAATTGGATACAATTAAAAGTAAAAAGGAGTGTAATATGACCAAAATATTTTCACAAATCAATTTTTAGCCGCACAAGGATGTTCCGAATTTTTATTTGTAATTTAAGACCCAATTTTATCCTAATAAAGTTTCGAATTGAAAAAGAGCTATTTCAGTAAAATTGTAGCCCTTTGACTTATCAAGAGAGAGTTATGATAAGAATACTAAAAGGTATATAGTGTTGAATTTTTGCCCAAAATGTGACTTCGAAGGGCTTCCCATGATGCCTTTGCGGCACCACTACACCAATTGCATGGTGCCTAGGCTTCTCTGCTTTTGTATAGAGCTCGAATTTTTTTGTCAATTTAAAGCCTAATAAGATTCCAAATTCAAGAAAAACGTTAAAGAAAGTACAAATACAAGAATTAAGGCACTTTTAAAAGGTTCTACACTTTAGACCTAGCAATAATACTTGAGAATTAAAAGAGCAAGTCAAAGGAGAAAAAAAATTAAGAAATCAAGGTTTTCAGATTGATTGGGGCAAGAAGATAATCTTGGTGTAAGATTTATCCACTTATCTTCATCTTTATTCAAAATTCGGTGATGTACTCACTGAATATCTATTGTTTTTACTTATATTATGAGTAGCTAACTTCTTTATTATTTGAGACCCTTTATTTCTTTTCTTCAAGATTCTAGTTCTTTCAAATGACATTTGTTGATTTTATTTATTAGTTTAATGCTATGAATTACTTGGCTAATAATTCAATGATTTTATGCATCTATTACAATTGGAGAGGTGAATTTTAGATTTAGACAACATAATAAAATTCAAGAATTTAGAATAAAACATAGAGATACTTATGTTAGTTATTGAGGTTGTTACATGAAGTCTTGGAATAGAATAGTGTTTAACTGAGATCAATTCACATGAAGATATGAAATTGAATTATTAATATAGACTCAATGAGAAGTTGAGTGGGGTAAATTGAATAAGTAGAAGAATTCGATCAAACACTACATTGGATTTGTGATTCTTGATTTAAGACTTAAAAGTAATCAATAGATAAAATTGTGAGCCGTAATATTCATTCCATATTGTATACTTGTGATAGCCAAAAATGCAACATAAATCCGCTCCTGTGAGGACTATAAGTTCCCTTTCCCTAGTTTAAACAATTTTTACTTCCTTCTCCTTCAGTAATTCTCTTCATTTTACTCAATTGAAAACATAAATGTGGGGTCATTTTTCTACCCAACAGATGGAATAATGTTAATAAATATTTTAAAAAAATTACATTTATCTCACATTAATTTTAGAGTCCTATTAAAGTAAAGAATTATTAAAATCGATAATAATCAAAATTTCACAAGCAAATCGCCTCAAATATATACTAAGATCTATTTGACATTAAGCATGAATCCAAAAGAATAAGAGCTCAGTTTACTCTCATTTCATCTAACAATTGACCCCTCAACCATTGTTGTTTTTATACTTGAGCTGGGTCAAAGTTGGTGAGAAATGTTCGAATCTTATAAACCCTTCAGTTTTTTGGGTCAAATGTCCTGAAGTCCAATTAAGATACGTCATTTCCCTAAAGTTGTTTGGCAACGAAAGTCCAACAACAACAACAACAATAACAATCACAATAACAATAAAATAGCAATAACAATAACAATAATAATAAGAACAACAACAACAATAGCAACATCAGTAGATATATTATTGTTATTTTTAAGGACTCAAGCCTAGAAATATATAAAAGAATGAGCTATATTATAAGACTTAATTATTTATGAAATAAAAAAGGTTCAGCCCAACTATACATAAAAGTGAATAGGCGTAATATGCGAAATTTAAATCAAACAAATAATAACATGCAACAAGTCACAAAAATTAATGTATCTTGATGAAATGTAAAGTAAATTTAAACCCTAATAATCAATCAAGCATATATATCAAAATAGTAAAGTAACAACAAGGTTTATTTTCAAAAGAAAACCCCTTGAAGAACTCTTCAAGAGATTGGGCACTCCTTATCAATAAAAGATTCATCAGAAAAGATTTGACTTATAGCTGATCTAAACAAAACTAAATCTTAGTAGACTCTGACCATCCAACCAATAATTATCGAAGAACTCCTTGATTGTACATTCATGTACCTTCCAGAACCTTTCAACTTCTTTTTCTTTTTGTGAATAGCCAAGAACAAACTCATTCTTCACAAACTAGAACTCTATTCACTTCTCTTGATCTTCAGAACTCTAAATGCTGTTTGGTAAATGATTTTATTAGTGTTTGATCTTTTGGTATTGTTTGTGTTTTGATCTCGTGGTTAAGATAATTATGGAATTGATGTTTGATCGTCTACAAGATGTTCTTTTAAATGAATAAAGGCTCAACACGATATAGGGACGAACTGTGGCTTGGGTATTTATAATATGAAGTGCTTGAAGTTGTTTAGGATTGTAAAATAGCTAAAAATCGAGATTAGGGTTTAATCAATTAACAAGACCACTCAAGTAGTCATGTGGCGCATAGGGAGCAGTAATGTCACTGTTAAAACTGCTTGAGTGGTTACAAAGCAGTCAACGAACGATTTTGTCTCATCTTGATTTTCTTGAGCTAACTTTGATTCCTTCTAAAGACAATTTTGATCCCCAACAACTCAACCCTAATTACAACTCGATTAATTGACATTTTGAATATGGAAACTTGCTAATACACTTTAGAACTAACAAACTATTCGTTTGGCATTCTATGACAAAATTATTTATTCTAAAATTAGACAATAAGCACAACCTAACTTTCATCAACCAAAAACTCAAATTTAAACTTGCTTTTCTCAATTGCTTGTCATACATGTTTCCTGAAATTATCAAATCACACAATTCCAAGTTTAAAGCATGAAAAAATTGATATAAAGCACATAACTAAACAATATATACAACATAAGTAAAAACATGTAACATCACATGCATCAATAACTTAGTAACTAAAACATGGAAACCGAGACAAAACACCAACACAATATCAATATTAAAATCTCAAGATGTTTGCTACTCAAATAAAATTAACACTCCTACCCCCTTAAATCAATACTACTAACATTCCTGAAATAAATACTGTAACTCCCACTCTTGTCATAAATAATAAAGATAAATGAGCAACATAATCATGAATGACACACTACTTATGCACCTTGATGGAACTTGACCTAGAGACACACATGTATATGTTGATTGAAAAACTATATAAAACATGTAATGAGAGAATAAATTTTTTAAATAACACCTTTTTAAACATAACATCATGACATGAAAACTCAACTCACGTTATCACATGGATAGATATTTGATTACTTATATAGGTATAGTTAATGAAAAATGAACTCTTCCCATAATACTCATTATAAAAATTATGTGAAGCAAATTATGTAAGAGATCAATGTGTGAAAAGTGTCACTAATATCATGTGAATAAGACTCAAAACCTTAAATTTATGAGAAAAAGACATGCATAAGAAGTCACTGATGAATGAATATTTTGCTCAAATAATGAAAGTTAAACCTAGTGCCACTAGGACCTTTTAAACAAAATAACTTTTATTTAATTATGTATTATTTTTTCTTCTCATATCTATGAGCACATTTTTTTTATATTTTAATTTTCTTTCTCATATCTTATATACAGACTTTTCTCCTTTAAGCATTTTAAATAACCATTTTAGCAAGTTTTAGGTCGATGACTCTCAAGTTAGATGACTATACGGCACCAGACTTTAGATATAATCACTCGAATCATAATGACTTCAAAAAGAAGTATAAGATGTATCACTTTCTCTATTAACATGGAATTCAAATCTTTTAAAATTCATTGTTGCTCTCTGCATGGGGGATATACTAAAGTTTAGTTAGCTAGTTAAAGATCAATCCATATTCAAGATCACCTCACTACATCGATTGTTGCCATTCTATATCTCATACATATGGTCAAGACCCACTTACAAGAGCTTAGTGTATATAGTGCTGATAATACCTGAAGAAACCTATAATAAGTACTCTATACAAGTCATAAAAAAATTAATGAAAACTTTCATCACTATTCATTAGTTATACTAGTACTCGGTAAAAAAATAATATGATCAATCACTTCAATGTATTATATCATAAAAAATCTCATTTTTCATAAAAAGGTAATGCAAAAAGGAACTTGCAAATGCATGCACCTAAAAACCTACTCAAAGATGTACATAAACACTCTTATCTTTAAGAGCAACATGAGCAACACTACAATTCAATTCATCTCTTTGACTCGTGAGTTCACTCTTTTTTATCTAGACTATTTTCACAGAAAAATATCCTGTTTATTGTTCCTCACTAAGAGCTTTTGACACCTAGGTCATATGTGATCTAACTCACCACAATTGTGACACGTGGGGATAAACCTATGGGCAACATTAGGTTTTAAGTTTTGGACCTTAGGTTGAGTAACCTTATGAAGCATAGATGATCTCTAGCTTAAGACTCCTATATTCTTAGGCTTGCTAGAGACAGATACAAACATGGTTTTAGAAGAGGTAGTTGTATGAGAGCTTGTTTCATTATAGCTTAAACCTCCTATACTACCAGCATGTTTGTTAAATCCTAGGATGTTGTCAAACTAAACCCACTTAAAAAAGAGCGAAATCACTCAAGTCTTAACCTTATTTTCTAGGGACTCTTTCTTAAACATCAACTCATACGCACAACTAGTTGATTCCTTAAGTTTGACCTCAAATCTCATTTTTCTCTAACTCCAGAATATGAAACTTCTTTAAAACGGAGCTATTTATGTAACATCCCAAAAAGAAAAAAGAAAAATTTTGATAAAACTTTATTTAATATCTATATTATATTATTTCAAAAGTTGAGGGACTAAGAGGTAATATATTTTAAATTATTATACTTTGAGTCAAATAATTAAATTTCGATAGAGTAAATATAAGTATATTAATATTATACTCGTTGGATAGCCAGTATTTAATTATGAAGTTTAGGCTCGAGAAATAGTCGATTTGGATAACCCAGCACCAAGAAATTTCGATTTGAAGAAATTGGTTTTCAAATTCAATTAAAACTTGGAAGGAAGATGTGATGTTGACACGTGTACATAGAATTGTCTTGATTTTGTATGGTGCGTACGTATAGAAATGGTTATGAATACAAAGAAGTAGGTTTATTTTAATAATTATTTGCTTTGATTTTGGAGAAAAAGAAGGGTAGGTTTCCTTGATTTTAGGGATTGATTATTTTAGTATTATTTAATTACTTGACTTGATGAGTTGATAGACTTCACGTGATGTTTAGATAAGGGAAAAATAACTGTAGATTATACTGGATTGAGACATTTTACGGGAAAAGCCGTCATGGAATAATGAAACAAGATTAAATAGAATTAGGAATTAATATAATTTCCTTTAATTAAATATTCTAGACAGTGCTGACTAATTAGGCTACCTTTTGTTTAAACATAATATTTATTAAAATAAGATAGAATTTTAATTATTTTGGAGCATTTATTTTGGAAGATAAACTATATTATAATAGATAAGTGATGGCAAATAAATTTTCTATTTGCAAATATAGTATTGTAGATAGTCTCAAACTCATTTGAATTTAGATGATTTTTCAAAACAGCCATGTATGTGCACAAAGAATGAATATATTAAACAAAGTCAAAAGCTAGCTGCCGATTTCAAAACTTATGATAGAAGATATCTTTGATGTAATCATAATAGAGTTTGAAAAGTTGATATCTCATTTAGCTATAATGTTTCTTCACATTGGCATGCATTGGATGACAAACCAACTCTCTATTTTCTTTTTGATAACAACAAAAAGGCCTAGTACAAATCAAGTAAAAATCTTTTGGTTAGGATAAGACCTATCTTCTACTCTAGTCTACACCTATAAATAGTAGGCTAGAATCCCACATTTTACCACACCAAAAATTCACACGTGAAATAGAGAAAGAGAAAGATAAAAGAGAGAGAGAGAGAGAGAGAGAGAGAAAGGAGAGAAAAAGGAAGACAGAAAGCAGCATTAGAAATAGAATTTCATACATCGAGTATTTTAATCACATACTTTCAAAGCGGAGGAACGATTTTCAACATACTATAGATTCAACGAGGTAAGATACATTTATGTGCAAGTGTTTTAAGTTTCCTTATGCACTTATGTGCGATTAAATATACATGGAATGCTAGTGGACCTTCAGGTTCTAGGGAAAGAGATATGAAATTCCTACAGGGGTTAAGAGAATCTAAGATGGGTGTGTCGCTTGGTCACCGATATACTCCATAAGAAAAGAGCGGTATGAAGTGTAGATTTTATTTGTTATGTAATTGTATATGGAAATTTGCACGTATCTTACTGGGTATTTTTAATACTCACTCTTACATTAATTTTACAGATTAGTTCGGGTCGATTGGAACAATGGAGAATTGGTGATGCGGACTGCCAAGTGGATAAAGAATAGAGAAAAAGAAATAAGTTTGCCATTTTAAATTTAGCAATTTGTTTATTTTAATTTAGAACGCATTATTTGAATTACTTAGGAGTTTATGTTTATGGTTAGATACGTTTTCAATAATTTTAATTTAAACGTTACGTTTATTTGTTTATTGAAGAATTTTATATAGATCCGCATTTTTAAATTAATGAAAAATGAGTTTTCGTAACGTTCCGGTGTTTAATGTAAAGGAAAGAAAAATTGGGGCGTTAAAATTTACCTTCCTCAACTAAGACTCTCCTCAAATAGTTGGTCATAAGCCTCATATATATCCCTTTAATCATCATATCCTTCATTTAAAGAGTCAAATTGTTCTAAATCCTCAACTTCCTCATTCTCCTCCACAGGTTCACTCTTAACTATGGAAGTGAAACTCATATAATTGAAATACCTCACTTTGATCATCGAAGCTAGACTCATTATTAGTGAGAGTGACATTCAAAGCCTTACCTAGGATTTTTTTTATAACTTGGGCACTCAGCTCTAGTATGTCCAAATCCCCTGACATACATAACACCTAATAGAGTGAGACCTCTTGCTGGCATTCCTTGTATCTCTCCTTTCTCTTTCATCGTTTCTACATTTATTAAAGTCACCCTTAAACTTCACAGAAGGTTTCTTATTGCTCCTAAATAATTTTTTTGAAGTTCTTAACAAAATAAGTAAACTCATCATCTTTTCGAGTGTCATTGTCAGTTTCTCATTAAAATTTTGAAGGCTAAAGACATTTTTCTTAGACTGAGGTACGCTAAGCTCGTAGGTTTGAAAAGACCTTACAAGTTTCTATATTAACTAAATCTAAATCTATACTTACTTAATAGCAGTAACCTTAAGTCTAAACCTCTAAGGTAGGATCTTAGAACTTTTCTCACAATTTTGATCTTCGGAATTTGTTCACTTAGGTTGAAACTAGAATTCAATATGTCATTAAATTTAGCATAGAATTCATTGAAAGATTCATCATATTTCATCCTAATTTTCTCAAAGCTAGTGGTCAACATCTGTAGGTTAGAGTTTTTCATGATTTTAGTTTACTCATATGTGGTTTCTAGAATTTCTCAATCTTCTTTAGCATTTTCATATAGACATACATTCAAACTTTTTAGGGAAGATAACAATAAAGATAGTATGAACATCTTTGCTATTCCAATTACACTCGATTAATTCATTCTTAATCCAAAAGAAAATATCTATAGGTGTAACAACACCAGCAACAAATGTACATAGGGTTATCCAATCCATTTCAATGCTAACTCAAACTCTCTCATCCATAATTTTAAAATAAATCTCACTCTAACCTTTCAGTAAGCATAATTGCTTCCATCAAAATATGGAGGAATAATAATGATTAACTCATCTACACTAAACTGTGTTAATAATCGAAATTTCAAAGACTAATTGATATAATGGAGATTTGACCCAACCAACACCTAGAGGGGAGTGAATAAGTATAATATATAGAATTAAGATCAAATATATAATAACATGCAACAAGTCACAAATTATTGTATCTAGATGAAGTTTAAAGTAAAATTTAAACCCTAAGAATCAATCAAGCATATATATCAAAATAGTAAAGTAATCAACATGAAGATTTATTGATGAAGAAAACCTTAAAAACTCTTCAAAAGATAAAAGATTTACTAGTTCAGACGCAACTAAATCTTAGTAGCCTTTGACCCCCAACATGTAATCACCGAAAAACTTTTCGATTGTGCACTCTAGCACCTTCAAGAACCTCTAGACTTTTCTTCTCTCACGTGAATCACCAAGAACAAACTCGTTCTTCACAAACCGAAACTCCTTTCACCTCTCTTAATTTTTAGAACTCTAATAGTTATTTGGTATAAGAATTTATTGATGTTAGATCATTTGGTATTTTTTTTTTTTGTTTTGATTTGGTGGTTAAGTCAAGAGAATTATAGAATTGATGTTTGATCTTTTACATCATATTTTCTTGAATGAAGAAAAGCTCAACGTACTATAGGGATGCACTATGACTTAGGGAATAATAATATGAAGTGTTCAAGGATGTTTAGGATTGTGAAATAGGCTAAAAATTACATTTGGCCTATTAACGTGATCGCTCGAGCGGTCATGTGGCGCACATCGAACAATCATGCCACTGCTAAAACCGTTTGAGTGCGATAAGCGTATTTAGCCTGTTGAACTAGGATATTTGTGGGTCATTTGAATAAATTATGGCTTAATTGTATATGTATTATATTTGTTAGGTACAAATCATTGAAAATGGTAGAATTGGAAGAAAAATGAAGAAAATATGACTAAATTGCAATAAAGTAAAAGTTTAAGGACTAAAATGCAATTAATCAAAAGTTGGCTTTACTCGAAGAGCGAACAAATGGAAGTGTTCGAACTAAATTGGACTTGAATAAAAGTCAACGGGATGAGAAAAGATGAAAAAAGATCAAAGTTGTATGAGAAGAAAATTTCAGGGGTCCAATTTGCAACAAATTGGCCCCAGATTGGAAGCAATTTGTGCACCTAACCTGTAGAGGAGGCACCCGCCTATTGACATAGGTCATTTGGCTTCTAAAGGACGTGCATCTCTTGTTAAAACGGGAAAAGAAATCTTTGTTTCCTTCTCTTGTTTTGGAAGCTTATGGTGTACAATTTTGTGGTACTCTATGTGCACCAAAGACTGTCTAGAATGTGAGAACCAAGTTTTATCATTGTTTGAGAGTGCAAGAAGCTATTTTAAATTTAAGAAAAGTTCAAAACTTGGGTCAAAGATTAAAGTGAATCATTAGAGTTTTCAAGCTCTACATCGCATGCTTTGATTCGGGTGATATCATTTCTTATTCTTTTGTGTAATTTTCAAATGGTAATGCTAGGATAAACATTTGTATGTATTTTATGGATGACAAAACCGATTGATTTATAGTTTTTAATTCAAAATTTATCGTTTTTGGTTAATTCTCATGTCTGTGATTTAATATGCATTAATTATTATTTTTTTAAATATGTGTGCACCATTTAAATAAATAAGTTGTTTATTTGTAATGTTGAAAGATTCATAATAAGTAAAATACTGCATATTTAACCTAAGGGCAATAGATATTAGTGATAGTGTTTATGGTTTGAGCGATCGCGCGTGATAATCCTATGATTGAATGCGTTTTTCATATGAATTCGAACTAGGAATAAGATCAGGTCATGTTAAGCATAGGTTTGGCATATTTTGAAAAGGAATATTAAATATAAATGGATTATTGATCTTCACAAGTACATTAACCACACTAGTTAACATAATCCGAGAATTGGAACTAGACATCAATAGGTGGAATAGAAAATCCAATATATCATCTTGTTATTTGATAAAACACCAAATGATTATATCTTTCATATTTAAAACTTAGATTAATGACCAACAACAACCTCCTTTATGTTACCACTTATCAAATTTGGTAATAACTAACATACTAAAATCGAACCAATCCTCATGGGATAATATTCGTATTTACTACATTATTACTTGTCAACAATCCCGTAATATTGAGGATAGAGAGAGAAAATCAAGTATGGACCCCAAAAGGTTGTCTAATTATATCATAGCATGCACCAGTTATGAAGAACTAGTTGATAATGAGACAAATACTTATAAAGGAGGCTATAAAGAGTGAAAAAAGTGAGAATGGCTTGCTGCTATGAGAGAAAAGATAAATTCTCTTATTAAGAATTAAGCTTGCAATTTTGTTCCAAAACTTAAGGATAAATCTATAGTAGGATGCAAATGGGCGTATAAGATTAAGGAAGGAACAACAACTGAGAGTGAGCTCATGAGTGATAAGACTATGTCGGTAGCCAAGGGTTAACAAAAAGAAGTGGTAGATCATAGTGAGATCTTTTCGAGCATTGTTAAGTATAACACTTAATGATACCAAAAATCATCCCTGTCCATTT
Organism: Olea europaea var. sylvestris; assembly: GCF_002742605.1. NCBI lineage: Eukaryota > Viridiplantae > Streptophyta > Magnoliopsida > Lamiales > Oleaceae > Olea > Olea europaea. The sequence continues at coordinate 20,811,487 of NC_036242.1, read as the reverse complement.
CCTGAGCTTGATGATTGAGAATGAACACAAACAAGATCTTTCGGTACCTGAAATAAAGGTGTCGAGGTGTGTCCTTGTCACCCCTCCCACTTTTAAGTTATAAAGGAAATTTGTATGTAAGGCTATGAATTGAGAATAATGAAAACGTATCTGAATAATGAATGGAAGCCATGCATTTATAGAGGTAGGTTCTGCACTTATCGTAGGATTAAGTTAGTTGAATATCTTTATTTGTAGAAGTTGTACCTGAAAGAGGTATTGGACTTGTACTACGATTATAAGTCTAATCATAACTTGATAGCGACGTATTTGAGAAAGAGTCCTAGCAGGAGTCAAGTGTCGATGTATTTGGATAGAGTTAAAATCATAGATACGTAGGAATCATCCTAGATTAAGAACAGCTAACATGGGTTTAACCAAGGGATAGGCTCGAGGATGTTAAGCCTTCAAGTAGCTATCATGCCTGAGGACGTATCCCGAGGATAGTTGCCGTATATCATCGTCATCGCATGGTACATGATGCTCGAGCATATCTTATCTAGAGCACACATTGACGAAGTAACAGAAAAAACCACTTCAAGTCCTCAAAATACAAAGCTCAGGAATGATGAACATCTATTACATAACCACTATTAGAGTCATGCTTTGCTAATGACGAAGAAAAATGTTTTATGAGTAGAGTTCCTTAATGTCAATGGCTCCGTTATATACCTTATGGTCAGCACTAGATCTGATTTGACTTTCATTAGTGAATGCATTAAGTAGGTATATGTCTAATCCTGGTTTCAAATATTGGGAAGCATTAAAGTGGTTGATTAATTACTTGAAGAGTATATTAGATGTGAAAGTTTATAAATCTGCTAATGAGGGTGTGAAACTAAAAGGTTTTACAAATGCTTATTATGGTGATGATAAAGATAATATGAAATCTACTTCCTTTTATGTGTACTCTATGTGACTCTTGTGTGAGTTGGACGTCTCAACTCCAATATATTGTTGCTTTGTTCACTAGTGAGTCTGACTATATTGTTTCCTCGAAAGCTATTAAAGAAATTTTGTGGTTTAGAGGTTTACTTAATGAATTGGGTGTATTAAATGATAATATGATTGCATACTCTGATAATTAATCTATTATCCATCTATGTAAGAATCCTGTATTTCGTGAATGCATTAAATATATAGATGTTAGGCTCCATTTTATAGAGATGTAGTGTCTCAAGAGTTGATAAAAGTTGAGACGTGCATTCAAATTATAACCCTGCATATATGTGTATTAAGGTGCTCCCCTTGGTAAAGTTGGTAAAGTATAGAAGTTGTCTTACACTTTTAACCATCAGCAAAGGTATGTGACGTTTCAAATTTGTTTAAAATCACATTGTGGACTACTAAAATTGTTTTTTCTTTTTGCGTGTATATTTAACATTAAGGTGGAGGTCGTTAGGAAATAGGAATGTGATACTAAATACAAAACCCATGACGATGATGATAAATTGGGCTAGATTAAATTCATAGGCTTCATCCGAAGTACATTATTAAAAACTATAAATCAATTGATCCAAGGTTACAATTGGCTGCCTAAGTAACAGAGACAGATCAAGAATCTCACGTGGGGTAATCAGGGACGATTAGGGGCTCGACCCACTTATTTACTTGGCCCAATATTTATAACCCGCCCTGATTCCACTTATAGAAGTGGATTGATCCAATTTGAGGTTATTAAATACAAACATATGGCTGCTTCCTTTGGCTCTTTGGTTGCGATTTTCCTCTGTTGTTTCTCTTGCTTACTCCCTCTTAGTGATTGCGCCTCCTCTAACTCCTATTCACCCAGGCTCGGCCCTGACCCAAGAGGCAGACTAGGCAACTACCTAGGGCCTCAATGTTTTTAGGGGCCTCACAAATTTTTTTTGGCCCAAAGTAGAGCCCATGAAAAACCAACACAATGTTTGGAAAAGCATCGTTTTTCTAGGGTAAGAGGGGAGAAGAGATGGTGAAACTTTGGTTTATTGAATTGAAATAATTGATTCCATCAGACCGCTGCTGCTAGAGTAGCCCTAGAAGGAAGAGGACTACCACCCGAGTAGAACAAGGGCAAGAAGGAAGAAAAGAATCTGTTGAAAATATAAAAATTCTATACCTATTCCTTCTAGTTTGGAGTAATAATTCAATCAAGTTCCAAGTCTAAGAGCATAGTATTTTGACGAAATTGAAAAGTTCAGAAACAACCATTGGGTTTATGATGCTGAATTGCTCTTTCATCTATGGTACAATACCTATATAAGTAAGAAGCTTGTTTTCTACAATCTACTTTGGTTCTTTTCTTATTTCTTTTTGTAAGTTTGAATCATGTTAAAGTACATTATTTGCTTTGACAATGTTGGCTGAAGCTTGAAGGTCAATCCATTTTGGCATAATTAATTAGGTACAATTTGGGTTTGTAATATAGTAAATTTTAGAATATTACTCTATAGCTTGTTTCCTTAGTTTATATAGATTTCTTATTCACTCCAAAATCTATGGATAATGGTTTTACAAAGTTGAAGCAAATTTTTATTGTGCTGCGCACCTAAATGGTCAAAATTAAATGTAAACTCTCTAATGAAAGAATGATTCTTTTATCCCTTCAACAATTTCGGACCAATTACTAAAGGAAAAAAGGGATATTTTGTTTTTTGTTTACTGGGATAAGGTTTTTTTCTTCTGCATAATATAACTTATTAGTAAAGCAGTAGAGTAGTAATATAAATGAAGAGAGAATGATTACTGTAAAATTTGGGAAGGGGAAAACTCATCATGGCTACTGACCAATAATTTAGCTTCATGAAATGCATTCTTTTCTTTTTACAGTGCTAAAGAGAAGGGCATGTGTTTATATAGTAGAAAAAGAAGGCCAAATTTCGGGAGTGATCAAACATGCACAAAATTTAAGGGCCTAGGGCCTCAAAAATTTTAAGGCTGACCGTGTATTCACCGGCGTCTATTGCCAGTTATCACGAGTTTCGTACCCTTTTTTGTTTAGCAAAAGTACTTTAATTTCATTAATAATAAAAGAGAAATTACAGAAAGAAGGGGACAAAGCTGTAAACATTTTATAATACGAATCTTGCTATAACAGGTCTATAAAATGTTGCTTCCCTTTTTTTTTTATTCTTGTAATCCTTTTTCATTTGTGATCAATTTAATGAGAAATTCGATTTTCAATTATCTTGACATTGTCAAATCATGTTTGATCTAGTCTAATGATTCAATGCAAAAGAGGATAATATCTAACCAACGCTTTCTTTGTTGTTCGTATGTGAGGATGAAGTGTGACACTAAATAAAAAGTATTTGTGATTGATTTACTAAATAAATAAAAATGAGTGATGAATAACTAAGGTCCCATTTGATATCCATTTTTTTCAAAATGCATTTTTCTCTTCTTTTTTTCAACCATATATTCTTTATTAAAATAATATTACATGCAAATAATTTTTTTTTCTTATTTTTCAACTGCACATTTCCCATCAACTTACTAGTTAAAAATGCATTTTTACATAAAAATGTCTCTCAAACACCCTCTAAGTAATACTTGCAAGTTTTCAAAATGTTTAAATAAAAAGTTATATGATTGTTTATAAATTATTCACATATATGATTATGTGACAAGCATAAGCGAAGTATCATTTTGATGTGTTCTTTATTGATGCAAGAGATGAAATATTCATTTTTCAGAATAATTTTAAACCTAAAAAATGTCGATTCGTTAATAGACGGTAAATTAAATAAATATCGTTCACTATTCTTTTCGACTATGTAAATAATATAGAGACGGAGACTTGTAGATATTGATACGCGCTTTGTGGCTGTTACAAATAAAGTACGGCACGTTATCTTCCTGTGAAATTATATAATAATTTAACCAAAGAAATTTAGGGGTTCAACTTTTTATTAGTGGGCAACCTTTTTTAATAGTTACTCCTTTCTTGTACTTATCACTTTATTTTGAATATAATTATTATTATTTGTTAGTGGTAGGGAAATTGAGGGGTTCAACTTTTTATAAGTGGTAGGCACCCTTCTTTTTTAAACAGTTACTCCTTTCTTGTACTTATCACCTAATTTTGACTATAATTATAATAATTATTATTTTTTATAAGTCGTGGGCAAACCTTCATTTTTAAACAGTTACTCCTTTCTTGGACTTATCACTTAATTTTGATTATAATTATTATTATTTTTATTATTATGATTATTATTTTAATTTCAAACAGCTTGGCAATAAGAAGGAAATTGGTGACACACACGACTCATATTGCTTTTGACCAAAAGCACGTTAGTAAAGTAAACATTTTATTTATAAAAATCTTTTTCACATTCGAAAGTATTGAACTTGGCTTTTCTTGAGTTTGTGGTAATTAATAATGCTATTTTTATACCTCTTGTGTACATCATGAGGTGAACACAATGGATTACACTTCATTTACATGGAAGGAGACCAACGAATATTTTATTGTATGTGAGGCCTCCCTCCATGTGAAGGGAGTGTAATACTGCACATAGCATTGTCGTTGTGGTAATTGGCCAAAGTTGGTCGACGTGCACTAAACAATTAACTTAAAGAATTAGCTATAGGGTAATTGGCGCAAAATGTCCCTACCTTTCAACTTCATTGTGGAAAACGTCATCACCTTTCATTTTTTGACATTTTTGCCTTCAAATCAACCTTTCGTTGCGATGAAGGTCCTTCCGTCCAAGTTCCATCCATTTTACCGTTAATTAAAGAGAGAAAACAATTTTTGTCCTGTCAGCAGGGGTAAAATCGTCTCATCCATTGAACCCCTTATTCCCGCCTTCTACGTAGTATATATAACAGTAGCTGGAAAATGGGTGTGAAAATACTTTAAATTATTACATTAAATAAGGAAAATAAATGACGTTAATTAAAGAGCATATATAGTGGTGAAATCCGACCATCACTGCTGCTTTTATGTTGGATTTCTAGAAAAATTTAGTGAGATATACATTGAATGGGTGGTCAATTTATAGAGATGAATGCTAGATGTTTATTTCCAATTTATGATTATTGTGACCACGGGGTAAATTGAGGAGATTGAGTGGAAATGGGTGCTGTAAAGTATAAATCGGTTCTATGTATCAGTTCAATGGTGAATGACCCATTTTGGCTTATTGGTGAAGATGAACGGGTCCTGTTCACTTCTTCCAGGAATCAAATAAACATTGCGCTAATAATCCTTACGTAGTTATAATTTTGGCTTAAAACATCCCTACCTATAAAAAGTTTGGCGAGTAAAGTCCCTATCTTTTAGAAATATTTGTTAATAACGTCCCTACCTTTTAGAAATATTTGCGAATAACGTCCCTAACTTTTAGAAAAAATTTGGCGAGAGAATTTCCTGTTTTCTTCCATATACCACCTGTTGATACACACCAACTGAAAGGTCCCTAAATATAGAATTCTATCACAGAATCTAAGACACAATTCATCCACCAATCAATCGAAAACTGAAACAAAAATATCCACCACCTACTGAAGCAAAAATAACCGAAAACTGAAGCAAAAATAGATACAATTATTGCTCCATTCTCCTCTCGTTGGACAAACTCCCAACGTGAGCTTCCACTATGCCGGCTGCTGGTATGTGACCATATGAGATGAGAATGGAGCAATAATTGTTGAAATGGAAGATAAATGAGAATTTTTTGAAGAACTGAGAGAGAGTGTAATGGGAACCGTCGGGCTGTGAAGTGTGAAGAAGGAAATTAAGAAAATGGCGATTTTCAATTGGTGAGACAGTTTTACCCTTGTTGAGTGGAAAAAAATTGGTTCTCTCTCTTTAATTAACGGCAAAATGGATGAAACTTGGACGGAAGGACCTTCATTGCAACGAAAGGTTGATTTGAGGGCAAAAATGTCAAAAAGTGAAAGGTGGTGACGTTTTCCACAATTAAGCTGAAAGGTAGGGACGTTTTGCGTCAATTACCCATAATTTAGCTCCTCGTAAGGTTGATTGGAAAACTCGTTATCAGATTTGATAAATTGCCATTTATTAAAAATTAAGATTCTAGCTAATTATTTCTTGATTCTCTCTTTTGATTTTATGTAATTTCCCTAAATCAGGTTATGAGTTATGAAAGTTGCTATATAGAATTATTATTTTCTTCTGGTCTGAACTTATCCTATAATAGGTCAAGTTCCTATACTTTTATGCTACTTTTGGCTGCTGTTGATGCTTGACGTGGGGAATGCTAGGAAGGTATCTAACTACTCTTATTCTAATTTTTACTATGTTTTTAATTCTGTTCAATCCCCTTGTTGGAAATTTTAACGAGTAGACTTATACAAGAAAGCACCAAAGAATGGCATTATGTAACTAAAGAGGTCATAATACAACAACCTCCCAAACATATTAGCTCTTCAACCCATCTATGACTGAACCAAATTCCAAATTAAATAAGAATTGGCAAAACGCAACGGTTTTGAGTGGCACCATTTATGAGGGTTGGAAAAATCCATGCTTGTTAGTTTTTTTGGCACTGGTTTTGGATGGTTTAAAAACCATCCAAAATTGTTGTAGTATATTTTTGAGTGGTTCTTCTAACCCCCAAATCGGCGGGTTTGGGTAGTTTCTCTTATCCTCTTCTTATTTTACCATTTTATAAAATAATTATTTTCAACTAATCTTCTTTTATATGAGTAAAAAATTTCATATAAAAGAAATTTTTTACTGAGGGACATATATATATATTTTATTCTTTAAAAAACTTTGAAAATCAGTGGATAAAAAGCTGCCAATCATGGATTGGAAAGTATTAAAAACCACTATTTCTTAATTTATGTATATAGATGCAAATGATGAAAGCTGACTTTTGTGGAAACTGATGTGGAAATGACTGGACATAATATGTTAGAACTTGGTGCAGTAAATTATGAGGTTGTATATAAGGGGGTTTTTTTTTTTTTTTTTTTTTTTTTTTTTTTTAAATTTAAGCAAAAATAATACTTGTTTTTTTTCTATCATTTTTCATTTGCTTACTCACTCTAATTTATTAACTATACCCTCATTTATTTTTGTGATGTGCAGAGAGTTAATTATTTTTGGGATAAAAAAATTGTTGATCAAATTAATCAAAATCGATGTGGATCAATTGTTTTGTACTACTTTGATTACTTATTTTTCGAGTAGTAGTCTATACTTTTGGATGTTGATATCAACTATATGAGTAGGCTATTGATGTTCTTAGTTCATTTCTAAATTTACTCTAAATTTCAATATTTGTATTGGTTTCATTTTTTGAAATTATGGAGGAAGTGATTATACATGAGTTGGTATTGAGAATCATGTTCTTTAATTATTATAGGTTTAATGGTTATTGAAAAATAAATATTTAAAAAGAAATGAATCTTTATGGCATACAAAACGTAGTGATCATATAAAATTTCATCATTTTTACGGCATGCTGGTGCAAGCGTAAAAAATAAAATAAAATGAGACGAACATTTACGACATACAAAAATGTTTGCCTTAAAAAATATTATCTTATAACGGCATGCAAACTCATGCCGTAAAAGGTTAATCATTTATGGCATGCAAGGCATGTCGTAACTAGTTCATTAATGGCGTGCTTTTTGTTTTTTACAGCTTGCGTAGAATGCCATAAAAAGATACGCGTATTTATGGCATGACTTTATACGACATGCGTAAACTACTTTTTAATGCATGACGTAAAAAGAAAACTTTGTTGTAGTCCTTTTTCATTTGTGATCAATTAGATGAGAAATTCGATTTTCAATCATCGTGAAATTGTCAAATCATGTTTGGTCTAGTCTAATGTTTCAATGCAGAAGAGGACAATATCTAACCAACGCTTTCCTTGTTGTTCGTATGTGAGGATGAAGTGAGAAACTAAAAGCATGTTTGGAAAGTATTTGTAATTGATTTAATAAATAAATAAAAAGAGTGATGAATAACTAAGTAATACTTATATAAGTTTTCAGAATGTGTAAATAGAAAGTTATTTGAGTGTTTATAAATAATTCATATATATGACTATGAGACAAGCATAAGCAAAGTATCATTTTGATGTGTTCTTTATTGATGCAAGAGCTGAAATATTCATTTTTCAGAATAATTTTAAATTCAAGAAATGTCAATTCGTTAATAGACGGTAAATTAAATAAATATCGTTCACTATTCTTTTCAACTAGGTAGATAATATAGAGACGTAGACTTTTAGATATTGATACGCGCCTTGTGGCTGTTACAAATAAAGTACGGCACGTTATCTTCTTGTGAAATTATATAATAATTTAACAAAAGAAATTGAGGGATTCAACTTTTTATAAGTGGTGGGCAACTTTTTTTAACAGTTACTCATTTCTTGTACTTATCACTTAAATTTGAATATAATTATTATTATTTTTTAGCGGTAGGGAAATTGAAGGGTTCAACTTTTTATAAGTGGTAGGCAACCTTCTCTGATAGATACTCCTTTCTTGTACTTATCACTCAATTTTGAATATAATATGGAGTATTTTCAAAAATATCTAATTATATGGGCTCAATTAAAAAATGGTTCAACTTTTTATAAGTGGTAGGCAACCTTCTCTGATAGATACTCCTTTCTTGTACTTATCACTCAATTTTGAATATAATATGGAGTATTTTCAAAAATATCTAATTTTATGGGCATCAATTAAAAAATGGTTCAACTTTTTATAAGTGGTAGGCAACCTTCTCTGATAGATACTCCTTTCTTGTACTTATCACTCAATTTTGAATATAATATGGAGTATTTTCAAAAATATCTAATTTTATGGGCATCAATTGAAAAATGTCCATTTTTTAAATTTAGCACTAAATTGTTTGTTATGCCTTTAATAAAAAAAAAAGAAGCACTTTATTTATTTTTTCAATTTGTTGCGGATTTCGAAAAGTAGCTTTCATGAGAAACTACATTAAAATGATGTTATTGACATTTTAAATGTCATTCTCGATATTTGAATCTCGTTTATATTTTAAAAGTATACATGTCAAATCACAATATTAAATGTTTTCGACATTTCAAGCGTTGTTCTCGATATTTTAAATATCTAGAATGACATTTCATTCCGAACATGACATTTCTCTACACTTGAAATGTAATTCTCGACGTTTCTATGTCAATGAGAAAAATAACATTAATTGTGATTTGGTACGTGCACTTTTGAAATAAATATGACAAGTTATGTGTCAAAAATTTATTGGCCTATAAAATTTTTGCAAAAATGTCAATTTCTTGTTTTTGTGTGGAATCATAAATTGTTCACGGGGGTATTTTGGTCCAAAATATTTCAAAATGGACATTTTTGTAAGGATTTGTGAAAGTAGACATTTTTACAAATGGACACGTGAAAGTGAACATTTCAAGTAATTTCCTCGTATAATTATTATTATTTTTTAGTGGTAGGGAAATTGAGGGGTTCAACTTTTTATAAGTGGTAGGCAACCTTTTTTAACAGTTACTCCTTTCTTTTACTTATCACTTAACTGTGGTTATAATTATTATTATTTTTTTGTTATTATGATTATTATTTTAATTTCAAACAGCTTGGCCAATAAGAAGGAATTCGGTGACGCACACGACTCACATTGCTTTTGACCAGAAGCACGTTAGTTCAGTAAACATTTTATTTATGAAAATCTTTTCACATTGAAAGTATTGAACTTGACTTTTCTTGAGTTTGTGGTAATCAATAATACTATGTGTGCACCATAAGATATACACAATGGATTATATCCCCTTATATTGAAGAGTCCACAAATATTTAATTGTATGTGGGTCTCCTTCATGCGAGGGGGGTATAATGTTGTTGTACATCATTTTGTACAGATAGCATTGTCCCTGTAGTAATTGGCCAAAGTTGGTTGACGTTCACTGACCATTTAACTTAAATAATTAGTTATAATTTAGCTCTTTGTAAGGTTGATTGGAAAACTTCTTGTCAGATTTGATTAATTGCCATTTATTAAAAATTAAGATTTTAGCTAATTATTTCTTGATTCTCTCTATTTGATTTTATGTAATTTCCTTAAATCAGGTTATGAGTTATGAAAGTTGCTGTAGTTAGGCATAGAATTATTATTTTCCTCTTGTATAAAATATCTATTGTACATTAATTCAAAACTCACCCAGGGCCCCTGTTTGGTACTCATTTTTGGAGCCAAAAATGCATTTTTTCCGTCACATCAGCACACAATTTTTGACTTCTGCACTCTAATGGGGGACCCGCGATATGATGTTTAAAATGCATTTTCATCTAAAAAAATGTGCACCAAACGGACCCCCAATATACATTATTCTTCTCCAATTTCCTATTCTTTCATATTAGGAAATTTACACTCATTGCTATTCAAACTGAATCGTTTCTTCACACCTCATTTGGGGAGGACATCTTTAGGTAAATATTTGTGACTCACAGTGAATAAATTGAAATTTCATTATTTTCATCAAGATAACCATGGTTCTAATTTGGTTCTCTAATAAGAAATTTTTGCATTTTTTTCTTAACTTTCGTGTGTTATGAATTTCTAATTTTGTGTGTTATGTTTATCATCCATGAAAAAAAACCCTTATCCTGTCCTTGACCTATCTATTTTGCCTAATGAGGGATAGTAAGCTCGTGACTCCCAGGTGGGAGGAACGAGCGAAGGAGCCTGTCCAAGAGTGGAATGATTCGTCGAAAAGTGGGAATAGTCGATTCCCAAATGTGAAAGGAGTTTGTAGAGAATGATTAGAGGTATACAATCGACTAAACTAAAGGTGCCAATCTATGTCTTGGGCTTGCCAATGCATGTCTAGGAAATGCAAGAACATGTTGACAATTATGTCGAAAATGGAGACTAATTTTATTATTATTTTCTCATATAATCCTTATTTAGTAAATATTAAGAAGCCAAAAAAAATATAAAAAGTCAAGAAAAACCACATACTGAAAAAGAAAACCCGTTATCATTTTTTAAATTACAATGTAGCTCTCTCGCAAACCTCAAATCTCCAAGTACATTCGCTCAAGCAAAAAACAAAAAAAAAAAAAAAAAAGGATCAGGATTGGAGTAAATATTTGTAAAATTGCAGTTGTTATCAACTTTCTCTCGAACCAAACAAGGCGAACTTACCGTGACGTGCATGATTTTGTAATTGAGGAAACTTTACTCCACTTTTTACACGAGTTTTAGCCCAAATATTGCAAAATACTCAGATTTTGATATAAGTTGGAGATTTTTCAGACGCCAAGACACGAACTAATATAGAACATATTGTTCAGTGGATGGAAGAGAAATTGAATAAAAATGGGGAAAAGATAATAGTAAAGGAAAAACATTCGAAATTCGAATAGGGCCCGCAAGACCATTTCGAAAAGAAAATGACGAGACGAGCAATACTCACCACGATGTTGTGACATATGATGAATTTCAGCCATTCGAGTTCGTGTAGGACTCGAAAACTGATTTTTAAAGATTATCATTTAGTTTATTTTGGATTTTTTTTTCAAGTTTAGTTATTAAATGCGGCACGTTCAATCAAAGGTGTCTCGACCTGCACTACAAGCTCATTTCATGACAAGGGAGACTTTAGCGGCTCGAAGGTGTCTCGACTTGCACTACAAGCTCATTTCATGATGAGGGAGACCTGAGCGGCTTGACTTGCCAATATTTATTTATTTTTACTGAAATTGCATGAGGTCAACCAAGAAGACATCTGGAGGGAGCAGCAGGAGCAACCGGCGCCAACAAGGGGGCTAAAAAAGGGAGTTGACATGGAAGGTCGCAAGAGAAAATCTTCTTGGATGCGCTCAAGCATGCGAAGAAAGCTCTTCGAGCTTCTCTTATCTTATATTATAGAAAGTTTTGTAGAAAAGGACTTGACCACAATAACATGACGATACCTTTCCTAGTGGAATTAGAAATGGGAAAGAAGCCGTGTATCCCCTCATTACTGGAGTAAGAGGTTGTTGTCCTGTTGCCAATTCCAACTATGCTCTTGCTTCAGTTCCCTATGAGATTGATTGAACAGAGCTTCTTGCTACATAGAAATGCCCCCGCGAGTGAGTTTTGCTGGTCATAAAACACACAGTATGACGAACTAGCTCGGGATCCAACCGAGCGACTGGCACAAGAAATTTGCTAACACTCATCCCTGCCTTGTCGAGAATTTTTGAAAAGCGAAATGAGGCAGCTTCAAGGAATCTGGGGCATAGACCAAGATCCCCTATCTGTCCCCGTCCGTTTACTATTCAAGATAGAAAATTGAATTAGGACGGGCATGACAGTGAATTTGTGACATGTTTGATATGGAAAATTTAAAAGGTAATAGACGGGTTAACTAAAAAAAAAAAAAAAAAAAAATTAAAAAACAAAATAAAAAAAATAAAAAAAAAAAATGGTCCAAATCTGTACTGTTGCAAATTTAATAAAAATTGTAACAAATGACTGAACAAAATTCTCTCATTTATATTAGCATTATTAATATGGACAGAAATCAATATATGTTGATGATTACAAAATTATAGATGAAAAATATCATTGGTGATGTTAGCAATCACTAATGACATTTCGATTATTAATTGCTGATAGAAATCATTGATAACACCGACTAATAATATTATATTACATTTTATTTTTACTTTTTAGTGTTTTAGTGATAGATACATATGATTGTATTGTCGCGGAATTTCCATAGCTAAGATTCAAGTCAGTAGTTTTCTTAAATTACTACACTGAAATTTGCTCTAGTAACATGGGTAATAAGGAACAACCATGAAATTCTTCTTCTACGTGCATGCTTTCATAAGACATTAAGACTACTACGTATGCGGGGCACTTGTCATATGTATATTAGATATTTAATAGCTTTGATTTAATAATATTAATTTGTTAGTGGAGATCTAATATGTAATATCTATAAAAGTTGGACTATATGTTTTATCGATATATGATTAACTTTGAAAATGGAAAATGACCATACATTTTCTCGATTAATGATTAGACCGTGAAAGTGAAAAATTTCACAGAAAAAACATACAATATCACCCAAAAATCCAAAAACGAACATCATACTGTTGACACATAAAAATTCAGTCCAAATCGAACAGTCCAAGGAGTAAAGCCCAATTAGAGGATCCCCAAATCGGATAGCCCAAAGAACGAAGTCCAATCAAACGAATCAAGGTGAAGGCCCAAATAAAGGGCCCAAGAATGCGGTAACGCCATCGCCCAAGTTTGCAAGTCGCCCAGAATCTGAACGAATGGAGTGTCATACGGTCGCCCAGAGCTGTTATTATACTCTCGCCCAAACCTTCAAGTCGCCCAAAGTATCAACAAACATAACGCATCGTGGTTATCAAGGAATGCAGTTATCAAGACAGTTATTAAAATAGCCTTATCACGTTTCACGACTCAAAGAATTCAATCGAAAACGGTTGAACGATGAAAGATAATGGTAGCAGTTAAAAGGCAGTTTCATGACAAAATGGCCACTGCAAAGAAAGTGGGTAGTTATAGGACGATCAAGCAGTTTTTAGAATAGTTAATCACAAAGAGATCATCTATGAGGTATAAAAGGGAGAAAGGACGCATAAGCAAAGGACCGAATCCAAAACTCTCGAACAGAGAATATGTAATTTTCATTTCCTTAACTTTTAAACTTAAATACTTTTCTTTCTGTAACTCATGTGCTTGCGCCCCTTGGAGGCACGCTGTTTTTCATTTCCAATTGTAAAGTTCATCACCAATAAAAGAACTCCCCTTTTTGGGACTTTGTCTCAAGAGGTTTCGTCCCTTACACAATCGTCTGATCCTTTTTAATTGTTAGCGACTAACCCGCGCAAAACAATTTGGCACGCCCGGTGGGACAGTGGTGTTAGGTGTTGAAAGTACAAAAGGTGAAACAATATGCCTCAGAGATCCGACAAGAAAGGAGCAAGTCAGGGAGTAATCCAGTCTGTAATCGAGCGATATGAGGAGCAGCATGCCTCTCCACGAACAGATAGACAAAATCAGAGCAGTAACAGTCGTTACGAGCCAATGACGGAGTTGAGTCCTCGAACCATGCGTGCATTGCTTGGAGAACTCACGCAAGACGTCGTTGAACAGGTAAATCTTCGAAGCATTCATAATATGGAAAGGTTTACACAAAATGGAAATGTACACTATGACAATATGGCCAAACAGCTAAAGGCGTTAAACGAAACAATGAATAAGTTAGTGGGCCAAATATGTCAACCGGCTATACCTCTTACAAACCACTTTCAAACCAGGACAATTGTGGTACATAACCCCTCTGTCCTAAATCCGAATCAAGGGATAGAATCGCTTTCTAATCCCTCTACTTCAAACCAAGGGGGTACTACAGTGCCAAATCAAAACAATGGTAGTGACATGCCTAACTTGGGAGGTAATTCAAACGTGAGAGATAATGTCCTAAACAATGGACGGAATATTCCACGTGGTAATAAGGGAACAGATGTCCAGGCTAATAGTAATGGCCCTAATTATGGTAACTTTGTTGCCAATCAAGGACCAAACATCAGACCTCATGCAAATCAACCGGTTAATCAGCCTGTAGGAATTCCATATGATCCCAATGTCATGCTGAGGAATCAGATTATGGAAATCGTGCAGGATCAGATGGCTTTTGGGGTGCGTCCTGTCATTAGGCCTACGTACACAAAACCATATCCTGATTGGGTAGACCAAGCATATCCATGGCCTAGAGGGTACAAAGTGCCAGAATTCTCACTGTTTACCGGTTTAGGAGAGGTGTCTATTCTAGAACACATAGGGCGATTCACGTTGCAAAGTGGTGATGTGACCGATTACCATAAAATGAGACTTTTCCCTAGTTCGTTAACAGGAGTAGCTTTCTCCTGATTCATCAACTTGCCAGCGAACTCTGTTCAAACATGGCAACAACTGGAACAGTTGTTTCACGCTCAGTTTTATAAAACTGAGTCTGAAGTCACTTTGGCTGATTTGGCAAATCTACGTCAAATGCTAAATGAATGGGCAGAAAGTTTTCTCCAAAGGTTCAAAACAGCAAGAAGCAAGTGTTTTGTACCTCTGCCCGAAAAAGAATTTGTCAAGATCGCACAAGGCTATTTGAGTTTTGATTTAAAAAAGAAGTTCCAGAACAAGGAATTTCCTGACCTTTTCCAGTTGAGTGCGAATGTGATTAGGTATGAACGACTGATAAGAGAAGAAGAACAAATGAAAAATTCTAGTAAAGGGACTAATTACAGAGACCCAAATTTTGACGTTCATACCATCGACGACGAATCATACGATCAGGCCGAAATGTGCTTGGCCGAATTGGTAAAAGGGGATACATATACTTGTCCCATAATGGCCAAGCCTAGACCATCGGGCAAAGATGAGCCCATAAATGATGGAAACATAAAGGCTAGAACATTCTCGTTCGATGTGACCAAAGCTGACCTTATATTCGATAAATTATATAGGGATAAACAAATAAAGTTGAGCGATAAACACAAATTGCCAAACCCTGAACAAATAAAGGGTAAAAAATATTGTAAGTGGCATAATGCATGGTCACATTTGACTAACAATTGCTTGGTTTTTCGTCACGTATTGCAGGATGCTATTGAATTAGGACGAATTACGTTCGATGATAAGAAAATGATGGCAGTGGACGAGAATCCTTTCCCACAGCCACTTGGGGGTAAACATGGTAACGTCTGGATTCAAGAACAAGTTGCCAAAATTCAAGTTGGTCATAGATGATGGAGAAGAGGATACTAAAACACATCCCAGTGTCTTCGAACGAATCAAAAGGAAAGAACCAAAAAATGACGAAAAGGTCCTGTGTGCAAGGTGTAAAAGGGAAGTAAATGGAGACACGGAGAAACCAGGGATATGGCAGCATCCTCATCGCCCTGCCTTCTTCCCAAACATTCAGCCTGGTGGAGGGCGAGGTACATCATTCTATAGAGGACCGCCTTTTGAAAGGCAGTTCAGACCAGCAGCTACTGGAAGAACTTTTAGGCCGCAACCTCACCGGCCAAATGTGTGGCATTCATTCCAGTACAGTGTAGGAAGGGCAATACCCTTCGATGAGATGACTAGGACCCAACAAAGGCGTTTCCAGCGAAACTACGGACGGATGATGGGCAGCAACAAGGAATGCCACATCCTCAAGCGCCTCTACTACTCAAGGTAGCCAATCAAAACGTCCTCAAAGGTAGTAAAGAGACTGGTACAGATAAATCAATGAAGGAACTGCCAGAAACCTCTTCTGGGAGATCAAGGTTTGAGAGGGATAAAAAGGATGAAGAAGATCCAGATCAACCCCTTGCTATCCAATTCGGTACGTTGCCTCCTGTCATGGTCAATAATTACCTACTGGCCAATGAATTCAAGAATAAAGAAAAGGAAGAAGAGAGGGAGGACAACGAAGGAGAAGCCTGCATGCTGGTATGTGAAGAAGGCCAGACTTCTGGAGAGGCCTGCAACGATGAAGAGGACGATGGGATGACAGACATTGAAGAAGAAATCGACCTAGAAGCAGAAAGGAAAAAGAGGGGAGTATCGCGCAATACTCTGTTTAAGAAACTACACCAAGAGGGAGTTCGCGAAGTAGACTTGTTGGGGGAGCCATCTGGGCGTCCTTTCGACTTCTACGTACTATACGGGACACCCAAAAGAAAGAAGAGAGTACATCGCTCTGAAAAGTATGGGTCACCTCCAAGAATAATGCCCCCTCCCACAGGTTGGATAACTGATGAGGAAGCATTAGAAAAAAGTAAGAAGGAAATTCAGGAGACAGAGGATCAGTGTGACATATTACACGTCGACCTATCACAAGGGGATAATTGGATAGAAAACAAGCAAGAGGTAGAAATAGAGGCTGCCGAAAAGGTTGTTTTTAAACGGCCAGCCATGAAATTGACAAAACACCTGAGGCCATTATACGTTAAAGCTCTAGTTAACGGCGTCCCAGTGGCAAAGGTGCTTGTCGATAATGGAGCGGCTATAAACACCATTCCATCCAGGATGATGAGAATGTTCGCAAAGACAGAGGGTGATATGATTCCTACAGAAGTCATCCTCACTAGCTTCAATGGAGGAGCAACTTCAGCTAAGGGAGTTATGCCTTTAGACATAACTATAGGTACGACTACTAGGACCACTGTCTTCTTTGTAATAGATGGTCCTACTAGTTACAATGTGCTCTTGGGAAGAGATTGGATACACGGAAGTCGCTGTATACCCTCGTCGCTCCATCAATGCCTGATTTTTTGGAATGACAAAGGCGAAGCAGAGGTGGTACAGGCCGATCATAGGCCTTTTGTCGCGGAAGCAAACTCGGTGGAGAAATTCATGTACGAAGGAAACTATGGACCTGTCAGAGTAGTACAAGACGGGGAAGAAACTCAAGTTGTCGTGCAAAGCGAAGAACCATTCTCAGTGGACGCACTCACTGAGATGTTCAAACAGATGAGGCCAAATATAGTGGCCCTAGAAGAGCCAGTGATTGGCAAAAGAATAATCAAGGAATCTTGAATGGATTCTGAGTTATAAAAGCAAATGGCCGATATTCAGGCCTTCAAAGCCAGACTGATGGCTTTCAATAAGGAATGCAATGACAAAGTAAAGGAAGAGACTGCCCTAAAAGCGCTGAAGGGCAAGTTGACAGTATTCGAGTTAGAGCAAAGCCTTAGTCGAGAAGTCAACAAGGTGGACTGTTTGGAAGAGGAAGTACTTACAAAAGAACCAGACGACGAGGTGATGCGGATTGCCAAACCTGGATACGCTCAAGCGCAAGACCCTCTGATCAAAGTAAATATTGGCGATGAAGGAGAAGATCACCCAACGTTCATGAGCCAGATGCTCGACTAAGAGGTTAGTAACAAATTAATCGTTTTGTTAAAAGAGTACAAAGATTGTTTTGTTTGGGAATATGAACAAATGCCTGGTTTAGATAGAGACTTAGTGGAACATAGATTACCAACTAAGCCTAATTTTAAACCTCATAGGCAACCTCCTAGGCGTTTTGCTCCTAATATACTCCCTAAAATTAAGAAAGAGATAGAGCGATTATTGAAAGCAGGTTTTATAAGAACAGCCAGATATGTTGAATGGTTGTCGAATATTGTGCCAGTACTAAAAAAGAATGGTAAACTAAGGGTGTGTATAGACTTTAGAAATTTAAACATAGCTACACCCAAAGATGAGTATCCAATGCCCACGGTGGATTCCTTAGTAGATTCAACTGCCGGACATGTCATGTATTCTTTCATGGATGGGTATTCAGGATACAATCAAATCTATATAGCTGAAGAAGACATACACAAAACTGCCTTTAGATGCTCTGGGTCTTTAGGATGTTTTGAATGGGTGGTTATGCCTTTCGGCCTAAAAAATGCAGGGGCAACTTATCAAAGGTCTATGAATTTAATCTTTCATGACATGATAGGCAAGTTTGTTGAGTTGTATGTGAATGATATAGTGGTCAAGTCCATTAAAGAAGATGACCATTTCGAACAGTTAAGATGTTCGTTTGAACGAATGAGGCAATATAAGTTAAAGTTGAATCCCTTGAAGTGTGCATTTGGTGTTAATGCAGGGAACTTTCTTGGTTTCTTAGTACACAAGAGAGGGATTGAACTTGACAAAAATAAAGCGAAGGCCATCTTAGAAGCCAAACCACCTAGCAATAAAAAGGAGTTGCAAAGGTTTCTAGACCAAGTAAATTTTTTAAGACGCTTTATTTCTAACTGTGCAGGGCGAACTAAAATCTTTTCGCCGCTATTAAAGCTGAAAAATCAGGACGAATTCGTCTGGAAAGAAGAACATCAAAAGGCTTTTGAAAGCCTGAAGACATATCTATCAAGTCTACCAGTGTTGGTGTCACCAATCCAGGGACGGCCAATGAAAATGTATGTATCGACTGAAAAAGAATCAATAGCTGGAATGGTCGCACAGGAAGACCAATTTGGTGAAGAATGGGCAATTTATTACTTAAGTAGACGGTTAACGAAATTTGAATGTAATTACTCTGCTGTTGAAAAATTGTGTCTAGCACTGTATTTCACATGTATAAAATTAAGGGCTTATTTACGGCCCGTAACCGTTTATTTAATTTCTAAAGTAAATTTAGTCAAGTATATGTTCTCACGCCCTATTTTACACCAAAGGGTAGGCCTTTGGACACTAACTTTATCAGAGTTCGAAATACAATATATACCTCAAAAGGCAGTCAAAAATTAGGCTTTGGCTAACTTTCTAGCCGATCATCCATTCCTTGACATGCCTGAAGAAATCGAATTAGAAATCAATTCGTTCGAATTAAAACCTTGGGTGTCGTATTTCGATGGGTCAAAAACCTCTAAAGGTGCAGGAGTAGGGATAGCATTGATTAATCCTTTAGGGATTTGCTACAAATCTGCATTCACCTTAGACAGAATGTGCACCAACAATCAGGCCGAATATGAAGCTTTAATTGTAGGCCTAGAACTAATGGTAGATATGGGAATAAGAAATGTGATCGTTAGGGGCGATTCTCAATTGGTGATCCATCAATTGATCGGTGATTTTAAATGCTAAAGTGATTCCATCATAAGTCAGTACGAGATCGCCCAAGAATTACTAGAAGAATTCGATCAAGTAGAACTCCAATGCGTTAATAGGATATATAACGACATGACAAATGAGTTAGCCCAAATGGCATCAGGGTACTCAAAGGTTTTGAATTGGAAGTCTGCTTGTGAATATGGAATCATATTGCCCGTGATTCAAAGAAGGGCGAGAAAAATTGAACTTCACTGTATACAAGATGGAGATGCAGTGGATTGGAGAACAGAGATTAAAAGGTTCCTTAAAGAATCTAATGGAGGGATTAGTAGGAAAACGAAGCTATGTTTGCTAAATTACACACTAATAGATGAAGAGCTGTTTAAGAAACGCTCTGATGGTGTATTACTAAAGTGTGTAAGTTTGCAAGAAGCCAAGACGATCATGGCTGAAGTGCACGAAGGGATATGTGGAGCTCATCAAGCTGGCCAAAGAATGAGATGGTTAATTATTAGGAGTGGATATTTTTGGCCAAAGATGAGAGAACTATGCATTCAGTATGCAAAAAGTTGTTTAGCATGCCAAAAACATGGTCCAATACAAAGGGCGTCAGCACGAGAGATGGCACCTATTATTAAACCTTGGCCGTTCAAAGGTTGGGTGATAGATCTGATAGGGAAGATTTACCCTCCATCGTCCAAGCAATATACTTTTGTTATAGTTGCAACCGACTATTTCACCAAATGGGTAGAGGCGGTACCTTTGAAAGAGATCACCCAGAAGAATGTTATAGAGTTTATTCGTGATCACATTATTTATAGGTTCGGAATTCCATAAACTTTAATGGTAGATCACGGAACATCTTTGAACGGGGATCAAGTGAACAAATTTTTGAGCGAGTTTGGGATTAAATTAGTAAACTCCACACCGTACTACTCTCAATCCAACGGACAAGCGGAATCTTCTAATAAGATTCTGAAAAATACCATCAGAAAGATGATAGATGAAAACGCCAAAAATTGGCACGAATGTTTGAACAAGGCCTTATGGGCTTATCGAACATCACCTCGGTCAGTACCAAAGTTACTCCTTTTCAACTTGTTTATGGACAGGAGGATGTTTTGCCTATGGAAATCAACGTGCAATCGATTCGAATGTGCTTGCAACATAAGTTGAATGACGACGAGTATGCCGAATCACTAGTTCAAAATTTATTGAGTTTAGACGAATTGAAATTGGACGTCTTAGATAGGTTGCAAGTTCAAAAGCAAAGAATGGCTAAATTTTATAATAAAAAGGTCATAGCCAAGTCGTTCAGCCTGGATGAACTAGTTTGGAAAACGATTCTTCCTTTGGATACCAAGGATCCAAAGTACGGGAAGTGGTCGCCCAATTGGGAAGGACCATACAAAATAAACAGTGTGTTGCCTAATGGAGTGTACCACTTGGAAGATCTAGACGGCACCAAGTACGTAAGATTCATTAACGGCAAATATTTGAAAAAATATGTTCCTTCTTTATGGGAATGTGAACAGATAAAAACATAATCAAACATTCTGGATGATCAAAAGATAATAAAGACAGAGCAAAGTACGTTCCAATAAAGTTCTTTATTATCAAACGTTCATTACAAGAATACAAAAGATAGAAATAATGGACGTGATACAAAATACAACTAAAGTAAGATGATTTCCCGGTTGATCGCTGAGTAAGCTTCACACCGCCTTCCTAAATGTATCGCTGCAATGGTGGGATTGACGAGTAAGAGGGTGTACTGGCCCCACCGCCTTCCTAATTGCATTGCTGCAATGGTGGGATTGCCGAGTGAGAGGGTGTACTGGCCTCACCACCTTCCTAAATGCATCGCTGCAATGGCGAGCAAAGAGGCTGAGAAACACTCTCAGCAGGCAAGTTGAGAAGCACTCTCAGCAAGCAAAGTGGCCCACAAGCAACCCAAAAATTGCCTCCCATCATTGACTCCTTGTGAAGAACAAAGAGACGATGTGAAGAATTTTGCAGGAAAAAACTTCGTTGCTGGCCAGAAAATATTTCCTATACCTCCCATACCAAAGGTGACATCAAGGTAAATATAAGGCGGACGGACTAGACAGTCCATTTTTGGATCAGGTTGATCGTCAGAATGCCAAGAAATGACAGCAAATTGGTTTCGAAAAAGAAAATGAAGAGATGAAGATAGAGAATGAAAAATGCGAAGCATTTATAGGGGGTGAAGATGAAAAGACAGAATATGAACAGCCACATTTCTGTCTAATAAACGGAATTAAATGGCCCTAAGTCTTGGGAACAGTAGTGGGAATATTAAAAGGGAATGGACAAGGTTCTTAGTGCAAAGCAGTTAAGTGCTTAAAGAATTGATGATTAGAAAATAAATGTCAAATAAATGCACAAGAAGTTAATGTTCGTTAATAATGAACAAAATTACAAAAGAGAAAAGACATCGTATGTCTTAATTACAGTCTACCCCATAAAGAACGAATTCGTTCCCTAAGTTTTTCTCAATCCTCGTTCTGTCGAGAAGAAGTGATGTTCAATTCAGCCGCGACGTCATCATCATCAACCTCCAACTTCTTGTACTGCTCGACCAAGGACTTAGTTCGCTCAATTCCCTGGGAGGCGTTGCGCTTTTTAGCAGCCATCCTCGCCCTGCAATCGTCCATTTTGGCTTGAAGTTCCCTCATCTGAGCAGCCAGGTTAACCATCAAAGAGTCTTCAATCATGACTTCGGAAGAGATTTCTTTCAACTCGTCTTTAGCCTTGTTGATCTCCATGCGCAAAGACTCTTTCTCAGCTACGGCTCGAAGATATTGAGTACGCTTGGCCTTTAGTTCAGCATTCTTGGCCAGCATAGAAAGGACCTCGGAGTGAATGACCTTCAACGTCGCTTTAAAGTCGGTAGAAAGATTGAGCGACGAAAGCATCAGTGCTTGCTCTAACTTTGCACTCAAGTGCTCAACTTCATCCTTATGTCTGGCAGCACTAGCCCTTCCAATGTCCATATCCATGAAGGATACGTATTCAAATACCAACTCCTTCAAGAATTTCAAATCCTCTTCGGAAGAAGTAGCAGGACGATCGGATGGAGCAGGGCGAAACGTCTGAATTTGCCCCCAGGAAGCAAACAAGTCTTGGATAGAACGTACAATCCTGTCAGCGTCCTGCAAAGAAGACCGCCAATATTGAAAATCCTCACTACAATGAACAAGGTGGAAATAGAAATGAAGCAAAAAGAAAAACTACCTCGTCGACAATCGTAGAAGATGGGGCGCCCTCAGCCAAGCTTGCCTCCAACGACTCATCCATTCGTGAGGACTTTCCCTTGTCCGAGCCAGAAGATGTTGCCACAACGGGCGGACTCATAGGAGTACCTGCAAAGCTCAAGAGCAACGGATCAGAGACCAATAGCACGAGCGAAGGTAATACATCAAAAAACTGAATTACCTTCTGCTTCGACGTTTGGGGGGTCGACGCCCTGAGAGGAAGGTGGCTCATCCATGGGTTGTGATGAAGACTTTGGGACTGAAAATGTATCTTTAAGCATGGTCCCTTCATCAACCGATTTGGATGAAGTAGCCTCAGCAGAGGATGATGGAGCAAGAGTTGTCGATGCCAAAGCCTTTGAAGGAGAGGCTGAGCTTTTCTGAAAAGTCCAAAAGATCATCAGTACACAGAAAAGTTTCAAATGTGGAAAAGCATATTTGTAAACAGACCAATTTAATTACCTTCCTCCTGACGATAAGAGGGGCATCATCATCATCATCATCCTCCAGAATGGGAGATGCTGAGGCTGGCCATTTGCGGCTTGGAGTACTCTTGGCCGTAGTAGGCTTAGCAGGGAGAAAAGAAGATGGACGAGCAGACTGTTTAGCGCGACGAGAAGGAGATGGGCTCCGAACAGACAAAGGAGTGACCAGAACAGGAGGAGGAGAAGAAATACTCGGTTGGTCTAATGAATGAAAGGCACGACTGGCCTCAGTCGCAAATAATCTGCGCTTCACCGATGGCCAGAGTTGTTCAAAAAGAGGGTGAGTGGCATGACAAGAATTAAAAGGAGCTAATGAAAAGTGGCTTGATAAATGGAGGTTGCGAGCGTTTATAGCCTCTGCTTCCACCTTATTAATGGTATGAAAACGGTCAATTAAGTTCTTCGAATAGCAAAAAGGAACAGGCCAAGTTTGGCCAAATCCAAGCTGGCGAGCAAAAAATTGGGGAGCATAAATTTCTACCCCTGCTTTGGCATTAGTCCCATTTAGAATATCATGAAATAGCTCCCTCCCAGTTAAAAACTGAATCCAAATGAGCAGGGAGGTGCTCGCGCTATCTATGGTGGAAGGGGGATGTACATAGTTTGGAGTCAAAAAAGGAGGAAAAGGAAAAAAGGAAAAGATTGAATCTAAAGAATAAAAGAATGAAAAAATATCCCTTCTGGACATATTTACAGGAGTTAAGGGCTCCATAGCTAGCCCATAACAGCTAGCAGAAGGACGAGAAATGGATGGAGCACCAAGCGATGGAAAATAGGATCTCAACCACAGTTGAGTGAACCAAAGAGGTCCACTGCCAGTGGGAGATGCACCATTCTTTAATTGAGCCTGAAGAAAAGCCATGCCTCTATAAAGGGCAGCCAAAAACAAAGAACATAAATTCAAAGGCCTGTCACGCGCCAATTCGTGCGCTATAGGTAAATAACTCAGAGAAGGCTTTATACTTGGCACACACAAAACATATTTACAAAGCCAAACTAAAAGAAAGGCCACTCGCTCAGCATAGGTAGGCTCAGCGCTCGAATGATTGTGGAGGGTCTGCAGGCTTGAATAAGAATCGGTGTAGTTCTTGCCAAACTTTGGGGCGCCACCAGAAACTAAGATATCGGGGAAAATCGTATCGCCCAAAGGTGGCAGATTCACCAGGGCCCCAACATCCCTTAAGGTAATAGACATGGGGCCGAGGGGGAAAATAAAGGTGTTATACTCAGAGGACCAAAAACTCAAAGCAATCGGAAAGAGCACTGAATCAAAAGTAGGGGGGGCGAATAGAGACTTCTAACAAATCAGAAATCCTAGCGCTATCAAAAAGTGCCTTAGTAGGACCATGGCCCACAAGGCGAGCATGCCACCTACGAAAAGCTACATCAGATTTAGGCCAAGTGCGAATACCTCTTTCGCGAAGTGGCCCCAGCGGCAGAGAGTTTAGAAAAGGAGGGCCATGAGTGCAAGGAAACAGCTGACCCACCGCCGCC
>NC_036242.1:20753753-20786450 GCF_002742605.1 Olea europaea var. sylvestris | reverse complement strand
TTACGTAACAAGGAAGCAAAAGATGAACAGTGAATCGTGAAAGAGACACAAAAAATATGAGGCGTGGTTTGGTTGCAGTGAAATGGCGTGTTTGGGGTTTATAAGGGTTTGCAAAACGACGCACTTTTTCAAGTTATAGAAGGAAACAATGATTGAAATTCTTGGTAATTTCGAACGTCGCTGGAAACATGAAGTGAATATGGCAAAATTCAATAATTATTATTAATTCTGCCATATTGGGGGGTAATTGTTAACACATAAAAATTCAGCCCAAATCGAACAGCCCAAAGAGTAAAGCCCAATTAGAGGATCCCCAAATCGAATAGCCCAAAGAACGAAATCCAATCGAGCGAATCAAGATGAAGGCCCAAATAAAGGGCCCAAGAATGCGGTAACGCCATCGCCCAAGTTTGCAAGTCGCCCAGAATCTGAACGAATGGAGTGTCATACGGTCGCCCAGAGCTGTTATTCTACTCTCGCCCAAACCTTCAAGTCGCCCAAAGTATCAACAAACATAACGCATCGTGGTTATCAAGGAATGCAGTTATCAAGGCAGTTGTTAAAATAGCCTTATCACGTTCCACGACTCAAGGAATTCAATCGAAAGCGGTTGAACGATGAAAGATAATGGCAGCAGTTAAAAGGCAGTTTCATGACAAAATGGCCACTACAAAGAAAGTGGGTAGTTATAGGACGATCAAGCAGTTTTTAGAATAGTTAATCACAAAGAGATCATCTATGAGGTATAAAAGGGAGAAAGGACGCAGAAGCAAAGGACCGAATCCAAAACTCTCGAACAGAGAATATGTAATTTTCATTTCCTTAACTTTTAAATTTAAATACTTTTCTTTCTGTAACTCATGTGCTTGCGCCCCTTGGAGGCACGCTGTTTTTCATTTCCAATTGTAAAGTTCATCACCAATAAAAGAACACCCCTTTTTGGGACTTTGTCTCAAAAGGTTTCGTCCCTTACACAATCGTCTGATCCTTTTTAATTGTTAGCGACTTAACCCGCGCGAAACACATACAACATTCAAAAAAACGAATTAAAGCTTCGCGATCTCATGATTATGAGATTTATTATAAATAAGATCATCCTGTAAACAAAATTTTCAATGCAAAAGAAACCCATCTTCAAAATTCAATCGTACAATCCCATGCATCTTTTTCTTTTCAGGGTTGTGCTATGGGTACATTGGGGGTGTCATAAAGGTGTCCATAATTGACACCCCGCACCCCCATTGGAGAGGCGCCTGTGGGAGTGCCGAGTGTCCATTATAGACGCCCTTATGGCACCCCAATGTACAAGGAGAATAATCCTTCTCTCCATTGGGCCATTCGCTTTTATTATCCAATAATTGAATGAAAACTAGTTTGATTTTTACCTAATAGTGCTGTACACAGCCCCCTCACATGAGCGGACTCCACGCCATGTGAGAGGACTGAACCTTGTATGTACGTGGATTGTACAAAGAGAAAAACCCAATTTTTTATGTTCCAACTGGAATTGACACACAAATGTTGCCACTTGACAAGCGCGAGTGCATCACATGTGATGGTCCACATTTAATGAAAATTTTGACACGGATTTCAACGTTTCATTTTTGTCCCCTTATTAGGTACAGAGACGGACAACATAATGAAAAATAGAGATTACAGTCGAGTCAATTATTGTGTACAAACGAAGCCCTCTAAGTTTAGATGAGCCGCTTCTATAATCCATTTTTTACCAACGATTCAAGTCTAAGAAATGATAACACATGCATTGCCCAAGTAAGTTCGACAATTATTTGATAGTCAGATAAAGCACGAAATACTTTGTCTAACATAAGACAACATTGAGAAATACATCAAGTGAAGAATAGGCAATAATAGATTCAATCTCGTTTAACAAATTAACTACTTCATGAACTAGTTCAAACCTCGACCACTTGTCAAGGGCCAAGTGACGCATTTAATTACTATCCGGGCAAGGAGATCTATGAGAGCTCAAATTCTAATCCTTTAATTGTTCCGCGAAACTTCATTCATGTAGCTTTTGACTCGATTGCCTTTTTTGCAAATGAGGGTAAACAAAAAGCCGCAGAGTGGATCTGGAAAGAGAAGTAGAGAGCGAAACTTATTTGAACTAAGAAAACACGAAGAATGACAGAGTGTTGGGTAGAGAAACCATGAGATGCAATGCCTTACCTCGGAGTTGTAGAACTTCAAAGGTCCTTTCGTTTTCACATGACTATCGTCAGCGTCTATTGGGTTGATTGGATGTTTAAAATCCACTGCAGGACCCTCCGTAGAACAAAGCATGAACCCAATAACACCACTAAAAGGAGATGGAGCAACAAAATCGATAAGCAAGGTTAATGATATGGCACAAAACCATGTCCATTGACTGGCACATACGAGCTTATCAAAAGCGTAGTTCTCACTTCTCATATGGGAACACATCATATGGGAAAATACCTTGGGTATGTTGGAACTGAGGTCCAGGCATAGTTAACAGAGCCTTTGAAAATCTGGCGACAGTTTGCTACGATATTTTCAATAATTTGCATGTGAAGCCATATGCTTTCAGCCTGAGTGCACATAACACCTCCAGGACGAAGAGCTTTCGCTAGTGACTCAAAGAAAGGTTTTTCAAATAACTCCTGAGCCGGACCTAAGTCATGTAAAACACAGTTTGAACATTGGACTAGGAAGTTTCAAAGGAGTTACTAGTAAGACCTTGGCTAGAAACACATTATTACCGATGGGATCAGAAGAATCCACTATAATTGCATCATAAGTTCCTTTGGGAACGGCATTCAAAAATGCTACTCCTGCAAGGTTGAAATAAATTCGATTAAGTTAAAAATTATAGTTAAGAGAAGACAGACAAAGGCAGTGGAAGAAAGGGGAGAGAAAGAGTAACTATAGATGACTGTACCATCTCCGATATGAAGTGTTACACGGGGATCCTGAAATCCCAAAGCTACACTTGGAAAAAATTGTTTTGAAACCTGGAAGGAAGGACAGTATATCAGTACTGACAAATTGCTGCAAGTGGAGTGTTCGAAAATCTCAAAATTTAGGATCAAGAGAATCCAGCAAAATGCAGTTCTAAGTTAATCATAAACATGAAATATCCAAAGAAACAGAGTAGAAAGAGGAATATATTATTAAATGAAACGATAGTGAAAAAAAGTCTAAGTGACCTACATCAACTACCATCTTGTCAATCTCACAGATGTCTATCTTCTCGACAGAAGAATGGCGAGCTACTTCACGCAAGACACCACCATCTCCTCCTCCAATAACAAGAACCTTCAATTAAAAACAACATTAAAAGAATTAAGGAAAATGAGAAAAAAAGAGAAAAACAACGGTTCACAGATTCTGTTCTTTAGAGGTCTATGCAGAAATCAAGCAAAGCCCAGGTAGAGAAAGAATGAATAACAATGTGAATGTGATTTAGGCGACCAATCTGATTTTTCATGTTAAAGAGCATTAGAGCATAAATACCTTCTTTGGGTTTAGAATTGAGCAAAGTGGAAGATGAGTAATCATCTCTTGATAAGCACATTCATCTCTCTCGGTGAGTTGAATTACACCATCCAAGACAAGAACCTTTCCATAAGTTGAAGACTGCAGCAAAAATAAACCATATTTTATGCATTCAGAAACACAAAAGGAGGCATTCATATGTTAATAATAAATCTTAAGAACTTAAAAATTTAAGCCCATAAAAAACCTGAAACACCAAGACATTCTGGTAATCAGACTTCCCCTGGAATAATAACTTCTCTACTTTTAATGAATGAGCTTCTCCTGCATGATTTCCACAAAGCAATCCATTGAGAGTCATAACAAACAAAGAAAAAGCGGTTTATGAGATAAGTTAAATCAAATAAAATAATTGTTTTCTAAACAATCATCACTACATTTGGAAGTTTTTCTTCTCCACCCCACCATCCAGGCCGTGTATGTAGGTTTTCCTTTTCCTTGTTAAGTTAATATTAGCCAGAATAGAGGGTAGAGGGAAGAGAAGCCATGAAACTTGACCATATGTTGGATAAGGTTTTATTCCTCAATGAAGTAAACACCATATTTATAGTCATTTGGAGTTTCCAAGCCATGTAACCCTGAGATTTAAATGAATTATAACGAAAATTAGAATTGTTCTTTTCATCTTTTAAGGGGGCTATCGATACCAAAAGATTGAGATTGCTGCTTTAGATTCAAAACGACATTTGGCAATATAAACTTTACACTCAGAGGATACCATTAAAATTATGAGCTAAAGTTCTCCATCCCAAAAATTATGAAAAGAAGTATATGACAATAAAGAACAACATACTATTTACAAACCAGTATGAATTTTTCATAAAAATAATAATACGCCTAAAACATTAAAAGGCGAAGCTTGACATCATGTCCCTTTCAACATGTAAAATTATTGAATTGTACTGATAGAAATCATTTCTTCAAACCAATGCCACGCATTGAAATAAAATATTAAGAAGAGAAAAAGAAAAGTAAGGACAACCAACCATCTCCACCCCCATAAACCATATTCCAATTCAGAAACATAAACGACAAAGTATTTTATCAAATCTAAACAAAAATTTCTCAAAAAATTTTAGAAAATTAATATATATCCACAATTTCATACATAAATACTCATAATTACACACCTTTTGAGCTTAATATCCTTCAATACGATATGAATGCCCAAAAACTCAATCGAACAATTCGATTATGTATATTATACGTATGCAAGTATATGTAGAGAGGTGGAAACTTGCCAGGCCATAGAGGGCTAATCTCAGAAAACCAGCCAGGTATAACAGAGGAGATAGAATCCGGCAGGTCCGCCGCCGCTCCGCCGCCATTATTTACTTCCATATCGACAGAAACAGCACCCTTCTCTTCCTCCAGTTCCTCCTCTACCAGCCTCTACAATGGCGATTCACAATCAAGCAGACTCAAGAGTCCTTTTCCATCTCCTACTTATATTTATAGATGGGGCTTTGCCATTTGTATACCCAATCTGTACAATTTTGAAACTTGCATTATTGTGATTAGATGAAAAAATTGTTTTTTTTTTCTTAAATTATCAAAATGACAGTTTGACAGGTGATAAAGTATAAATAAAGTGTATGTAATAGATTATACTTTGATTTTTAGAATTATTTTAGGGTTTAGGAATTTTGAGAATTGATTTTTTGATCGTTAGGAGATAAGTGGGATCCATAGAGAAAAAGTAAAAAAATTATGGCTAAAATAGTGAAATAATGATAAAAAAATCAATTTTTTGGAATGAAAAATACTTCCAAACAGGACCTTAATATTCCTTTTTAAAATAGTCAAGTACGTACAATGAGCATTTTCATCGCCCCATTTGGCCCCCATTTTGTAAAGTTGAAAATGAGTGAAATAGTATTTTTTAGAAAAATAAATGATTGAAAAAGAAAAAAAAGGTTTCGATTTACGTGTAATATTATTTTACGAAAAATTGTGTGATTAAAAATAGAAGATAGAAAAATGTAATATAATGCAATAAAAATTAATGGGACGGGCTAAAGTATTCAAAAATTGGGATCACCTGTGACCACAATTTATTAAATTTTTTTATGTATTTATCGATCAAGACAGAAACAGACAGCTTTTTCACGTTTTTCGTTTTTCTTTTTTTTGGTCGGAAAGCAATATAAACTCATGTTTTAATACAAAGGCCGTACGTTAGAAATGTGTTTTTTCAACAAAATCTTCGTATCTCAAAAAGTGACAAATTGTGAGGAAGAGTCATAATGATGATTAATTTGAAACAAAATTAAAAATTCAATGACGAGACGTGAGCACAAAGTCATATAACACTGACATTATGTATTAAAGTTGTGCTTGGAGTCTATAATTTTGGGTCCGTAAAAGTGTTTATACACTATGTACCAATAGATTTACCCTATGTATTATATATTTTATCGTAAATTATTTATCATGTCAAAGTCACAATATTAGGGAATTTAGGGTTGAAAGAGGGACACAATTAATTAATGCCCATGTTTGATCCACATATTTTCAAGAATGCATTTTTTCGATTCTCATTTTCAACCACATTCTTTCATAAAATAATAATATACGTATTTCAAAAATATTTTTTTATTTTTTAACTATACATTCTACAAAAAATCACTATTTCATAATACATTTTTATCAAAAAATGGGGATTAAACAGGCGCAATACATGAAAATGACAAAAGAGTATCTGCTTTTGCTTTTTGAGTATTGTACAATGACGCAGGACATGTCTAATAAAATGGCTTTACGTGCGGGTCCTTTAAACGTAAAATGAATGGCCATCTTGTTTACAGCAATTTCTTATTCTGCCATCCCTTTATGGAAAGAAAAATGCTGTGTGTACACCTTATGGTGTACACATAGCTTTACTTCCCACTCATATGGAGGGGGATCCACAAATATTTTATTATATGTGAGCCCTTCTCTATGTCAGGTGGGTGCAAAGCTGTGTGTGCACCATTGTGTACACACAGCACAACCCTTATGAAAATTGTCAAGGACGATTTTGATGATTTGAATTTTTAAAAATAATCTCTTAAATATGTTTTAGCCATGTTTGAGCCTTATACAAAAGAATACTGTAATGTTATTTGTACATTTCATGCTTGACATTATGTTTGACATTACTTTGTTTTAAAAAAATTTGCTTGTAAGAAAACTATTTTTTTTAATCGACAAATAGCAGTTTGTCACATGGCAAAATGTCCAATAGATTTAAAACTTCTTTTTTGGTAAATCAATTGCGAAATGTTTTTCTAGAATGACCAATATTTGTTTTATATCTTCTAGGCCAGCTCCCATAGTGTGACGGGCGGTGTGTACAAGGCCCGGGAACGAATTCACCGCCGGGGAGCGTTCCGCCTTAGAAGGAAGCCCCCGCGCGAGCAGTGGAGGACGAAGCGGAAACGAGAATGTCGGCTTGAGTAACGCAAACATTGGTGAGAATCCAATGCCCCGAAAACCTAAGGGTTCATTGGTGCAGCAGAGTTGTATGTGGAAACTAATTTTTTTTTTTAAATCTTTTTTAACCATACATTCTTTCAATAAGATAGTTTTATACGTAAACTCAAATTTTTTTCTACTTTTTAACTATATATTTTCTAAAAACACTGTTATAAAACTCGTTCTTTAAAAAAAAAAATGGCTCAAACATACCTTTTTATATGGAGAAAGACTAAAAACAATGTTTTCATGGATATATTTTCAGAATTAACAAAGGAGGAATCAAGCATTCATGCATTAGGGATGGCAAAGAAATGCAACATGACATGGATTTAAAAAAAAAAAAAAAAAATCTCATTTATCGACTTATTTAATTAATTAATATTTATAGTATATTTTATTTGAAAACATATAAATAAATAAATTCAAGACGAGTTGAGAAATTCGGAACAATCATGATCCCCTCGCCCAGTAGCCCTATTTACTATTTTGAGCAATGGGTCTGGAAAAACTTCGTTTCAGCTTTGAAGTTTCATTAAATGAGGCATCGCTTATAAATTTTATAAAATATAACTTGTTGTATAATTGCTTTAATTTTTAATTAGGATTCTCATAATCAATTTTTCAATTTAACTCAAATGTTTCACGAATCATCAATTAGTTGTCCACCTTTTTTAAGTGTGATTTTCTAACATGAATAATCTAGTCCCCATTTGATTCAGTTGTAAAAGTTGATTAAAATTTTAATCCAAATTAATAATTAATTTTAAGCAAAAAATTCACGAGATCTACAACATTTCAATCACATATTCTATTAGTTTTTTTTTTCTTTTTGTTTTTTTTGAAAATCGATATCTAAACGGAATAGGGTCTAATATCTCATGACATAGTACGTTGATCATCTAAGATGTGTAGCATACATCGAACTCGAGTTTGAAAACAACTGCATAAGGTGATTCGAGTTGAAATTTGATATAGATATGATTATTGATTCACGAATTCTATTTATATCGTGTCGTTCACATTTTTCATTACTTTGGTCAATTTTGAAAAAAATAATGATTGTACTATTATTAGGGTTTCTGTATTGGGTTTGGGGTTGAGCTGCAAAATCTTCGAGGTGGGGACCCTTATGGGAATATCTATGGAATATTCCCTGATAAAGCTTTGGCCCTTATTTTATCTTACTTTTTTTAAGCAGAAAAATTATAAGGCCAATTTGATTGAAAGAATGAAATTTGGGTACGAATTTCAGGAAATTAAATTATTTAAAATTTGTTTTATTGAAAATTGTCAATTAAATATATTTGAGTAGTATAAATTTTCACTTGAAAAATGTTGAAATTTAAGATATTTTGTTATTCGTTTGACTTTATTTTATGAAAATTGTCAATTAAAATGATAGAATTTGTTATAGTTGTGGACAAATTTATTTCCAATGCCAAAAAAACAATAAAAAAAATAAAAATAAAAAGTGAAAAACCCAATTCCCATCCAAACAAAAGGAAAATAAATTCCTTCAAAACTTAGAAAATGGCATTATGAGGGGTTAACTAGAAGACCAATTCCATGAAAAATTTGCCTATCAGACAAGATATTTGGGTGGAAATTTCAATTTTCATGAAATTGGCTTGTATCAAACAGGCCTTTAAGTGAAATTGTTAAAGAAACAAATTATTGTATACTTTTAGTAAGAACTTTGAGCTAAGATTTTACATAGTGACACATACTCGTTACCCGTGAGCATGGTGGGTTGCACAATCTTTATATATATAATAATATATATTCTTTTTTCATAATCTTTAAACGAAGCAAGAAATATCTCAAAAAGACAAAGAAGTTATATCATCATATGATAATTATTGGGTCTAGATTTGAGGCAACATACATTGTCCACGAATTAATAGTACGACCTTATTAAATGCCCGGGTATTGATTCAAGAAAAAAGTTTGTATGATCAACTCTCTTATTAAATTACATGTTTTCCTTGATATAAGTACAAAATAAGCTTAAGGAAATATTAGTAATACTCGTCGTGAATATGAAGATGCTCTTTTCTAGCACTTGAACTTGTATTCTCGCAATATGTTTCAATTATACCTCGAAAAGAGGATGGAAAATTCATTATCAATCTAATACCACAAGTCATGTTAAAGCTAATTCTTTATGAATTGT
The DNA here is from genome assembly GCF_002742605.1 of Olea europaea var. sylvestris. Taxonomy (NCBI): domain Eukaryota; kingdom Viridiplantae; phylum Streptophyta; class Magnoliopsida; order Lamiales; family Oleaceae; genus Olea; species Olea europaea. The sequence continues at coordinate 20,777,278 of NC_036242.1, read as the reverse complement.
AAGTGTCGGATGAGAGGAATTCGATATGATTGACGTGAATAATGAAATCCATTCTTAAATGCAAAATTTTCATTAACTTAATAATGGTTATCAGAATCGCTATTATGACCTCAATTCGAAAAGTTCTCTTCGACGCGCACGTCGAACGTCAATTTCGAGCCCAAAATCCACTGTTTTCCTTTTCAAAATTCAATTTAAGTTATTTTTTACTATTTATGGTAATATTTCGTTTCCTTTTTTCCATATGTTAGAAAACTCGAATTGAGCCAAATTTTTGGCAATTTACTTCTTTTACTTAATATTTTATTTTGGTATAATTTTGGGATTTTGCCATTTTTGGTAATTTTTCCATAATTTCGTATTTCGCAGCTATTTAACCCGGCTTGTGGGTTAGTTTTCATCATCCCGCATTATTAATAATATTGAGTTGAATTCAGAGTATTTTCTCTATTTTTTTGGGCGTTTTCTGTCGTTCTTTTCTTGCGAATCATCTGCTACAACAAGCTAATAGGATAATCACTATCCTACCCGGCGTCAGTATACAAGTGAAATGAATATGCCAAATGTACATGTACATTGATGTTAACTAAATAATTAAATAAATTAAATGTATATTGAAAAATGAAAAGTAAGATATTATTGAAATAATTGAATTATAGTAAAGCTAGAATCGCCCAAAAACTGATTCTCACCTGATGAGATACTAAGGCCCCATTTGATTGGATAAATTTTCCATGGAAAATGGAAAAACATTTTCCACTTTCCAACTTTTTAAGTATTTGATTGACAAATTTTTTACATGACCAAGTTTTCCACCATTTTGAAGAATTGCAATTCTTATGAATTAGGTGGGAAAATGAGTTTTCTAGGTTTTTTTATTTTTAAATTTTTTGGCAATGGAAACAAATTCTATCTACAATTGTAACAAATTTTATCCCTTTAATTGACAATTTTTATGTAAAATAAAATCAAACGAATACCAAAAGATCCAAAATTTCAATATTTTTCAAGTGGAAAATTTTACTAATCAAACACATTTAATTGACAATTCTCAGTCAAATAAGTTTTAGGCAATTCAATTCCCTGAAATTAATTTTCTTTCCATCTAAATTTTATTTTTGCAATCAAATGAACCCTTAATATATTCTAAATAAGCTAGAAATTAAATATGTCTAAGTACTAAATGAAATCCTAACTCACCATGTACAGTGCAATTTACAAAAGCAACATAAATACAAGGGTTAGAAATTGGGTTGCTTCCCAAGGCGTTTATTTAGTCATAGTTTTGTAATGATGTTTCATGTCACTTTGACTATGATTTTTGATGCTTTGCTTAGTTTTTCGTAGGCGAATTTTACACCAAACTTCATGGGATCCTCCAAACTTTTACTTTGCTTTGTTCAATATTATAGGACTTTCGTACTCCACCCACTCAAACTAAAATATAAAGCTTCTACCACTTTGTCAGCCTTTAATTACATATTCAATGTTAGAGCTATCAATGAAGTCTGAGAATTCCATGATAAATTCAACTTCATTGAATGTCAATGCTTAATTTGGTTCCATTGTAACTAATTCTATTTTTTTTTTAAATACAAGCTCTACATTTTAGTCGTAATCTTCTTAGGTCGATCTTCTATCCAAAACCTCTGGCAATTGCACAAGGAAGTTTCATGAGACGTCTCTCTTTTTTGTTGATGAATAGTGGAATTACTACTATTAAGATTTTCGGATCAAGTTTTTAGTAATCCCTATAATAGTCTAAGGGTGTTTTCCTAGTCTACATCATTCACACCCAGTTTTGGGAAGATCGATAGTTATGATTCTCATATTAGCCCAAGGGCAAATCGTCCTCATCAAATTTGTTCACACCCTACACTTAAAGATCAATACATGTGTTTCTTAAATTAATTCCATGGACAAGTCCTCATCATCAAATTTGGCAAGTGATACCTTGTCATTTTAAATAGTTGCAGTGCGTTCGTCATCCATGTTAGGATCAATGATTGCTATATTTAGCTAGTCTCTTATTTCACTTGGTTTCCCATCAATGGAATTAAGAAAAGCAAGTTGATCGCCCCGGAGTGGTGTAAAGGATAGGAGTGAGGTAATCTCAACCTTGTTGGCAGCTGCAGTATAAGAGTTCGAGTCCTAAGACATGTAATTGGACTCTTTATGGACACCAGTGTACAGACAAGCTCTTGTCCCCTGGCCTACTGAAGTACATCCTACGATTTACCTCCCTCACAATACTCTAGGGACGGGACGGTAGGGGCCCTCAATGTTGGGGTTCAACCTTTAGGAAAAACAAGTTGATCAGTCAAAAAAGAAAATGAAAAGGAAAAAAAATTGACTAAAGCTAAAATTAACTAACCAATTTAATCCTAGACATCTATGCCAAAAATTTATTGTTTATTTTGATTTTTAATCCACAAGTGGATAGCATCGTAAACAAGTAATAAGGTGAATTTGAATCCAAATATTGATCACATAAGAACTAAGTAGTTAATCTAGTTTTTATTGATCTAGCTCTAATCGAATCACAAAATTAAGATGATTAATTTAGGAAAGTCATTATGAAATTCAAGTAATTGCTAAAGCACTAAGACTTAGAACCCCCTTATATTGTCGTCTTAAAATCACATAATTTGGCAACTTTCATTTGGAAATAACTCTATCCTGAACGATAACATGTGAATATGCATTAAATCACAAGAATATTCAATATGATCATGCAAAACATAGAAAATTATGGCTAACGTCCATAGGATCTTCCATGGAAGTTACCACGTGTCATCTTTCTTATTGTTTTTCCCGAAAGACAATAGAAACCACACATTAATTCAATTAGTGATAGTTAATCGAAAGAATTAAGATCATAATAAGTATTCAAACCAAACAAATATCTAAGTGTCCAATTAACAAAACATCAAAATATAGTGTTCAACGTTATCTTAATATCTATAAAACTAGCCGAACATCACAATGATACAAAAACACATATTGCATGGATACAACATCATCCGGAATTAATGTGTCGAAAGAAAGACGGAAAACATTTTCAAATCTTGAATTTGTTCAATGGTTCTTGAATTATCACGTTGATATCTTCTTCAACTCCAAGCAATAGATGTATGAATAGATGTAGAATTGGTGTTTTGTATCAAGAATGCATCTTCAAAGCTTTGCGAAGAATATGTCAGTTTCTTCTCCTATGCTTCTTCTCATGTATTTAGTTATGTATCTTGTATTTGTCAAGCCTCATATCTTTTCCCCAAGGTGGTATTTATACTCCAAAATTTTTATCAAAAATCATTCCCTAAGTGCTTTCCAAGAAGACATTGAAGCAAACATGGAAAGAAAATAATTTCTATTGGACATCACCATGCGATCACATGGTTCAACTGTTTGAGATACAGGAGCCCAGTTTTTTGCCCTCGCGATGTATGGTGTAGAAATTTTCCTTTGTTGCACATTGATCTTGAATTTCTTCTTTTGTTCAGCTTGAGTTCCTTCTTATTTTCACCATTAGTCCTTCATCTTTCGATCTTGACAATTTGATCCTCCACATTTCACAATCTTTCGTAATTGATCTGTTGCAAGTTTCCAAAACTTGCAATTAAGTCTCCAAACTCTCCAATTATTAGATTTACTACCAAAACTTGTGAGTGAATCTCTTTCGTCTCTTTCGATTGCCTTCTTAATACTTCGAATTGATCAAATGCGATCTACATGATCAGTAATTTTTTCAAATCAATTCAAACTAAACTCCAATTTCATATTTTTCACTCCAATTACATCCAAATGCATTCAAATCTGGGATTTATCTATAAATAACATAATTTAACCTATATTAGGTAGAAATCTGCTCAACTAGAATAACTAATCAAGTATAGAAGTCTGGATAAATGCGTATCGGCAAAGTCATAAGAAAGTTGGCTATAGTAACTGGTGGCAGGCCTTTCACTCATCTCGTAAAGATTCATCATGAGGAGCATTATAAATTGGTTACCCATGGAGTCTATGCATATATCTGACAAACAAGTTATTGCTGTTTCTTCATCTGGTCTTTTGGAACTCAATAATGCGTAGCTCTTTATTTTTAAAATTATAACCTCCAATATTAAGGAAGTGAAAGATCAAATTCAGAATATGGATATTTTAGACGGACTTCTTCTGAGATACCATTTGAAGTGACGCCTAATTCAGTTCTTTTTTTTTTTTTTTTTTTTTCCATTTTTTTAGATGAAAAGATTTCAATTCTTTTATAATGCTCGTGTTTTGAATGGATATTTTCTTTTGTTATTTACATTGTTATCAAAATCGACTTAGATAAACCATCGGGTCATCGAGTTATTGGTTCAACCGATGAGTGAGTAGTTCAACTAGAAGATCATTGCTATTTGCTAGACTATAATTCCAATTAAAAATATATTTTAAAACCAAAAATATTGTTGTAGATATAATAGTATTTATGAATGATTTTTATACCCCAACGACCTTAGTTATTATGATCTTCATATCCCATGTAACTCTAATTTTTCCTTACGAATATGAAGTGTTGATTCTTAATAAAATATATTAGTTTATTGGCTTATCTTTTTTACTCTCTAGTTTGCAATACGTTACCAGCATAATAGTTTAAATTTTTAAAATTCAAAATTTATTGTTCTCAAGGAAGAAAAAAATATTTCACAGAGAGAGAGAGAGAGAGAGAGAGGGGCTGTGTTTGAAACAACTCGGATAATTTTATAGGTGATTATGGTTTTTGAATCGATCTAAACTTGAAATCCGAGCTGTGTCACACCATAATTTTTTTCTCTCTCTTAAAATATGCATTTTTTTTTTCTAAACCTTAATTTTACTCCAATTCTCTGTGAATTGCTCCTACAATTCAATCACGGCTGTTGTACCGTGAATTCTACGGTCTTTGTGTATAAGATAAGCAGCCATGCTTCATTGACAGGGAAATTTGATGGGGTTTAACGACCAATAACACTTGTCATTCATTTATTGAAAAATGGAGGTTTTTTTTTTTTTTTTTAAAGACAAATCAGAATCTACTATATCACCCCTGTCAATTTTCCCTGTCCCATTGATTGAGTGGATTATTTCTAAGATAAGCTTCTCACATGGGCACTCAAGAAAGTCACCAAATGCCAACAATCCTGTTGACCCCAGAATATGTTGCCAATAGATATCGGACCCAGCCGCGCACACGTAAGCCTGGTCAAACACGCTAAGACATGTAGACGATCTAAAAATGATAGCAAAAGGGGGCGTGGGAGCAACTCAAAGGCGTGAGACGACAACGTTCAGAATCCGACAAGATATTTGCATAACAATTGTACAATAATTACCAATCAATGTTTGTAGAATGCGAGTATGAATTTATGTATGTTGCAAGAGAGTAAAATGAAAAGAATATTGTATTTATTATTGTGTTGAATCTTATATTACCCTTGTGAGAGATACATGGGAAGTATTTATAGTATTATAACTTAGATCGTAGGACTTGGTTGGGAGTACACGTGGCCTTATCTCGTAAGTTTACATGTCCAATTATAGGTGTCACATTTGACTTCCTACCTACTACAGATTAATTAATTGGCGGCTTTGCCACTACGTTGACAAGACAAGACACTTGTGCTCTATGATGGGTGTCTCATCAATCACTTAGGGAGGATCCTTGTGTAAGACCGGATCTTTGGGGAGCAATGCTGCTTAGAGACTCAGGACTTCGAATAGAAGGGCCTCGGCTATGAGATCTCCTCGGCGTATTAGCTTCGGCGGCAGCACTTGGACCATGCTTGGTGCTGTTATAATATGCTGGTGTTCTTGTTGGGATGGGGCCTCGGATAAGATGCCACGTGGTTCGGCAGAAGTGGGCCATGGGCCCTAGTGGGTCGATCAAATTTGTCAACACGTAACAATAGTCCCCCAAGTCCAAGTATAGTCATTTTATGTAATGGGTGGACTTTTATTATGGTAAAGATGGTGGGGTAAAAATTGAGAAATTCTTTATACCTTAGCTAATAGTCCCCTAAGTCCAAGTATCGATATTTATATCATGGTTGGAGTTGAAAGTGGTGGTGTTGCTGTGGTTGGAAAAGGTGACTGAACTACGAGGAAGTAGAAGAAGAAGCCGAGGCGGTGAGTGGATCGAATATGTAGAAGCTTGTGATGATGTGGTTGAATCTGCGTAGAAGCAGAAGAAGTCGAGGAGGTGAGTGAATCGAACCTGCCGAGGCTTGTGAAAATGTGGCTGAATCTGCATAGAAGCAGAAGAAGAAGCCGAGGTGGTGAGTGGATCGAACATGTCGAGGTTTGTGAAGATCTGGCTGAATCTGCGTAGAAGCAGAACAAGAAGCCGAGGCGATGAGTAGATCGAACCTACCGAAGCTTGTGAAGATGTGGCTGAATCTGCGTAGAAACAGAAGAAGAAGCCGAGACGGTGAGTGGATCAAACCTGCCGAGGCTTGTGAAGATGTGGCTGAATCTGCATAGAAGCAGAGAAGAAGCCGAGGCGGTGAGTGGATCGAACATGCTGAGGTTTGTGAAGATGTGGCTGAATCTGCGTAGAAGCAGAACAAAAAATCGAGGTGGTGAGTGGATCGAACCTGCCGAGGCTTGTGAAGATGTGGCTGAATCTGCATAGAAGCAAAAGAAGAAGCCGAGGCGGTGAGTGGATTGAACCTGCTGAGGCTTGTGAAGATGTGGCTGAATTTGCGTAGAAGCAAAAGAAAAAGCCGATGCGGTGAGTGGATCGAACCTGCCGAGGCTTGTGAATATTTGATTGTTTTCGATGTTTGTGCCAATGATTTGATATTTTGCGCATGTTACCAAGAAGATGCAACCAAACCGTTTCGACTTCTAAGGCACGTACGGCTGCAGCATTGAATGTGTAATGATGGTTACAGCTGGACCTTCTAGAATGAGACACGTTTGAAGAGGTATGTGCGTAGATTTCAAAACGATTTGAATTCTATGCTTCGAATTTAACCTATAATTGGAGGGCTGAGATTCTTGGGGCTTTCATCCAAGGGTTAGGGTTCGTCTTGGCTCTTTATAAAAGGCCAAAAACTTCCATTTTGAACCCTTCTTTATCGTTTTCTTTCTGTGCTTTCTGCCTTTCGTTGTTTCTCGCGTCCAGAGTTGTTCTTCGATTTCAAACTTCGGCATTTCGCAGTTCGTTGTTTGTTAGTCATTCCCGTAGGGTTTTTTTTTTTTTTTTTTTTTTTTTTGCAAGAATCATTTCTTTTGTGATTTTCCAAACTGTTGATATGGAGTCCACTTCAGGTAGAGAATTGGTAACCATAGCTAGGTTGGGTTACGGACTGTTCTGAGTGGAGAATCTGAGTTGGAGTATTATGCCATGGCTGAAGAGCCTATAGATTATGAGGAAGAGTAGGTGGCTGCTAGGATAACGTAAAAAATGACCCTGAAGAAGTTGGCGAAAAATAGGGAGAAATATTGCGTTCCCCATTACGTGGAGATATTAGTCCCCGAGGCCACAAAAGGACGTGTTTTCCGAGGCCCGGATGTATGGCTGTAAATGAATACCTGTTCAAGGCAGGTATGCGTCTTTCTCTGCACTCCTTCTTTAGGATTGTGCTGAGGAACTTTGTGTTGTCACCGACCCAGGTTCTGCCGAATGGATGGAGCCAGCTAGTGGGGTTGTGGAAAAAAGTGTCGTTAGGGGATGATATGCCTCTGGACATCTTTCAGACCCTTTTTCAGCCTCGTGTGTTGGGTAAAGACGAGTCAAGGGGGTGATATTATCTCACACCCTAGGGAGCTCACGTACCCTTTGTGGTGGGGCTTCCTTCTTCCATCAAGGGATGGAAGGAGTCGTGGTTCTGGGTTCGGGAAAAGTGGCAGGCGGTTGAGGAGGACAAGGCCGTGGCTTGCACAGTACCAACCTGGTACTACGAAACTCGTGAGTGTCCAAGCTTGAGATTAAATTTTGCTAGGTAGTTTCTCAATTTTTGGCTGACTGTTGCCACTTATTTTGCAGATTCAAGTACGAGGTTTGAGCTCAGCAAAAGGGAGTTCGAGGTCATAAAGGACATATATAAGCGATCTTTGAAGCTTCACCACTTTGACGACCTCATTGACCGAAGCCGATACTTCATTTATTTTGAACTGATGGTCTCCAAGGGTAAGAAGTGCGTTCACTTGATCAAATTTGTACTTAATTGATATTCAGTGCTGACCTATTGTGTTTGCAGATAAATTCAAGAGAATGGAGTACCCCGTCCCAAACATGGCTTTGATTCTGAGGACAACTTCCACAGTGGGGACGAGGCCTCTGAAGCCGAGCTCCAGTGCAGCGAAGGAGGTCAGGGTCCAGTTGGAGAGGCTGTCCAAGGATGACAGCTTAAGGGGGTCCGTAGAGGAGGCCTCCCATAAGTGTGAGAAGGCGAAGGAGCATTGGGGTAAAGAAAAGTTCCCCGAGGACTCCTCCAAGAAGAGGAGGTTGGTTCATGTCACTTCGGGACATCGGTGTCCCATTCAAGCAATGATACCCCTCCTCAGCCAAAGCTACAGGACTCTGCCATGAAGGCAGTGAAAGTATAAATGGTAAGAAAAGCTAAGGCAGAGGAGGCCAGGAAGGAGACTGCCAGGAGAGCAGCAGAGGAAGTAGAGGAGATGACGGCCAAGCAGAGGCCAGTAAGGACTCAGGGGAAGTCCCCAATTTTCTTACGGGTCGTGATGAGGTCCTTACGCCAGCTTTGTTGAATGCGCTGCCCGCCGAGGTCCGAGGCACTACAGAGAGTTTTTATAAATTCTGGACCGACAGATGGCAACTGCACACCTCAAGCTGTGATGCTGTGGACCTCACTAGGACTTTGGTGAGCCAAAGTGTGAGGACCTTGGGCCTCGCACTTGAGTGCATGGAAACACTCGTTGACTTTCAGAAGAGGAATAAGTCCTCCACGGGCCAGTTGACCTCCACTGAGGAGGAACTGAAGAAAATAAGGGCTAAGGCGGAGGAGATTAAGGCCCAAAAGATTGAAGATGCGGCCAAGTTGGAATCCGCCTTGGGCCAAATTGAGGTTTTGAAGAAAGAGGTGTATGAATCCCAGTGTGAGGTGGCCTCCCTCACTAAAAAGGTAGAGATTTCTAATAATCACCAGAAGGTGACAGCTGAGGACCTGGAGTATGCCAATTTAGAGTTGACCGAGGCCAAGGATGCGTACAAGTTTTTGGAAGGCCAAATAAAATGAAACGTTGACAAGTTGAAGAGAGCAAGAGAGGAGGCCTAGATGGCGAGGGAGGAGGTAGTTAAGGATTACATTGCCAACTTCCACCTCACCGAGGAGTATCAGCGTTTCGAGTTGTATTGGATAAACTTTGCCTATGCTGAGGTGCTGGATAGGGTTGTGAAGCTTCTCCCAAACGTCGACCTATCACAACTGAGGTCGGAGTTTGTTGATGAAGTTCCTCAGATGCCCGTTGAGGAAGCGTTCGGTGATGAAGCGGTAGAGGATAAGGAAGCAGACACTTCTGAAACTCAAGCCGCAGAGGGGCCTTCTGCCGAGACGGCGCCACCATCAGCCTAAGTAGCATAGTTTGTCTTTAATTCATTCTGATATACTGGCCTCGGGCCCCCTCTTGTAATACCATGTTCAATGTCAATGAAAATCAATGTTTTGCAACATTACGTCTTTTCAATATTCAACATCAATGAAAATCAATGAAAGCACATAGACCTCGATAAATGACCACGCATAAGTCTGAGCTAACAATTTGAACTTGATATCTTAACTTCCATTACTTGTAATAATCAAGTTTAAGGATGAGTTAATAATCAAGTAATATAAATGATGAGTTAACTGGTTGCACTTAGGTTTCATCACTTGAAATAAACCACGACGTCCAAATTGCACTTGGGTTATTTGACTGGATATTTTAATTGAGTTCGAATTAGGGAGGTAAAATGATGGTTGGTGAGATGTACACGTTGAGGCTTCTTCCTTTGGCGTTCAGTTTCGCCAAAGGGAATGTGAAGTGAGCCTGAGGTGGCCCTAGAGTTTAGGACCTCTCCTCCGAGGCTCCAACGCTTCCCTTCATGGTGGATGGTGCAGCTATGGAGAGGCTTCTTCCTTTGTCGTTCAGCCTCGCCAAAGGAAGGCCTGTGGAGTGAGCCTCGAAGTTTAGGCAAGGTAACCCCAGAGTTTGGGATCAGGACCTCTCCTCTGAGGCTCCCACGCTTCTCTTCATGGTAGATGGTGCAGCCATGAAGATGCTTCTTCCTTTGGCGTTCAGCCTCGCCAAAGGAAGGCATGTGGAGTGAGCCTCGGAGTTCAAGCGAAGTGACCCCAGATTTGGGGATCAGGACCTCTCCTCCGAGGTTCCCAAGCTTTGAGAGTAGTATCTGAATTTAAATGACATTTTATTGAAGCTGAACATCCATTATATAAGCTGGGAAAGGTCGTCTAGCGATGTAGTACAATTATTGGTGGTAAATTCTGAGATGTTCAATGTTCCATGGACGAGGCTGTGCCTTGCCATCCATGTCCTCAATTCTGTAGGTGTCGAGTCGGGCTTCTTCTTTGATTCTATAGGGACCTTCCCAGTTTGGACCCAGGGTACCTTTTCCTGGCGCTTTGGAGGAGAGGAAGGCTCTCCTAAGGACTAGGTCATTGGTTCGGAAGGACCTCTTCTTCACCTTGGAGTTGAAATATTTAGTCATCTTCCTTTGGTAAGTAGCAAGCCTCAGCTGGGAGTCGCCTCTTCTTTGATCAATGAAGTCAAGGTTGAACCTCCGTAGCTCGTCATTAGTTATTTCACTAAAATACAGGTGATGCGGTGATGGTAAGCTGACCTTGACGGGGCTCATGGCTTCGGTTCCATAAGCCATAAGGAAATGAGTTTCCCTCGTGGGAGTTTTGGTGGTAGTTTGGATTGCCCAAAGCACATGAGGCAACTCATCAACCCAGGCTCTTTTTTAGGCATCCAGCTTCCTTTTGAGGACATGTTTGACAGTCTTGTTTACAGCCTCAACTTGGACATTGGCTTGAGGTTGATGAGGCGTTGAGAAGTGCTTCTTGATTCCAAGTTCTTCGCATAGGTTCCTGACCTTCTTATTGTCGAACTGCCTTCCATTATCTGAAACTACGGAGTAGGGAATTTCGAACCGGCATATGGTGTTCTTCCAAAAGAATTTGGAAGTGTTTGCTTCTGCAATTTTTGCTAGTGGTTCGGCCTCAACCCACTTCGTAAAGTAATCAATGGCCACAATGGCAAAGTTCGCACCTCCTCTACCTTTAGGCAAAGGACCTATCAGATCCATCCCCCACTTGGAGAAGGGCCATGGGCTGGAGACGGTGGTTAGCTCCTGCGAAGGTTGCCTCTGAATGGGGGAGAACCGTTGGCACTTGTCACATTTACGCACAAATTGAATCGCATCCTTTTTCAAGGTGATCAAATAGTACCCTTGCCTCAGTACTTTTTATGCCAAGGCTAGTCAACCTGAATGATTGCCACAAACACCTTCGTGGATTTTCCTCAGGATGTAAGTGGCCTCGTCTCCCCTCACGCAGCGAAGAAGTGGGGAGGAAAATCTCATTTTGTAGAGTACGTCATCAATGAAGAGGAAATGAGCCGATCTCCTTCTCAGTTTGTAGGCCTCATCTTTGTTAGTAGGCAGGACCTGGTCCTTTAGGTAGGCTATAATTGGTTGCATCCAGGTGGGGGTGCCTCCGACCCACATCACTTTAGGAGCCTCGGTAGACGGCACGAGGAGGTGCTCAATTGGTACTATTGCAAGTAGTTCGGAGTCCTTGCTGCTCGCGGAGAGTGCATTTGCATGTGTGTTCTCGAGGCGAGGGATCTGTATTATTTCAAATCTTTCAAAAGATGGGAGGAGGTTCATCACCATCTTCAGGTAAGAGGCCATGATTTTATCCCTAGCTGAAAAACTGCCATTCACTTGGCATACCACTAGCTGGGAGTCACTGTTGATACGCAGCCTCTTTACTTGCATTTCTTTTGCTAATCTTGGGCCTGCGATAAGCGCCTCATATTCAACAGCATTGTTGGCGGCCTTAAATCCGAACCTGACAGTTGAGTTCAATTTGTGACCTTCTGGGCTGACCAAGACTACTCCAACTCCCGAACCTATGTCTCTAGCTGAACCGTTCATGAACAAGTTCACGTAGGGGGCTCAACAGATTCCATAACTTCTTCCACCTTGGGTACATTGGTGAACTCTGCTACAAAATCGGCCAAAGCTTGGCCCTTGATGGCTACCCTCGTTTTAAAGACAATGTCGAATTCACTTAGCTCCACTGCCCATTTCAATAGTCTTCCTCAGGCATCTGGCTTCTGTAGCAATTGTCTTAAAGGGAAGTTGGTTAGCACGTGAATAGTGTGTGCCTGGAAGTAGGGCCTCAACTTCCTAGAAGCTGTGATCAATGATAAGGCTAGCTTCTCCATGTCGGGATAGCGAGTTTCTGGAGATAGAATGGCTTTGCTGGTATAGTACATTGGGAGTTGGGTGGCTCCTTCCTCTCAGATCAGGACTGCGCTGATGGCCTCGTTGGAAATGGCTAGGTATAGTTGGAGGATATCGTCGGGCTTAGGCTTGGAGAGGAGAGGGGCCTACCCTAGGTGCCTTTTCAGCCCTGGAAGGCCTCTTCACATTTCTCATTGCATTCGAACTTCTTCTCGACTTTCAATACCTTAAAGAACGGGAGGCATTTATCGGTGACCTTGGAGACAAAGCGGCTAAGGGCTGCCACCCGTCCCGTTAGGCTTTGGACTTCCTTTGATTTCTAGGGCGATCTCATCTCGAGTAAGGCATTGATCTTTTTAAGGTTGACTTCGATTCTTCTTTAGTTGACCATGTACCCTAGGAACTTGCCAGAGGCAATGCCAAAAGCACACTTGAGGGGGTTAAGTTTCATTCTATATCTCCTGAGGATTCAAAAACTGTTATCCAAGTGCGTCACATGGTCGTTTGCCTTCAAGCTTTTCACAAGCATATCGCCAACGTAGACTTCAATTGTCTTGCTGATGAGGTCTATAAACATTTTGTTGACAAGCCTTTGATAGGTGGCCTCGACGTTTTTCAACCTAAAGGGCATCATCTTGTAGCAGTAAAGGCCTCTGTCAGCGATAAATGAGGTGTTCTCTTCATCGAACGGGTACATGGGTATTTGGTTGTAGTCAGAGTAGGCATCCATGAAGCTCAAGAGCTTATGCCCAGCAGTGGAGTCTACCAATTGATCAATTCTCGGAAGTGGGAAGCTGTCTTTCGGGCATCCCTTATTGAGATTGGTAAAGTCAATACATACCCTCCACTTACCGTTGTGTTTCTTGACTAGCACCGGATTGGAGACCCACTTCGGGTAGATGGCCTCTCTGATGAAGCCATTCTCGATTAGCTTCTGTACTTCTTTCTTCAGAGCCTCATATCTTTCTGGGTTGAGAGCTCTTGTGTGCAGGGCAACCTTAGGATCTATTTTTAGGTGGTGGCAGCTGACCTTAGGGTATATGCTCACCGTGTCCTCATGCCTCCAAGCAAAGACGTCAAGATTCTTGCAGAGAAAGTCTTTCAATCTTTCTTTCATGTCGTTGCTCAGGCCTAAGCCCATTTTCAACACCTTTGCAAGGTTACGAAGGTCGACCGGGAAGCTTTCTAGTTCCTCTACCAGGGTTGTTTGGGGTTCGTACTCAATCACTCGGGGATCGATCTCATCGATCATGGAGAGTTCTTCCTGCTCGAGAAGTGCGTCGATCATGTCAACATCCTCTCGTTCGGGAGGGGCCTCACTTGGGATGGCTGCCATATCCACATCTGTCAGGATGGCATGTACGTCTCGAGGCTCGACCTTCCTGATGGTGCTCATGTAGCATTCTCTGGATCCTCTTTGGTCACCTCTCATTGTTATCACATCGTTCTCAGTTGGGAGTTTCAAGCATAAGTGGTGGATGGAAGTGACAGCTCCTAGCTTCTTCAGGGATGGCCTACCCAAGACTCCATGATAAGCCAACCGACTGTCTACAATAAGAAATTCCATGAAGTTCATCGTCGTTTGGGGGGACTCTCCCATCTCTACTGCTAACGTTATTTTTTCCTCTCGGAGTGATGCTATCTCCGGTAAATCCGTATAGAAGAGTGGTGGTGGGCGTCAACTCATGGTCCAGGATCATCTTATCAAAGGTGGATTCGAATAGGATGTTAACGTAGCTGCTGTTGCCTACTAACATTCGCTTGAGCCCATTTCAGGCTACCACAGCCCTTACTATAAGTGCATCACAATCGGGGTAATGAACTCCTTCAGAGTCTTCTTAGGTAAAGACGATGGGTGGTACTTGGTTTCTTCGGGAGCTACTGTCCACGATATAACTGGTCAGTGGGAGGCCTTTGGCCGCTTCGCATTCCAAGTCTCCTCCCATGTAGGGGCCTCCAAATATGGTGTCTATCTCATGAATAGGGGCCTCCTCTTGAACTTGGCGGTTCCTACGATGCCTATGTCCTTCTCTAGGTCTTTCCGCACCATGTTCCCTTCGACGGGGGGATACATTTCATTGGCGGGGAGCGGCCTCCTCACGCCTAGGTCGTTGGTCGTCCTTAGGAGATGGCCTGTTTGCCTGTGGCGAATCATTCCTTTTGTCTTGGGGGTTTTCCCGTCGATTGCGGTATGCGTACTCCCGAAACTCAAATGTGTCATGACCGCAGGAGTAGTGGTACATGCAATAATCAGGGGGTTTTTTGTTAGGCCTATTCCTAGGCCCTAGCCGCGCCCCCGGCCTCTTCCTCTACGGGGGGTCTGTTGTGAAGTTCCTGCTTGCAGTCGGTAGATGTTGGATTGACATCTTCATATGCCAATGTTGGAACTGCGTTCAAAGTGATTGTGGCAAGTCCTTGCCCTGAATTTCCATTACCAGGTGGATTCATTAGGTAGTCCATCAGGTGGGAGGTCGGTCCCCTGGCGCACTGTCTTTATTGAGGTGGGAGGCCTCTACTGGCCCGATTCCGGTGCTCAATTAATTCTTCATTAATAATCTTCCGCCTAATCATTTCCAACAGGGCGTCGTAGGTGGTAGGATCTTAGTTTTGCACGTCCCTCCAAAATAGGGTGTTCATATTCAGACCTCCTTTTAAGGCTGCCAAAGCTTCACGATCGATAACTTGCACGCAATACGTCATTTCGTCGATAAAACGTGATAAAAAGCTTTTCAGGGATTCCCCATGTGCCTGTCTCATGTTTTGAAGGTGCTGGATGGGGGCCTCTCCCTCCTTGCTCACTGCAAACTTCTTTAGGAAAGTAGTCTTGAATTCTGACCAACTCCTTATGCTCCTAGGCGGCAGTCGACTATACCAAATTTCAACCGCTCTACTAAGTGTTAAATGAAAAGCTTACACTTCATGGCTTGGGTAGCGACTTTAAGGCTCATATGAGTTTTATAAGCGCTTAAGTGTTTCTCTGGGTCGTCTCTCCCGTCATACTTTGTTATCTTGGGCATCACATAGTGGTCCGAAACCTGGGCATTTCTTAGTTCCCTTAAGAATGGTAGATTTTCATCATCATCGTCGTCCAAGTCACAGGACCTATGCTGCTCATCCGAGTCGTTATTCTCTTTGGCTTCGTACAGGGATAGCTGATGAGAGGGTTCAGCTTGGGTCCTAACCTTCTCTTTCCTCCTTGGGCACCTATTTCTAGGCAGAGCAACACGAGGGGCATTCTCATACCCTTCCTCCGACTGATAAGACATCAGAGGTGGTGGCTGTGGTCTATTTCGAGGCTCGCATTGTTGTTGATGTTGTCTGTGCCTTGGTTCTGCAGGACTAATTCTGTCAAAGACGATGTTAGACCTCTTAGGTCTTTGTTCTGGCTCATATGCTGGTGAGAAGTTGTCCTCGTTATCCGAGCCTCGATGGGTCGACCTGCAGCATAATTGGAAGAAACATCAACTTCTACTTCCCTCTCCATGGGGCTCCTGCCTCGGCTGTATTCTGTCGGTACAGCCATTTGGCTTCAAGCTTCCTCATCTTGGTCATAATGTTCTTGGGGTGCATAGGGAAGAATTTTGGCTAACAAAGTCCCTCATATTTACGATTATGGTGGCCATTTTCCTTGATAATTGAGCAGCCTTCCGCATGCCACCTCTTCTGTGGTGGTGGTGAGGCCAGTGCCGAGCTGCAAAGGCAGCTGCTGACGAGGGCATTCCGACATTTTCTCTTATTCTCTTAGGGGGTACATCCTCATCTGAACTCATTCTCTTCTGTTCCGATCTCAGATTATTGCTAAGTTGTGGGGCTTCCACTTGTTCTTTTGTAAGAACAAATCATTTTTCAGGGGGGATGCCCAAATATTCTTTTCGATAAGCTTCTTCCACACGGTTACTCATAGTTATAGTATAGTTTTCCACAGACGGTGTCAATCTGTTGACCCCAGAATACATTGTCAACAGATACCGGACCCACCTGTGCACACGTAAGCCTGGTCCAACACGCTAAGACACGTGGACGGTCTAAAAATGATAGCAAAAAGGAGGTGTGGGAGCGACTCAAATATGCGTGAGGAGAACGTTTGAAATCCGACGAGATGCTTGCATAACGATTGTACAATAATTACCAATCGATGTTTGTAGAATGCCAGTATGAATTTATATATGTTGCAAGAGAGAAAAATGTAAAGAATATTGTATTTGTTCTTGTGTTGAATCTTGCATTACCCTTGTGAGAGATACATGGAGAGTATTTATAGTATTATAACTTAGATTGTAGCCCTTGGTTGGGAGTACACGTGGCCTCATCTCGTAAGTTTACATGTCTAATTATAGTTGTCACATTTGATTTTCTAGCTTGCTACACATTAATTAATTGACGGCTCTGCCACTACGTTGACAAGACAAGGCACTTGTGCTCTATGATGGGTGTCCCATCAATCACTTAGGGAGGATCCTTGTATAAGACCAGATTCTTGGGGAGCAGTGCTGCTTAGAGCCTCAGGACTTCGAATAGAAGGGCCTCGGCTATGAGTTCTCCTCGACGCATTAGCTTCGGCGATAGCACTTGGACCACGCCTGATGTTGTTATAATATGTTGATGTTCTTGTTGGGATAGGGCCTCGGATAAGATGCCACGTGGTTCGGCAGAAGTGGGCCATGGGCCCTAGTGGGTTGGCCAAGTTTATCAACACATAACAAATCCCATGAACTCAACTGCATGAAGTTTTGGCCAATAGTCGGATGGAATAATAAGTGTCTTTTATAAGTGGAATTAGTTGGTGATGAATCATGCTTTCCAGTTGAAAAAGATGGCCTACCACGAGATCATAAAGCTGTGTAGGGCTGGACATGGTTTGGTAAAGAGAACCAAACCAAATTTTAATTTTTGGATATTTATTAAGTGGAACCATCCTGTCCAAATTTAATTATTGACCAATTTTGGTTCGATTCGGTTCCATATGGTTCCTGAGTTCCATACAATAATTAAATTTTTTAATATTTACGACAACGCTACATTAATTCAATTAATGATATGTTCAATATTAGCTTTACTAAATAACGTAGTCGAGTTCTTCATAAATTTGATTGTTAAAATCATAAGGAGAGAAAGATAGTGAGCTCACAATAATGAAGAGAGGCGTAGCTGATCTTCCAATTCGATTTTGCCAAAATTATAGCAACGACACTACAAAATAACAGATTTGGATGAAACTTAAATTAATATGATTAAGTTAGTAATTAGAAATAGGAAAATCATATTTTAGCAAATTTATTTAGAAAAAAATAAAATAATTTGACTTATTTAAGATAAATAAATTAAAAAAATTAGATAGATTCGATTTATCGGTTCTTGGTCTAGAGTCGAGAACTGAACCAAACCATTGGTTCTTCATTCTAATCCTTGTTTAGGTATTAATTTAAGAAGAACCATTTGATTCGAGTTGAGTCTGATTTGATTCCTAAGTTCTATCTAGCCCTAAAGCTTTGGAACAAAACACGAAACTATAAAGCCATGGGCTGATATATTTATTTATTACATGCTATTAAATTACTTTTGATTTATCGTTCAATTAATTATCCCATTTATGATTTTTTTTAATACAAGTATAGTTTATGAATATAGTACTCTTATATCTGTCTATTATAAAATATTGTTGCTCACGAAGTAGCACATTATTATTGATGTTCTGGTTAATATTTTACTTAATTATGTTCGTCGATAGTAAGTAAAATCTAACATAAATTATGTTTTTGCTTTTGAAGAGTACATTTTTTTACATAATTTACATTTTAAATAATGATATGTCATTACTCTTGAAGAGCATACATTAAAATTCTTATATTTTAAAAATATTAATATATTGCTTTTAAAGAAGTAATAGTAAAATACTTTCAAAGTAGCACGTCTCAAATAATATTACATGTTCCAAGAAGAATAATATTATAATTTCAATATTTCAAAAGAATACTGAACTATTGCTCCAGAAGAAGCATAATTTTATATTTAATTAATAAACTAGAAATAATCAATTGTTGTTCTGGAACGAAACACTATTCTAATATATTAACATTCTAGAAAAATATTGCTGAATCATTTGAATTAATTTATACAAATCAATATTCTAAAAGAATATTATTTTTATTGTTTTTGAAGAAAACATATAATTTATATCATGTTGATATTGATTAGTTTGTCTATTTGATTGATCATTATATGACTATATAATATTTAATTATATTTTTCGAAATTAAATAATTGAATTACCTCTTTATTGAACCAGATGTTCAATTTGATTTTATTGCTTGGCGTGTCCAGTTAAATCATCGCTGGATCAATATTGACTTAAAATAAAAATTCAAATAGATATTCAATGAAGAATAAGAAAATTCTTCAATCTAATGAAATCCTATATGATATTTAGTCTCTTTCATAAAAACTAATCATTAACTACCACTAGCTAAAAATAGGAACCAAATTCCCTATATATTAAAAATTAATTAGGGTGATATATGGGGCCCTATCACACTCTATATTGACTAGCTAAATGTTATTTGTATCAATAGATTTGATACATCTATTAAGACAATTGTATAGTGTTCGTAACATGAAGTTTGTAAAATCAATACTCAAATTTAAATATGAGCATAATTTTTAAATTATAAAATGTGTCTTGTTAATGCTAATTATCCTAATTTCAATCTTTTAATAAGTGTTAGTCGAAATGTTAATAAATGATTTAACACTATTGTTTGTTAGATACCTCTAATTTATTTAATTGAGAAAAAGTACTTCCCATTTTTATTTAGAGAAAACTATTATGCATCATGCCAATATCATATCCTATTATAATAGGCTTATGATTAGAGTATGATACTTCATTTAATTATTTGATAGTAAAATATATTAATTCATCCAATCGCACTTGGATGAAAGCTAAAGAATGCAGAGAAAAAATGCGTTGTTTGAACTCTTATACAACATCTCAAACCCTAATGAGTGATATTTTATAACATGATTTGCTTATTATCAATTTGACTGGACAATCTTCTTAGTATTAGGGGGATGAATTAAGAAGTTAGAAATAATGTATAAATTCATCATTATCTAAATCTTTACAAAAGATAACTCGAATCAGAAGATCAAAAGATAATTCATTTAGATGCATATACTAACCAATGAGATCAACAATATCTACCAGTTTTAAATGTTCCAACTCGAATTATCATCTTGAAGAAGTATTAGTTAATATTATATCTAATAAATTTATGGCACACCTGAAAAGTGATGATATTTTATTTTAATATAAAAAATTTTCAAACAAAAATAGAACAATTAGCGAAGATTCATTAAGAATTCATATTCTTTGTGTGATGAATGTCCATACCATATAAGACATTCACTCTTAAAATAATAATCATATATGCATGAGACTCTCGAATAGATCAACAAGAGCCGCTTTTTCAAATCATCATGTTACTACTGTAATTAATAGATGATAAATATTTCGTATAAAAATGGTGTTGTTTGAAGATATGGACATACAAGATGTTTGAAGACATTGACATGTAACACATGGATTGCTTGATACAAAAATTGAAACCATGGGGAGTTATTG
Organism: Olea europaea var. sylvestris; assembly: GCF_002742605.1. NCBI lineage: Eukaryota > Viridiplantae > Streptophyta > Magnoliopsida > Lamiales > Oleaceae > Olea > Olea europaea. The sequence continues at coordinate 20,757,194 of NC_036242.1, read as the reverse complement.
TACTCTTTTTCCTTCGATCGAGTTTTGTCTTACTTAATTTTCTTGACAAGGTTTTAACGATGCAGCATTTTACTACTACAAATTTTTTTTACTCTTTTCTCAATTGGCATTTTTGTCCAATCGAATTTCTATCAAATAATATTTCAATGAGATAGTTATTGTGTAAATAGTTATTCAAGGAGGAGTATTGTAAATATAATAGTATTTATGAATGACTTTTATACTCCTACATTTATGAATGACTTTTATACTCCTACATCCTTAGTTATTGTGATTGTTGTATCCCTTATAACCCTAATTCTTCTGTATAAATATCGGGCTTTGGTACTTAATAAAATACACATAATAAAACACAATGAAAATAGCCATTTCAACTTCTTCATTTTCCCAATTCCATTTAGCACTCTCATCAAAAACACATCACGACTAACAATTACTTTCTTAATCTTCAAGTTGTATAGTATATAGTCCTTAGATTGTGAACTATAGCCAACGAAAATACATTTTTCACTTGCCTCATGAAGCTTGTGTTGTTTCTCTTTTGGTACTTGTGCATAACAAATACACCCAAGTACTTTCAAATGTTCCACCGATGATTTTCTCCCATTCCAAGCTTCTATTGGTGTTTTGTTTCACACGACCTTTGTTGGATATCTATTTATTAAATAAACAAATGTGTAAACCGCTTCAGCCTAGAAAACTTTGGAAGCTTTTTCTCATATGACATAACTTTTGCCATCTCTATATCTAACTGCTAACTGCCTTTCGACACCTTTATATTGATTAAAATTATCAAATTCCTTTGAAGTATACTCACCATTTATGAAATGATCACTTCGTTTCTCAACGAAAGTCTTAAATTTCTTATAGACAGTAAAAACTTCAGATTTTTGTCTCATGAAATAATTTAAGTCATTCTTGTAAAATCATCATTAAAGAGAATGAAGTACCTATTTTGGGAGTGAGATGGTGTATGCATTAGTCCACATATATCCGTACGAACCAATTCAAGTGGCTTTTTTACAATCCAAGCTACTCCTTTTGGAAATGGTTGCCGGTGATGCTTTCTAAGTGCGCATCCTTCAAAATTTTAGATTTTTCCTCAATCTTTGGAAGCCTTTGCACCATGTTTTCCTGCTGTAATAATTTCAGCCCTGGAAAGTTCACGTGACCAAGTCTTTTGCGCCATAATCATGAATCATTAGCTGCTACTCAAAAAGCTTTATCAATCAAATGTTTGAAGTCTAAAGAAAAACTTTGATTCTTCATTTTGGCCTTGCTATGAGCAAATTCCCAGCTCTTTTATCACGGATAACACAGCTATCATCTTCAAAAATGTAGAGAATGACCATTCTCTAGAAGTTGTCCAACACATAGTAAATTTTGATCCAAATCTGGCACATGATCACATCTCAAATAAGTCTTGAACCCTTCTTTGTTTAAACTCTAATTACTCCTTTTTATTTCACTTCTACTAAATCTCCATTTGTCAATCTCACTTTTGAATTTGTATTCTCCATATCAATGAAGATACTTTCATCTGAGGTCATATGATTGGTGCATCCACTATCCAATAACTATTGAGTTTCTTTGATACTTGGAGCAATTTGAACTTGAGAAGCATTCACATTTTGATTCTTCTGTACTCAAAGAAGCATAAAATAATATTGATTCACTCTCCTTCTCGACTACACAAATTAGCTTGTTGGGTGCTCTTTGCTCTACAATCCTTTTTCAAATGCCTAAACTTCTGATATTATGGCTTCCATTTGAACCAATAAATATTTTCATCATGGCTACTTCTCTTACAAATTTTACACTTTGTAATGAATCTTCTTCATTAAAACTCCTTTTAAAGTTGTTTCTACCTCAACTTCTTGGACTCTTTCTCTTCCTCTGCCATTTCTTCCATCTTTACTCATATATTCACCACCATATTGTCAAAACACAAGATTCTTAGAATCGACATTGAGCTTAGAATGAAACGCACTCTCAATTGACTTTTTGGAGCATCGATTTAATCCTTGCTCAAATGCTTTCAAAGACCGCATCAGTTCCTCAATTTTCAACTTCTCTAAATCCTTTGTTCAATCACAGATATAAGAGAATTGAATTTTTCAGGCAAACTAATCAATTGTTACCATTTTTTTCATTTGAAACCTTATTACCATATGATTTCATTTGATTTATAAGTTCATTGAATCTATCAAAAAATTCTTTAACACGTTTATCATCCTTCATTTTCGTATTTTAAATTTCCTTCCAAGAAATTGGAGTTTTATGGCTCTTACTTTCCAATCTCCTTGATAATCTTTCCTCAGGATTTTCCAAGCTCCATTTGCTTTGTTTTCCATCATTATTCTTAGAAAGATTGAATCTGCAACAGCTCCATATAGCATTGAAAGACATTCTTCTTTTGCATCCAACAACCCTTCTTCATTTTCAGGTTCTTCAAAGCCATTTTCTACCATATCTCATAGACTCACTGCAAGAAATGAAGTCTTCATCTTCGCACAACAAAAACCATAAAGTTTCCCATAAAAAATCTAAAAAAACGGTTGTTGTAAGCTCCCACTTAAACCACTTATGCTTGCCATCTTCTTTTCTACAAAAGCCCTCTTTTTCTTTAAACCCTTACTCTCAAATCTCAGCTGTGAATGAAAGGATATAATCTGCAATGCTCTGATACCAAAAATACGTTGCATGAGATTACAGTTTTGAGTAAAAATACACTGATTTCATGATTATGAAAGCAAGGAAATGTTATACTCCCCAGTTTTCACGTGTATGAAAGTAAGGCAATACGGTTTAGGTATACGAAAATAGAGGAAATCATAGCAGCAGAAATTCAGCAATTGAAAATAGGGTAAACAGAGGAAAAGCAAGAGAAAGGAGAGCAGCATTAGTTTTTCTTTCTTCAAAAGATTTCTTGCACAAGTCCCATTACACGATTAAGGCATATTTTCACTAGTTTTACAAACTTTAAGACATACTACAAATTACATTTTTAGCAGAGGAAAAAAAAAAGTCCAGATTGTTTATACAATTGTTGGTTTTTTGTTTTTTATATTAATGGCATGTTTGTAGCAGATAATTTTATCAGCAGAGAAAATCATAAATCAATTGGAAAAGAGAAGAAATAAGAAGGATATGTGAAAATGCGCATAAAATTGAACTCAGATGTCAAATTTTTGCAAGCGAATCCAATCCGGAATCATTTTTCATTCTGCACATTTTTGCATATCGTCGAACTTTCGTGATCAAATTCCATCATTTATGGGTCCGTTTTAGCAATTTTCTATTTGAGTTAGTTTAAAGGCATTTTCATCAATTTTGAATTTTTTTTATTGTGATTTTTCTATAGAATTAAGGCTTTGATTTGATTAGGATTCATTTTAGCTTTTTAAATATGTGTTAAGGGTTTGAAAATCCTGCATTCAT